>NW_022279632.1:602454-903681 GCF_009193385.2 Nasonia vitripennis
TATATTTTCGCGCGCTCGTTTGTCGCGAGAAATCAGGTTAGACCGGCAGACGACGCTGTCGGACGGCTGTACCGACGGAAGACCGAGGGGGAACTCGAGAGCGTCGAATAATAGAATCAACAGACTTTTGCTACTAGCGCGCGAGAATGGAGTTTATCTTCAGTACCGCGAGAAGCTTGCTAGTGGGACGAATCCGACCTGTGTCCGTAAGGGATCTGCGAGGGACGCCTTCATCGTTCGAGGGGAAACGTTTCCTGATGCCCGGGATCGCATTGCCACGGTCAGAGGTGCGAGTCGAGACCAACTCCTCGCATCAGTGTAAGTCTCGCGTGTGTTTACCGCAGAAAAGCCCGCGCGAATCGTCGCTGACCGTTGCTCGTGGCCACCGTGCTTCGGTCCGGTTCGTGCCGCTTATCGCGTATCTCTCACGTATTTTACGCCGTCACTTCGGGCGACGCGTTTTTGTATGCATGTTTATAGTTGAGTTTAATACAGTTTATCATTCTGTTGTTAACATTCCCGTGTTCTTATTCATTCTGATCCCAGCTACCCAGGCTCACGCGAAACCATGTAGCCGGTGCAAGTCCGAACGCGGAAGCGAGGTGAGCTTCACTCACCTCGCGTTTTTTAACGAGATTCTTTAAATTGACCGCGGAGAAAGAGTGAGAGTTGCACTCTCGGTGCAACTCTCGGTGACGCGTCGGCTATCGCGTCCGACGCATTAGAAAACCCCGTTACAATGTATAAATTTAATGCAGTGAAATAAGTATGTACAGCAAGGAAAGAATTATACAAACCAATTTTCATCAGATTTTATCTTGTTAATTCAGAAAACCGTGCATTACATATTAAAATTCAATCTAAATATTAACATTTATAGAAGATATATCAAAACATATGATAAATATAATTAAATGTAATAATCAAAAGTTATTATAAAATTAAAAAGTAGACCAATTTATATATTTTTTAATATATGTAAACACAAAGAAAATATATTAAAATTTTTGACAATTCGTAAAATTAATTTGATGAATGTAAAGAAATGTAGTTGAATAAAAATTTAAATACAACGTTAACGTTTATTTTCAATTTAATAAAAGTATCGTTGGAAAAATGTCATTTGCTATCCGCATCCATGGAGTCGGTTTTTTTAAAACGATGAATACAATTATCGTATCGCATTAATTCTGTTTAAATAATTTAAAAATGTTTTTATGTCGTAAAACTTGTTAGAGAACTATTTTACTTAATAAATAATATTTAATATTCATTATTATACCCCTAAAGGATTTTCAATTTTAAAGTGCGGGTACAAGAAGTTTTTGAAAATATTTGAGAAGTGTCGATTTTTCTAAAACCCAATTGTGCAATCATATGCTTGCCAGATTCATAACTTGTGATCTGAAAACCCCGACATATACATAAATATATGTATGGGCTTATAAGGTAGGTGGGTTTATAAAATTTGGGTTTGATTTTATTTCGCCTTTCTCTGATTTGCTGACATATTTTTTTAATAAACTCTCTGATGATCGAAACTCGTTGCATTCCATCTCAATATTTCCGATATGCCAACGTTTTTTTAAAGCAAATATTTTCAATAAATGAAAGGATTATGCAATAGATAAGAGAATTCTGTAATACTGCAATAACTGATTTGTCAAGTGATTTATCAAATGATTTAATATCAAGTAATGATTTGGCGCGATTTATCAAATGATAAATCACTTGATAAATCACTCGTGGATTTTCTGCATATAATATAATTGTCAGAAATTAGTATTTTATTGAAATAATACTTATAAAAGAATTTATTTATTAAAAGTCTAAAAACCATCTAGTAGTGAAAAATAATTTAAAAATGTTCCCTGGCCAGGATTAGAACCCCGGGCTACAGCGTGGTAATCCGCTATCCTCCCTACTGAAAAAAATCGCGTGATTACTCGCACGATTAATCGCGTGACTAATCACGCAATTCATCTGAAATAATTTTGTTAGTAAAATAAAATTGTTTAAAATGCAAAATTAGTAAGCGGAGTGGACAATTTAAGTGTTATTTATCCGATCGGTAACACCTATACTGGCCATCCCGCTAACTAATTTTGCATTTTAAACAATTTTATTTTATTTGAAAATTTGTTTTAGATGGATCGCGCGATTAATCGTGCGACTAATCACGTCAAAAAAGTTCGATAAATTATCACGATTAATCGCGCGAAAATCGCACGACTAGCCTAGCGAAAAAATCACGTGATTTATTACACGATCAATCACGTAATAAATCAGGTTAAAAATCACGTCAGAAATCACTCATAAAATTAAAATATTTGTTTTAATTGAAATAAATTATTTTGTTTTTACGAAACAATTATGAAAAATATATATTTGTTAATGCTTATTCAAACAAATTGACCGCAAAATAGTGAAAAAAAACTTTGCCCTAATCGAGATTTGAACCCTGGTCCTCAACTTTACAATCCATTATCTAACTCACTGAGCCATTTTTACTTGTCCTAATAATGATAATTTGCAAATTATATATGAATTTTAGTAATATATCATTTACGTGTATACACTATCTGTTGTTATTTGATAAAATAAGGAAAACAATTTTATTACATAATAAGGAAAATTAATTTATCAAGTAAACATACGTTTTTTTTTGTGTTTTAATCCTTATAAATTATAGTGATGTTTCTATACTAAATAATATATATTACTTAGTAGTAGAAATTCAGTTTTTAAATATCAATCTTTAGTTCAATAATATTTTAGATCTTTTCAAATTTCATCTTGAAGTATACGTGTAAACTTTACAAAGTTATAAATCTAACATATGTTTAGGTAAAAGTAGCATAGAATTTTACTACAGCACAAAAAGCTCAAGCAGTAAGATAGTGGATTATGAAGTTGAGGACCGGGGTTGAATCCTCGGTTAAGACAGAGTTTAATCACACCAAATAGTCACGTGATTTATAGCGTGAGAATTCAAGGAATCTATCACGTGATAAACCGTGTGATAAATCACGTGACTTTTCTCGCCAGGGTAATCGCGCGATTTTTTTCAGTAGGTCTACTATTTATTGAAAAAAGATGTTGATAATTTTTAAAATTTTAAAATGTGTCCGCAACAGTCACTTCGTTCTCCTTATACATGTCTATTTTGGATAGAAATAAAAAACCGATAACTGATGAACCAAAGTAATGTTTCCCAATGTACTTTGTCTGCTCTTTAAATGAAGTTGTGCTCTCGGCGGTCACTAATCACTTGACCGATGACCAAATTCAGATAGTGCGCAATCATAAAATGTCAGTTGAATACCAATTTCAACCAATTCCGATTATAACCGATTATTACCGACCCCAACACTAATTTTTTAAACTCGATTTAGAACAACAATATTAGAACCGATTAATTCTGATCATACAATATTGGTTGAGTACTGATTTTGAACCTATGCTGATTACAACCGATGATCATAGACACAAACTCTAAACCTTTGAAATACGATAACATTTGCACCACTATAACAACCGATTAATACCGATCACACGTATTGGTTGAATACTGATTAGAGACCGATTCCGATTACAACCAATGATTACCGTATAAGGTTCAAATTACAAAAAAAACAACAGTTAAGACCGATTTTTTCCAATTAAAAGAAATCTGGGGTTTACGTATTCGGATAGACTTCCAATTAAAGCTGATTAAAACGGATTAACTAGTAATCGTACTGCTCGATTATCTCAATTAAAACCGATTAGAACCGATTGAAATGGAATCGGCAATAATTGGGTCTAATTGGTCATTTTTAGCAGAAGCTAGAAATGGTACTTATAAACCGGTCTGTTTGGCAGCTTTAATAACCCGTTCAGATATTAGAAGTGAACCCTCTAACGGTAAATTATCGACCGAAAATTCAAACATTGGAATAACCTCTTTGTGAAAGAGGAAAAGAAACATCAATCGTCGTCGCGATAGAATATTTTTATTTAATATCACGTTTATGTATACATCGGGAGAATCGAGGTGTTATGCGAGCCCTATACGCTCATGCTAAATGATACTTAGTTCAGCTGATTCTCACCATCAAATTTTATTTTACATGTATTTTGTGGCGATATCCATCGCGTAATACCTTGAATTAGGCATCTAAACTGTCCTGTATCCCGTGCACCGCGTGTGCGCCATCTACTAATAATATTTCAGAATTATCAGGTTTTAAGCTGTAAACCACTCTAAATAACTCACTCTTGTTAGCAGGTTTCTAGCTAGAAACCTGTTAAAAAGGTCGCTCTGATAGCAGATTTTTAGCTGATTTTATGCTAATTTTTAACGTCCTGCATATTTCTAGCTGGAAACCCGTTAATATTTTACCAGAGTAATTTTTGGCAAATATATGAATCATAAATTAGTGATTTTCATACGCAACATCAACAGAAATTGCGATTAGCTCATATGCATTCTAACGAGCGGCGAGATATTCGTATTCTCGCGCGCTCGTTTGTCGCGAGAGGATAGATTCCCTGCTGAAAATGTCCGAACGAAACCAATTTATACCAACTTAGCATTTGATTGATTTTAATCTGGTATCCAAATCTGGTATTAACGCGAGCTTCACTCACCTCGCATTTGTCAACGAAGTCTTCGGAATTGTAAACCCGAGAGAGTTGCACCAGCGAATATCGCTTCTCCCTCAGGTTCACCGCGGAAAAGAGTCGAATGTTGCACTCTCGGTGACGCGTCAGTTATCGCGACACGCTTAGAAAACCCCGTTACAGCATCATATAACGATTCCATTCGCTTTTTTATTAACAGTTTGTGAATATTAGTAATTCATTATTTATATCACAACTCTAATAAACAAAATATAAGTTATTCCATGTTCAAGATACAAATGAAATAAAAACTTCATTATACCCATAAGAGCGAAAATAGCTGAGATAGTAGGATAGCAGAGCATCACAGCCAGATTCTTCAGAAGATGTTAAACTTTGATCAAGTACAAGAGTGCAAACATCAAAATGCTTATTTTATTATTATACTGAATATTAATGTACGTATCTATTGTTTTTCAGGTAAAAACATTGCAAAGAATATCAAATTTCAAAAAAATATTTCAAAATTCAACAAATTTCGACGAATCTTCAACTACAGCGAACCCGAGGCTATCGTCCATATTGGCATACGTATGTAGAAAGGTGAACATTGACATACGTTTTTAGATTACAAATTATTAATCTGGAAAGCATATGGTTGCACACTCCAGTTTTCGACAAAACGACACCTTACCCTGTTAAAAATATGCGATTGAAATCGATGGACAAAAAATGAATCGATTCTGAGTCTATATCTTAATCCTGCGTTTTACATTTGAAAGCGATTATATTCAGGCTACTGCGTGTGTAATATATTGATGGCATTAAAATCGATTTAAAACGATAAAATAATATCGATTAAACTGGATTAGAATACATAAGTATTAGGATATTCACTTAATCGATTCAATGCCTATTTAAATCGGAACCAATGTATCTGTGTACACTAGAAAAACGGTTTTAATGATTTTTTTATATCTAAAATAACATTTGATATTATTCAATCGTACTGTATTCAATTATGCAATCGTTTTTACTGATGTGTATATCGTGGTGTTAATCGATTTGAATTGACATGAATTTTTTCATGTGTCGTTGAATAAAGTCAATCGATTTTAATAAAGTTTCAATTCAAATCGATTGTAGTTAATAAATCTATTCTGTCTTGTACAGCATTTGACCTTTCTTATATCGTAACGGAGAAGAAATCTTGTCACTTGCGAGTATGAACATTTGAAGCGACACCAAGCGGTTATATTAAGAAACATAGGGTCGATTAAAATCGACTAGTTTTGCAATAAATTTAATCGATTCTAATCGAAATATAAAAGTTTTTTTTTCACAAGGGATTTTACAAAACTGATCATTAAGGTCACTTAAAATGTTATCAAAATTATTTGTAAAATTAAACTAATTTAATATCGACTAAAAAGTTGATTCATATTTATTGAAAGAATCCCAATTGAACTGCATTAAAATTATCATCATATAAAAATCGATAAAAATATCTTTATTTTGATATTTAGATTGCGATTGAGAATTCACATAGATAATTTAAAACGTCGATTAAATCAATCTAGTATTTTTGCAGGGATTCTTTTTTTGATTATTTTAATTGATTAAAGGATAATTGAATCTAACCGTAAAAAAGTATCGAGATTGATTAAATATTATATAAACGCATTACCTTATAAATTAATTTATTTATTGATAAAATAACGAACAAATCATATTAGAAAAATAATTATTATTTTTATTATACGTAATAAAGTACCATTCGACAACAGATTTATATATACTGATAAAATAACAATTAAATGATATTGCAAAAATAGTGGTTGTTTTGGTTATTAAAGTCTATTAAACTATATTCAGAGCCATTCATAAAACTAGTATTGGGATCGATAAACTATTTAGTAATAAATAGTGATTTTCAAATCGATTAAAATATATTGACAAAAAACATTTAAATTATATAACAAGAATAGTAATTGTTTTGGTTATTAAAGTCGATTAAAATATATTCGAAGCTATTCATAAAACTAGTATTAAGATCGATAGACGATTTAGTAATGATTAGAGATTTTAAAATCGATTAGAATTAGTGAAAAAAATTTCACTGCACTACGTACATCCTCTGCTGTAGAAAGAAAACCATCTGTGTTACACTGTTACGTGACAACTTTCCCGATCTCGCATTTGAAATAATAATTTCAAAAGTAGGATCGAGAAAGTTCCACGCGTAAAAAGGTACAGCGAGACTCAAGGCCACAAAAGTATCAAGTGGCTAAGAATCTCGCTAACCTAAACAACTTCCCCGCCAACGGCTAGAGGCGCACGTGCGGAGCTACGTTGCAGTTTCGGCGCGCAACTAGTTACCAGGCCCCGTAAGGTCTAATGAGTGCAACAAGCGTCGACACTGTAACGCGGCTAAGGGGAAGTAAGCTGGCGACAGCGTGGGAGGTCCGGAACCTCCTTCAGATCAGATTTATTTGTTCTAGAGTTTATTTGTTAGAGTAGAGATAGAGAAGAAAGATCAATGTTCCCTATTTGTCGGTTTGAGAGTTTCATAAATCATTTTGACGATTTGTAAAAGATAAAATAGAGAGGAGAATATACAATTATTTGGACCACAACTTTGCCAATTTAAATCATTCCAAACCATTCAACCCGAATTCCAATAAAGCACAAAGGTAGAGATTTCAGAAAGAAGAGCAATCAAACCGACGACACATACAGGTTATAATACAAGGTAAGAGACTTAAATAAATATTCAGTGGTTCAATAAACACTCGCGACAAAAGGAGAGAATAAAAGAATCGATCGTGGGAGCGAAACGCATGACGTGACCATTCATGCTTTTTGCTCGATAGCTGTATAGTTGTCTGTGCACATCAGACTCGTTAAAATAAATAATGTTTTCGAGGGAGATTTATCTAAAATATCCCGTAACATACACATTATAAAAATATATATTCAAGAAACATTATTAGTGAAATTCACATACCTTTATTTGTGTTGGTCTCAGTAGGCACATTATCTGTTTTGGTATGATCCAGATAGTCTGTGTAAACATCTTTAAAATATATTTTTCATCTGTATACCTATATATACATACACTTACTTTTATGTAGTAAGTTCGTTTCGTCCTTAGACTGTTATCTGGTAAGTTTGTTTCGTATTTACGTAAGTTCGTTTGGTCTTCAGACGAAACGAATGTACTTGTTTTTATAAGAGTCACGAGGAATTAGGAACGTATGGGAAGGCGGGAACCCGAAAACGCGGGAAAAAGGGTTGCTCCAGTGTTTACATACAAGCTAATGCTGTTTTGTCTGAAACATTCAACCTGTTGTCAGCATAAAAATAAACACATTAGTGTTTAAATTATTAATCAACAATATAGTGATATATTATTTCTATAATGGATTACGGTGCATACATTGAAGATCTGCTAGAAAAAGTACCAAGAACGACAGAATATCGTTTGAGGTTAAACACAATAGATGATCCTGATACATCAGACGAAGAATTCGATCAACATTGGCGGGTAAGCATTTACTTTCCTTAAAATAAGTAATTGTTATGTCAATTTTGTAAATTAGCATGCAATTTGAAAAAAAAATTTATGAACGTTTACTGTTTAACTACTTTTTGATACAAAGTTTTGATTTAATGATCATTTTCTCATGTGTGTATATTTATGTATAACAAATTTGGAAATAGTCGTTATTTTAAAGAAGAAAATATTAATTTTTACTATTTATTTTACGTAGGAATTAATTCGTAGCAGTGATTTTATTGATTCAACAAACAGTAGTAGCGAGGATAGTTGCCATGTTCATTCATCTGTAGAAGATGTTCAGAGCTGCAGTTACCAAAATTCAAATGCATCAACATCCACACAGAATGAACTTCACGCATTTGATAATAACATACCAAATGATGAAAGTGTTGATATTGGCACGAATCATTCACCACATATGTCAACATCGTCATCGGAACAAGTATGCTAATGACAAATACTTTTTTTTAGAATCTTATTTTTGCTACACCCTGGTAGAATTTACAATTCAATAACAGCATTTATTCATAGTTTCTGTTGATAAATCAGTTTTATTTCGTTGTTAGCATTCAAAACAGTCCTACTGTACAATGTCTACAAAGATTATGTGCAATGCGTACACTACTACTTCCACTTCATTCTCCTTTAACCGAACCAACTCATTAACTTTTATTTCACTATTTCATGCTATCCATGCTATCTGATTAAACAAATTCATATTATTGTCTATACTAGCATGATAACAGTGCAAAGTGTCTTGCTTAAAAGAAACAAAACTTAATTAATTAGTTTAATCAGATAGCATTAAATAATAAAATAAAAATTGATGACTTGGATCAGTTAAAGAGGAATGAAGTATAAGTAGTGTACGCATTACACATAATCTTTATAGAGATTGCCTAGAACCTGTACTGGTAGAACTTTCTACTAGGGTACCTATATCATGTTGTTACATGTACTGTGTTAAAGTTATACATTTGATTTGTTGCACACACACACTGCTAAAATTGTATAGAAACAGATTAATATGATACTTTTTACTTGTCTGTCTTACAAGTTGGATGTTCACTTGAAACTGTAAGGCTTGAGAGCGGAAATTTGCCTATAGGTTTGGTTTTATGAAAATCAAAATTATATAAATAAATATAAAAACAAGTTAATATATTATTTCAACCTGTCAAAACGAATTTCAATCAAAAATTCGAACTGTGAAGTCGAAGCCTAGTCACTGGCTAAGCACTGCTGAATACACTAATGTGTATATTACAAAATCTTAAAATTAAAAAATAAGAACAATTTGTGTCTTTTATGTTATAAGAGTTAAGTTTATTCGAATATTTACTTTTATTTAGTCTCCAATCAATCATTGATTAATTCAAGTGTAGTCTTAAAATGTGTGAATAAAAATTAGCAACATAACCTTACACTTATAAAAGTATGATAAACAGACCCAGGATACACTGATATATGCTATTCTGACATACCTATGTAAAATTTTATAAAGAAGAGGTGTTATATATCTCAAATATAGCCACCTATGAGCTGTGGAAGTGATTTTCAAAGATATTTGCACATGAGCATGAGATCTGGACAGAGACGATAAATAAACTACTTAATATTATGGTATTATACGGGCTGTATTGAAGTTACTTATCTGATTTTTGCACAGATACTTATAAAATACTGCAGAAACAGGCTGCGAATATAACAGTTCGTTTAACTGTCCTAATTCGCACTTTCAGATTGACCCCTATGGCTTTTGCGGCAAAATTCTCATATAGGTCTTGAAATGAAAATCAAAGATATATCACCTAAGATAAAAATAACTTGATTTCTTCTTTTAACACATTGAAACAAATTGACATACTAAATTTTAGTTCATGAGTTAAATGAGAGCTAATACAAAATTTTTGTTATCACTCATATTCAAATGCTTTTTTCATAAATAAATTGTTTTGGCTCTCATTTAAAAACTATTATAGCTAGAGAACTAAAATTTAGTATGTCAATTTGTTTCAATGCGTTAAAAGAAGAAATCAAGTTATTTTTATCTTAGGTGATATATCTTTGATTTTCATTTCAAGACCTATATGAGAATTTTGCCGCAAAAGCCATAGGGGTCAACCTGGAAGTGCGAATTACAACAGTTAAACGAACTTTTTATATTCGCAGCCTGTTTATGCATAATTTTACAAGTATCTATGCAAAAATCAGATAAGTAACTTAAATGCAGCCCGTATAATACCATAATATTAAGTAGTTTATCTACCGTCTCATTACTAATATTTTACACAGGTATGTCAGAATAGCGTATATCAGTGTATCCTGGGTCTGTTCATCATACTTTTGTAAGTGTAGGGTTAGGTTGCCAATTTTTAATTCACACATTTTAAGACTACACTGTAATTAATGATTTGCCTTATAAAGAGTAAATAGAAGTACATTTTCGATTAAAATTGAATTTTATAACATAAAACACTGATAATATTTATTTTTTTAACTTTTAGATTTGATAAAAGACACTGTAGTGTATTCAGCAGTACTTAGCCAGTGACATAGATAAAAAACTGTCGAAAATCGTGTATTCACTGGGCAGTCACTGCTTAAGGAACTGGCCAGTTCGTTCCAAACTGGGAAGCGACTGGCTCAATACTGCTGAACATTTCAACCAAGGTAGCTATGATAGTTTTCAAATGTGAGCCAAAACAAGATTTTTAGTGGTTACTTCTTTTCAATTTGTAACATCTTATAGATGAACCCTAATATTCACATGGGTGTCCGGGTGAAAAATAATAGTATATCGCTTAAGATGAATTTATCATAAAATAATGTTATATTATTGTTAAACAAATGTGCATACAAAATATCAGGTCTGTACGTTGTCATGGGGCAACTGGGTTTTAGCGCGACAGCCGGGAAGATGCTGTCGCGTCAACGAGGGGGATTACTCACTTTTTTATCTCCGCACGGCTATCCCTCGATGATGCTGAAGTCGGCGATGGACGTTAGCCGTCAGTGCAATGCCGGCTCCGTACTATGCAGCCGGGTTGCCTCGGTATACAAATGCGCGTCATGCGAAGCTCGCCGCGCTTTCTTCGCGTATAGAGTCTCCGGCCAGGCGCGCGCTCTGTAGCCGCGCCGCGATGTAAGCAGCTTTACTCTACCGGGTTCGTCGGAAGGACGCAATAGGTTTACGGAAGAAACAGGCATACGTTCGTGTTCAAAAGTAAGATGCCCATATTCACTCAAGATGTTAATACAATGTAACGCGTGTCGCGAGAGGACGAGTTCGCACTCGCGACTCGCACTGGAGATGTTACGGACTTACAGTTTCGATGCGCGCGTTGGGTGCTCGGTCGCCGCGCATCCGTCGGCTGCCGATGGGGAAAAGTCCTGTGCGGCTGGGAGGCGTCCCTCCTGGCTGAAACAGTGATGTGCTGGGGTACCCCGGGTGCTCGAGGTGATGGTGGCTCGGGTGTTCTCCTCCAGCGGATGGTCCTGGTCGTCACTGCTCTCTCTCGTCTCGGATGCACGGAAAATCGCGGGTGGTATACCGGTAAAAAGTCGCACGTCTAGACTGTACTAGCACTTTTGCCTATCTGTCTCGCGCGCTGATTTCGCACGCGCTTTCTGAGTACCGCCGAAATGGCAACGTCGCCCTCACGCATGAAATGGTCGCGCGACGCGACGAGCGCGCGAAATACGAATTCGCGTTCGCTCGTTACGACGTATATTATTTTGTGAATAAGAGCAACAAGAAAATTTGAAAATCAGGCATTGTGTTCAAAACCTTAACAAAAAATGTGATTCACAATTCCAAAATTTTTCATTGCCCTCAAGCTGAAAATTCCAAAAAAGACAGTTAATAGGAAAAACTGTTACAGTAAATAATTTCTAAATAATTTAACAAATATCTATACAGAAATGCAGATGTGTAGCTTTCATACAACACAGATGAAAATGAATAACCTCACTTATTATACTTCAGAAATGCATAAAGCAATTACAAAAAGTTTAATGATAACCGGGATTTTTAGAATTCATGGATACATGAAAATTTAGAAGAATTCCAGGAAGAAGATGAGGATGATGAAAATGAATATTTTGATGCTAATGAAGAATGGATTTACAACAATGGATTTGATATAATTGAAGATAACATGAATTTTGAAAATTTGCAACGAGAATTAAACGGTGATGAAGCGTATGAAAAACTTGATGATTTTGCTTTAAGTAAACCGGAAATGCTACTTGCTATTTTAAAATTTGGAATGTTGTTCAACTTATGTCAGACCGGAATAGCTGATTTATGTAAAATGATTAACTGTTTTCTTGGTCAAAAAATATTACCTGATACTCGCTATTTGATTGATAAATTTTTCAATGCTGAAAATGGTATAGACTTCCATGCCGTTTGCTCCGATTGTAAAAGATTGAAACGGTCCGCGAAGGGTTATTACGCGAACGCGAAGGATTCGAGACCCGAGGTTAGTAAAGCGGGAGAGAAGCACATTCGAAGAGTGATAGCAGTCTTTGATCCACCCGGTAATATCTATTGAGTGGACAAAAGACCTCCCTATCCTAAAATCTGGCCGAACCACCAGAGGAGAGCTGCTCGTGCGTAGAGGGAGATGAGTAGGGTATTCCCGCTACGCATATCCCGCACACTTAGGTAAACCACGCAGTTATTAGACTGATGTGTGAGGTACTACCATCTCACCATGAGTCTAGAACCAGATGCGCCACCTAAATGCAGGGTACTACCATCCTACACCGGTGACACAACTGATGGGGGGATGGGAGTGGGTAATACTAAACAAAAGTTTATATGTTTTAAATGTCTTTCATTTATTTATTTAATCATTCAATATTCTATGATAAGTGATACTGGATCTCAGTCTACCAGGAGAGGGAGTGGACTGCACACATACTCTTCGAGAGCCTGGGGCTCATGGACTACTGGGTATGGTGGAGACCGGAGCAAGCAGCGAGTACTACCATTCGCACGTTGCTCAGTTGAGAGCCAGATCATGAATGCTCGCTGCTGACTCCGGGGCTCCTTATATACCCGGGATGCTCCCTCTCTCCTGTGTTATCTGCGCGCACGCCCTCTACCAGCGCTTAGGTAGACTATTTACATGTGGCTACTAGCGCCACTCGGTCGGTAACTTGCCTACACCAGGCAAGTTATCTGTTGCTGTTCTCTTATCCCCCGGGCTGGACCTGCCGTCTCAAGATACATAAAGCAATTTCAACGAAAATCTGATTATGAAGTTACGTGTCAATTCTGTGATCGGAAAATTCTTCTAAAAGATCCTACATATAATCATTATTTTGCAATTTTCAACGTTAATAAGGAGATAGAATTGTTAATAAAAGAGAATTTTGAGTATATACAATCGATTTTTTATAGAAGATTGAGAAATTCAGAAAACTTTTTAGATTTTAGTGATGGTATTTTGTATAAACAGTTTATACGGATGCTACCTATAGATAAAATCATGAATTCATTAATAACTTTTAATACCGATGTATTTGTAAGCTCAAAATTCTCTATGTGGCCTATACAGATGGTTGTCAATGGAATGCCCTTTCGCGTAAGATATAACAAACCCATTACGTGTGGAATGTGGTTTGGCAAAGATAAACCTGATATGAATATTTTCTTAAAGCCGTACATTTCCTATATGAATCAGTTAGCTAATGATGGTATTGTGTGTCATATTAATGGTTTAGAAAATCGATTCTACATCCATACAATATGTTGTTGTGTAGATTCAGTTGCGAGATCTCCAATGTTAGGAATGGTGCAATATAACGCATATTTTGGATGTCTGTGGTGTCTGCATCCAGGCGTATATGTTCGCAGTAATAGAGGTGGTGCCATTAAATATGTCTTACTTCACGAAGTGTCATTAAATAGGACAGAAATAGATACCTTACAAAATATGCAGTTAAGTAGAAACTCTACTCATCCCGTTTTTGGAATTAAGAGCCATCCATTTTAATTAATTTAAGCTCATTTAATATTATTTCGGGTTTTGTCCCAGACAGCATGCATTGTATTTGTCTAGGTATTGCAGAACAGTTTGCAAAGTACTGGTTTGACACGCACAATATGCCCTTTTCAATATCTAAAGAGCAAATAAATTTAATTGATGATTTAGTATTAAAAATCAAAGTACCAAATTAAATTGCTAGGTTATCACGATCCATTACGGAAAGAAGCTGGTTGAAAGCAAGAGAATTTGAAAATTGGATTCTCTATTACAGCTTACCAATTCTTACGGCAATTCCGCATATGCAAATTTATGTTGAACATTGGTCTCTTCTAGTAGAATCCTTTTATATACTTAATAAAAATAACATCTCACAGATTCACTTAAGACACGTCGATTATTTACTAAAAAAGTTTGTTGCTCAAACGGAATTGTATTATACGCAACCAGCTATGACATATAATGTGCATCAGCTCTTACATATAGTACACAGTGTTGTTCGTTGGGGACCATTATGGAGTCATGTATAGAGCGAAGACGGCCGATCGCGCGGTATTGTTTACATCCGCGCGCGGCAATCAACTATATAAGACTCGTGAATCGTAGTGGTATGTGTGCGAATGAGACGGACCGCAGAAAACTTGATGTATATGTCCGTTTTCATCAGAATTGAACTGTGCTTTTTTTTGAGCTTATACGGTTAATTGAGGATCGCACACGACCGTCCGTAATTTGAGATCGTAAATGTTTAAATTTAGTGTTTAGCAACTTAAAATTATCTGCGCATGATTGTTGCGATTACATACGCTCAAAGATTTGATCGTTAAAGCTTGTATTTTCGAGATGATTGTTACACATAAATTTTATGTCTAATGCCACGAAAATTCACACTTATACAGTAATGAAATTTCTATTTTCGGTTGTGCTGTGAGTGTTATTTTCGTTTTAGTCGTCGAATTAAACGTTCGATCGAACGTATAGCTAGTACTATAATAAATCACGCATAGCTAAGTAAGCGTAGTTGTAGTCTCAACTGAGCTTAGGACGTCTCCTAAGCTGCTTACTAGTTTTCTTTTGCTTTTACGAATATTCGTGATGATATGCAATTTTTGGACGATTTTCTGTAGGACATAAATAGCTAGTCGGTAGCGAAAATAATTTCTTTGTCGAAATACAAGCGATCGAACATTTTTGCGTCTGAATAAATGTTGTATATAAATTCGAGATTCAAGTACTGTTGTGATAATTTTATTGAGTTGTTCGTTAACATCCGAGGTTGCGGTAAACACGGATCTTAAATACTTAGTGAATTAGGTGTTATCATTGTAACGAAGAGAATAGATTAGAGTATTCCAATTGTAAATATTATCAACAATTTATATTTTTTAATAATATAACAATTGCTTCTTCTTTTAATTTTAATTTATGTGATGGAAGACTATTTGGTGTTAGTGAATTTATAAAATCAAGTGGTAAATCAGTTCTTAAAATTTTGTCGTTATCAGTAAGCGTTAAATCTATACTAATATATTCTTCAACTTTACCTTCTATTTTTGATAGAATTTCATTATTAATACTGTTGTGACCGAGCCTGAACGTTGCGCGATTCGAACACCAAGAAACGCGCATAGCGACCTTAGCAACGAGATCAACGACGTCGCGGATGTTATTGTTTATGTTTAGTCTGGTTCTGTCAGCTGTTGAGAACAGTTGTGTTTACGTTCGAATACAGAGTCCGAGTTCAAGAGTGATTTTCTATAAATAACGTGTTGTTATTTTTATTACCCGAACCCGATCATAACAATACTTTGTACATCTATATTTTTTGGAGATAAAATTACTCTTTTATTAATATTTTGTTTATTAAAGCTAATACCATAAGTTTTATCAATAATATTGTTAGTGTATAAAATTTCTTTTATTATTTCAACTACTTCGTTGATACTTTGTAACGGGGTGTATGATTATTCGCCTAAACGACGTTGAATGAGATCGCTATCCCACGTTGCGGCGGATAGCACCTCAACGCCAGCGATTAACCCGCGTTGCAATGCAGCTTATCCCGCTGCTTCTTCTCGTAGATACCGCACCTTCTAGTGCGTGCTCGGCTACTCAGGTGCGTTGAAGCTACTTGTTCAACGCCCGCGTAGGCGGCGGTAATCGCGGGAAGGAATTAGCAAGGTGGCGGTCGTTAAATAATAACAAAAAGTCGTAAAATAAAAATACTAAGGTTATATTTAGGTTCGCGAGATAAACGTGAATTTACAATACATCGAGAGACAAAATAATAATAATACACGAGTCGCAACAACTTTGCGATTCGTCGCGAAGCCGGAGTATTTGCGCTCGACGCGTGTTTCGCCGCGAAAGTCGCGCGTCTCGCACCCCGCAGGTGGTATCCTCGCGCACAATCTTTCTCTCAAGCACTGCACGCATCCACACTAAGCTTCTGCTGGTCTTCTCGATGACGCCGTCGCGGTCTAGCGCTGGACCGCTCGGCAGGACCTGGATCAGCCTAACGCACTCGCACACACTCCTTTCTCTACGCCGCACGTACCGCGAAACACCGATAGACGCACTTTCGCGATACGAGCGAAGCCGCGTGTTTATAATTCGGGAGCCGAAAGCTATCTGTCCTCCTCGCTGGACTAGCCCGCGCGCTCGCTCGTTCCGTCCCTCTTGCGCCTTCGAATTTCGCACGTGTTTTTCTATCGCGCGCGCGACTCTACGTACTCTCGTCGCGGCGCAGCGGTACTCATACCGCGTCGTGTTAGCCGCGGTGCTCAACACGTTACAACTTTCAAAATTAGTTGGAAATATTCCGTCACCAACATTCAAAAGCCATTTTTAACTTTAATTATGATTTACTAAAAATCAAATGCACAATATAATTTTCTTATAAAATTCAATTTAAATGAAATATTTGTTTAGAAATAGATAAATAAAAATTAAGAATTCATTTTTATTATAATGTATATACAATCTTTTGAGTATACTTAATATTATAACTAATATAATATAATGAAATTAAAATCATTAAACTTTATTAAAACATTTCCAATCCGTGCTACAACGCACCCCAATGACAGGTATGTAATTTCTATTATTTTTATAAAAAAAATTAATGTCGAATATGATACTTTTATAAAATTTATAATTAAATAAAATTCATTAAATTTTTTTTACAAATAGTTAATAATTTTAATACATTTTCTTTGTATTACAACGAGCATTAGACTCCTTGATTGTATATTAAAAAAGATATAAATTGATCTTCTTTTTAATTTTATAATAACTTTTGATGAATACATTTAATTATACTAGGGGGGTACCCCCCCCCCTACTCGCTTTGCTCGCCAACCCCCGCGTTCGTTGCAAATTGGTGTGCCAAATCTTCACAAAAAAAATGTTTGTATTTCTCCCAAATAGTTCGTGCTAATGGTAATTTGTTAAAACCAAGCATAAAACAAACGCAATTGCTCTGGTAACATAATTGTACATCGCCTCATCAAATATATTAAAAATTTTTTCATCATTTTCAATTAATCCCATGGCTATTGCTGTGTTAGTAAATGTTGAATACGTTTTATTTTCAAAGTTCTTTAAATCATTAAATGAGGTTGCCCCTTCAACTCTGTGTAATATTAACTTTAAGTGAAATTAAAAAATTGAGTCTACAATATTCTATATGAGCTTGAATATAATATATACTTTTAAGTTAATCTTCCCAAATATAAAATAGAACTAAATTTTGATTTAGGCCTGTAAGCTAATCGATATGAATGATATTGCAAAGGAGATAAATTTTTATCATTGTTATGGTTTTGTTCAAACATTGGATTCCATCTTATATCTCCGTAAGGAAACATTATAGGACGTGTTTATTTTCTCGTGCGACAGAGCCTAAACCAGTCACCATTCCGCCGCTCGAGTTAGTGCGCTCGGTTACAGTGAATTTAAACAAAGTAGTGCTTCGGCACTTTTAGTGCCGCAAAGTGCAGGACTTTCTTATCACAGCAATGAGTTCTTCCGACAACGGGGGTGCTCTTGCAACTCAGAGTTCCCTACATAAATCAAATGTCTTCACAAAAAGCAAATCCTCTTTATCGTACTCTCAAGTTACTAAACAATCAACGTTTCCTAAAAAAGAGCAAGCCATCATCACTGACACTGTAGAAGGATTACAAATCAAAGATTATGTTCTCGCCATTGGCGGCCTTGTTGCTCCCGATAACATACGATTTGCCTCAAGAATTTCCCAAGGTCTGTTTCTATCTTAGTACTCGAGAGATCGCTAACAAAGTCACGGCCAAAGACACGACAATACGTATCGTCCCTCATTCTCTCACACTGAGGCCGCTTATTTCAAAATCCAAGAGAATCATCATTTCTAACATCTGTCCTATCATACCACACTCAGTACTTTTGAATAAGCTATGAGAATACGAAATCAAACCTGTTTTACAGATATCTTTTCTCAGAGCTGGTATTAACGAACCAAACTACTCGCACATTATGAGTTTTCGTCGGCAAATGTACATTCATACGGACGACGTCTCCAAGAATCTAGAGTCAATTCAAATCAATTTTGACGACACAACATATTGGATCTATCTCTCGAGCGACAAGCTGAATTATTTCTTATGCAAAGAAGAGGGGTATTTAACACCTTAATCTAAAACATAATAATATGTAGATGCAACCACAGAAAATCAAGCCGATCTTGACTCTGTTCTTTCTTTCTTAGACCAATCTGTTCTATCGGATATTAACTCCGAAGCACCGTCATCTCAAGACCAGTTAAGTCTTACTCCTGTGCTCAACCCAGAATCCACTGATAAGCTAACTTCGCGACCTCTCTCTTTGGAACAAATGCCCATAATGCAATTCAACTCAAGCTTCAAACGCCCTTTAAGTGTATCCTCACAAGCAAGCAATACAAAACACGAAACGAAACAAGCCAAAACAAATTTCGTATAAAGAAATTGGTTTCTGGAGAATGATAGGTGTGTAAGCTGAGAGGAGGAAAAAAGGACTGCTGCTTCACGAGGCGCGAGTATGCTGAGAGAGACGCGCTCTACAAGATAAACTCAGTAACGCGTTTGCATGTACGCATCGCTGTTACTGAGTTCAATTACGCGCAGACGCGCCCATAGAAACCCAAGAATCGCGAGCCCGTATGAGCCAGAGAGAGAGAGAGAGAGAGAGAGCGAGAGAGAGAGAGCGAGAGAGAGAGAGAGAGAGAGCGAGAGAGAGCGAGAGAGAGAGAGAGAGAGAGCGCACCCGAAGCAAAGAAGTAGGCGTGGCTACTCTGCCGAACGTTGCTGCCACAGCTCGCTGCTCACACCCGTACCTACAAAATTTAAAATTTCAGGTGCCGAGCCCTGGTGTCAAAGCAGGCACGTACGACGTTGTCTTGGCTCCCCTCTCCCTACTTTGTGTCCTAGCGTAGACGTTGCAAAAGGATTATGAATTTCTACCTTTTGCAGTGATTTTTTTGTCATCATTTCTTCGCATATATGATGGATATCCAAACAATAAGAAGATGTCTTTTATTATAACTTTTTGGACAGTTTTTTATATTTTTATTTTTGTTCTCTACGAAGACTATAAATCAAGCATTGTTTTACAATATTATGTAATTTTGGATAAATATCTTTTTGTGGAATTTTTGTACTTACTGCATTTATATTACTTACATTACTGCTCAGTATATGTGTGTACCTATATAAGAAGATACTACAAATAGTCTAGCAGTTAGAGATTTTTTAGCAAAGTTTTGAATAATAGATACTTTTTTTACATAAATCGCTTTGCTTTGGCTATCTGCACAATATTTTGACTATGCGCCGTCTAAAAAATTGCGGCATCATATTGTTAATAACAAGTCGAGTCGTTTTTTTGCTATAACTCTAATTAAAAGCCACTTAACGAAAAACTTCCAAATAGTTTTTTGTTCGAAATTTCATAAGCTATAAAATGAGCAGAGTTGCATAAATGTAAATATTATATTAATATTTGAAACGGCGATTAACGAACTAGAAAAAGCATTTTTTTTAAACATTAATATTAACCACAAAAGTTTTACCTACGGTTACGATAATCATGAATAACAAAACTTATACCTAAAACATTCAATATCAACAAGTTTAATTGTGTCGGTCAATTATTACGGTCAATTATTTTGTTTTTAAATTATTAATAAGGATTTACAATTTACACAGTAGTATACCCCGGACTATGACGCGTCAAAACAAATCCCCACTTCTTCTCCGTGGAGTGGGACCTGTCTTGACGTACCATAGTCCGGGGAAAGTAGACATCAGAGATGGATGGAAAGTCTCTCTCTCTCTCTCTCTCTCTCTCTCTCTCTCTCTCTCTCTCTCTCTCTCTCTCTCTCTCTTTCTCTCCCTCTCATGGCCTTTGATAGACTTTACTTACTACTCCTACATGGCCTTTGGTAGACTTTACGATTCTTCCAACAATTTTATCTTTATGAATTGTTCGCATGACACTTGACTCAGATTTGAATTAAACTGGCATTGTATAAGGATCGACTTTTTAATTTTAATTCATTACCATTTCAAAATAAAATAACACAAAGTGCACGCTCATTTCGCAGCACAACCACAGCCAGTACAGAATCTCAGTTAGGCAGCTTCCCTTTGTGTTCCAAAGCAAAGACGGGTTAAAGTCATGGCGTCGTGCGACGCCTCGTTGGCCACCAAAGGACGAATGCCTCTCTTCGTCTCGATCTGTCAGCGTCCGCATTTACTTTTCTCCCTATCCTTCGCCTCTTTCTCTCTTTTCCGCACCTATATCTTCATTCCGTCGATTCTCTCTCTCCCTTTTCTCTCTTTTCTATACAGTACAGACGCGTATACACTACGCGTTTATAGACTCGCTCGGCCGAGGTTCTTTGATCGCTGGCTGCTCTGTGCACCGAGGCCTTAATCCAATGAGAGGGTACGCGAGTGTGCACTGGCCGTAACCATTCACCATGTTGTTCTTCGCGCGCGTATTATGTGTAGGATGTACCTTCGCGTGGCTGGCAGCATCTTGTCGAAACCGCAGGAGTAAAGTTTTTTCGTTTGATTAATTTAATTATCGAGAGGAATTATCTTATAAAAATTTCAACACATATTATATAGTGTATGTATAGTACAGAGCGCATAGAGAATGATCTCATCTCTGCGTTATCGTGCTACTATACGGTAGGCAATTATTAACGTCTGAAACAATGTCGCCGAACACATGCGAGTAAGACGGACTTATTTGCACAGCAACTAATACTTGATAAAGCAAGCTAAAATAATGTTATGAATGCTGAAAGTGCATTGAACTTGGACCTCAGTGTAAAATTACGATTACACATGTTGCGATCGCCTTCAAAGTTGTTTTATACGTATACAAGGGAGGGATTCACGAGCTGCCGCTGCAGCTAATTAAGATAAACAATTTATCTCGTAATCGTCCAAAAACATCCTCTCACTGTATGTACAGAGGAAAATAAAGAATCTCGTGGTCAACCATTGCTCGCAATTAATATTGACAATCGATACCCGCAGATGCCTGATCCGGCAAAAATCATCATTCATCGCTATCATCAAGCTACTCAAGGGCTTCTTTCCACTCAAGCCTGGCTAATCCTTCAAAAAGCTCGAAAATTAAACCGTGATTCCGCAATCCGAATAATTAGCAGTCGCGTAACAGATGACGTACTCTCGTCAAATCCCTCGTAAATTCGACTTCACCTCGAGTTACATCACTCCGCGGGGACGAAGCCGCTAAACATCCGACTAACTGTCTAGCAGTACATTATATACACTTCGCGTATATATCCATATGCTGTATAGAGAACGAGTAGGAAGAGGCGATCGCCGATGTATCGATGAGCGAAGGCCCATAAATCTCGAATTTTGTGCGCCGAGCGCCATTTGGCTCGGGCATCTGCAGTGATTACGCAAGAGTGAGAGAGGAAGAGTTGGTTTTCTCTTTATGTCCTGTGCTTCATTGCTGTCTCGCTGCCATTTTTCTCTGGCATACTGCAGTGCGTTCTCACCCTTCTCTTATTTTTGCTTAATTCCGATCCGTCTATGATCCGCTTCGTTATTCTTTTTTCGAGGACGATTTGATTGATGAAGGTCAGACTAGTTTTTATCTGCCGACGATACTTCTCTTTTTTTTTTGTTCTAAATCGAACGTAGTTTTTCAGGATCGAAAAAACTGAATTTATCTGCGGTACAGTTGCACCGACGGTGTGAATTATGTAGAGAAAATTAATCTAGTACATGTAGCTCGCCGAGTGCGAGCTCTGACTGACGCAGCGTCCGCGATAAGAGATCCAGACTGCCGTGCGCTCAGCTCGCCTGATTACTTCGCGTGCTTTGCACTTCTCCAAAGCTTCATAATTTTTTAATCACCAAGCCTTTGTCCCCTGTACGTAAACACCGCGATCTCCGCGCATTCGAATCCAATCAGGCAAGTGAAAAACAAAAATTAAAAATCCCTCTTGACGAGAATCAAGCCACCCTTGAAATTTCTATCCGCAGCCTTGTCTTGCCCATAAACCCTTCCGTGCGATCGCCCCCTGTATATATACGTAGCAAGACTCGATCACCTGGCGAGAAAATGATCCGGCGCAATTGCCATCGATCTCCGGCGCGCTCAGCCTTTTAACGGCTCGAGAGCAGAGCGCTTTCTCTATCTCTCACTCGCGCAAATGCATCACGGTATTGGCCGCCAGGGCTGCCATTATACGCCGTGCCGTATGCACGCCTGACGCGAGAGAGCGGATATTAATACGCGCGAGAGTGTGTAAAAATACGACAAAGCGCGGCTATCGAGGAGTATATCGGCTGAGTAATTTTATTTACAAAAGAGCTGTTGCTTTTTGACACGGAGGCGGGGGATACACGTGACGCTAATGAAAACTTTGTTTATGCGATCGAGAGCGAGTTGCGTTAATTAGCCGCGGTGTAATGCGCGCGATGACGATCGTTGTATTCCTCCATGTAGGAGTATATATATATATATATATATGTGCGTGTGTGTGCGTGTGTGTGTGCGTGTGTGGAAATCGATTAGTACATAGTAAAAGTATAAAGAGACGAGTTAAAAAATAAATAACGAAGCTCAGTAGCAGCCGGAGATTGAGCCTCGTAAGAGATTACTTACTACTTCGCAGAATCCTGGTACTCTCGTCTGCGGTCGTTGCACTCCTGGATTCCGGCGTCGGGCCCAGAGATCCTTTTATCGCTTGTACGTAGGACTCTTCGAATGATGTCACCGTTGCGAAGTCTATGGCCCTCACAAGCTCGATATGTAACTCTTCATCTGCCCATATATAATAATTAATTCTTGGGAGAAAGGTAAATACTTAAAGCGGTGCGCGGTACATACGATGATCTGCTGAGGTGCGAGTTATCCCGGGAAGGTGCAAGGACTGCGTTTGGCTCACATCTTTCGGATGATTCACCAACGACTCTCACATCTTAAGATGTAGCTGTAGCAAAAAACGAGTGGAAGGCTGTAAATTTTTCAAATTTAGCGAGCATCAGTCTTCAGTTACTCGACCATACGTGCGGTTAATCGTTAATAGTTTTGTGCAACGACTTTCAAATAATAATGTCTGACTTCAGCTTGTTGGATCTTTTGTTGTTTCTCGCTCTCCGAGAACCGACATCGAGGAATTGCTGTGGTACGCGGTTCTACTGTACGGATACAACTGCACTGTACCTTATGAGCGGAGCGAACCCATTAGGAAAAATTCCCGGACCAGATTACAGCAAAAATTTGATCGGAAACAGGATCCATATTTCACGCCTCGTGTAACAGGCTTAAGCAGAGCCCTTACAAATCTGGCATATGGTGTATAAATAGTACAAAATAACTTAAACACTAAAATATCAACATATAAAATAGATACCGCGATACTTACGGACATGTACATAAATAAAACGTAGAATTAACAAAGCACAAAAACATGCTTGAACGTCAGACGTGACGAGAAAAAATAAAATATAAATATATACATTCGGTGAGCAAGCGATTAACAAACTAATAAATAAATAAAGAAATATACGAAAACATGAGTGAGATCAGAGAAAAAGACGCAACGCTCGTCGCATATGTGGCACAGGGCATTGAAGACGAGGGTCAGTCGTTGAGATAATTTCACTAAGACTACATTTAAAAGCCGATGCCGGATATTGCTCTTTGTAAAGTTCGCGTAGTTCAACAGGAAGCTCGTTCCAGACTTGAACCGCACCTACACGGAACGAGTTAGCGTAATACTCAGTTCAGTAAGATTTTACAGCAAGGTCAAGCTCGCTGGCCCTGTTTGAGCCTGGTCTATCAGTGTTGCGAAAAACAAGATGGTCGCACAGATAGGAAGGAGTATCTGACCTAAGCACGGCAGCAAGAAGACCTAGAGTTAATGCTTTCAGCCGGCATTTGTAAGAGGCGATGCCGTACTTCTTGTACGTTGGCGAAATATATTGGAACCGGTTGACTCCTTTTACAAATCGCAGAGCAGCGTTTTTGCATCTATCGAGTTTCGTAGCAAGCCTGTCAGTTAGACCGAGAAACAGCGAAGGGCAGAACTCCAAGTATGGAAAAATGAGGGCTTTAACAAGCATAAATTTAGTATGTCGCGAAAGAAAGTACGCACACCTTCTAAGCCGAGCAAGGGCAGCAAAGCATTTCTTTGCAATGGAGTTATACTGATCCCTCATAGACAGACAACTATCAAACGTGAAACTCAGCAACTTTAGTGTAACATCAGGAGTTATGCACTGACCGTCGACTATAATGGGAGACATGTTCAGCTGCTAAAGTTGTCCACAGAATCTCCGTGAGCCGAACCAAATGGCTTTGGTTTTAGTGCCGTTAATGCGAAGCCCGTTAGCCTGTGCCCATGATACAATGTTGGCGAGGGTGGCGTTGACTTGGTCAATGATAAAGCCAATGTCACGGACATTGCCATGTACGTAGATGCAAAAATCGTCTGCGTAGAGATAATATTTACAGCCACCACAGACGTCGGGCATATCATTAATGTATAATGAAAAAAGCAGTGGACCAGGCAGTGATCCCTGCGGAACCCCGGAAGTACAGACAAGCGGCTCGGACGATTCGCCTGTGCTTGATGTAACCACCTGGGTACGATCAGAGAGGAACGAACGCAGCCATTTGCATGCCATGTCTAAGAAGCCGAAAGAGCGCAGCTTCTCAGCAAGAAGTTGGATGTTTACTAGGTCGAAAACCTGGGTCTGATCGATCGATACAGGGAGGGTAATTTTGCCATCATTAATAGCGTAGCGAATATCATCGCTGATGGAAATAAGTTCGGTGTGAACGCTGTGTCCCTTCGGAAATCCCAATTAAAAGAAGTTCAGCAACTTCTTCCTGGCAATGTAATCATTAATCTGGTTGAGCGCTACACTTTCGAAGACCTTTGAGACAGGCGAGGTGACGCTAAAAGGGCGGAGATCCCGTACAGTGCTCGGATTACAAACTTTAGGTATCTACCTGACCGTAGCTCTCTTTCAAGTATTCGGGAAACAGCCCGATTGAAGGGAAGCATTGAAAATATTTGCCAAGATTGGTAGAATTGCACCAGAACAGTCCTTGAGCATTCTCAATGTTGGAGTTTTTGTTAAATCTTAGATTTAGTATTTTGAAATATTATTCAGTTCTTGTTTTATTGTAGCTAGGAAAACCCAAGATGCCGTGCCGAGTCCGTCGCCAAACTCGGCAGCGCATCTGCTCGTTTTATAATTATAAGCTTCTCGGAGACGCGGTTTGTTTGTTGCCTACGAAAAATACGTGCGACAAACACGGCAATTAGGGATTAAGAAGGAGCGCGCACTTTGCTGAGTGCGCCCTTTTTTTATGATACCCAGGTTGGCGGCGGGGGCTATTAAGAAGGGTCCGTCCGCTCACGCTTCGACCGCGTCGTCGCGTACCTGAATATCGGCAGCGTCCCTCTTGCGATCAGTCGTAGAACCGCGTCACCGAGGTATTGTAATACCTTCAGCGGAGGATAGCAGTTAGTTCTAACCGAATCGAGCAAGCGAGCAGTTGTCCAGTCGAACGCTTCACTGACATCTGACTACGCTGTCATACTTGTATTAATTTCTTGCTCCTTTTTTGTATTAATAAATATATTCACCGTGAGAAGTTATACCCTGCTTGATTTTTATTTTCAACACTCAACTGCATATCAT
The DNA here is from genome assembly GCF_009193385.2 of Nasonia vitripennis. NCBI lineage: Eukaryota > Metazoa > Arthropoda > Insecta > Hymenoptera > Pteromalidae > Nasonia > Nasonia vitripennis. The sequence continues at coordinate 628,851 of NW_022279632.1, forward strand.
CCGGGCCAACAGCTTTCGAACGAGCTGTACTAAGGGCTTTTAAAATTTCATCAACAGTGACATGTTTGAAAAAGATGTACTCGTCAGGAGACACTCTGACGGTGGGCCAAGGTCATGTAGGGGCTTAGGCGAATTATTCCCCACGAAGAACCTATTAAGTTCGTCTACCGATACCGGGAACTATTTTCTTCTCTTTCTTTGCCACGTAAGCCTAGCTCGCCTAAAATTTTCCACAGCTCTCGCCCGTTACGACTGTCACTGATTCTCTCATTATAATAAAGGCTGCGCGAAATTCACTCGGTTTCGGAGTTGTACGTAAAGGTCCTTGTTGCGTCGACACTTGCTATCCTTAAATCTATGCCAGGCCTTGTTACGCTCATTTCAAAGTGCGTTTAATGCGGGTGTTAACCAGAGCGAGGGCTGTTTCCTGGGAGTGAATGTACACAAAGGGGCGTGCTTGTCATAGAGGTTGAGAACAGTCGCGGTTAGAAGACAGACTCGCTCGTTGAGGTCCTGATGCGAGGTGATTGTAGTCCAGTCAACCTCTTGAAGATCCTGCCAAAGGGCATTTTAATATTAAAATTCTTGTAATTGCGACGCGTCATCGTTTTCGGTCTAAGGTCGCAGTAAATAGCTATCAGTAGTGAGACGAACAATGCATCGTGCGCAGAAATCCATGGCTGGTGGAGTTGCGAGTGCGCATAGTCGTAGCAACTGATAGGGACGCAGATATAATCTATAATCGACTGCGAATGATCGAGGTGGTGAGTTGGCCCAAACGGCGCTGAGGTGATCCCCAGAGTGGTCAACGACTGCGCGAGAATGTTATGATTTGTAGCACAAGAATGTTATGATTTGTGTCACAAGAATGCTACTCAATGTTTAGATCACCCATTAATATAAGGTGATCGAACGACGGATTACAATTGAGGATAGCTTCCTCGACACAGCTCCAATGTCCCGCCTTAGGGGGGTTATAGACAAGGACACAAAGCAGTTTGAGACGTTAAATAGATATATGCGCTAAGACGAACTCAGGTTTTTTAATATATATTTCTGGACGTGCTGAGAAGCCAACAATTGTACATTTAGCTGCGTTGTGCACATATAGAGCAATTCCACCGCAAGCGAGAAAGAGAGTGAGAGAGAGAGAGAGAGAGACGTCATCTTTCCATCCATCTCTGATGTCTACTACTCCCGGACTATTGTACGTCAAGACAGGTTCCACTTCACGGAGGAGAAGTGGGTTTTTTTTTTTGACGCGCCATAGTCCAGGGTATACTACTTACACCGTTGCAAATATCTGTATGTTATGGGAGAATTTGGATAATTCTCCCTCAAAAATATTATTTATTAATTCTAACTAGTTTGGTGGGGACGGACAACTGTACAGTTATCGAGCAAATGCATAAATGGTCAAGTTATACGATTTGCTCCCACGATCGACTCTTTTATTCTCTCCTTTGATTCTGTTATTTACGTGATCTTGTTTATAATTTACTTTAATTTCTTACCTTATTGCTCTTTCTTAATATCCTGGTCCAAGGAATCCGATTTCTGCTAATGATTTATTTAATAATTCCAGGGAATTGGACAGAATGAATTATTCCAGTATGTTGAAACCAAATTTGTTTGTATTTACTTGTTCAGTGTTAATAATTAATTGATCACAATTAAATGGCCCAAAAATTTTTTTCTACTGATTCTAAATTACAAGTCCCTTTTCTCTAAATAATCTGTTCTACAAGAATATAAGCTCTAAAAGAAATCTTTCTAATGGTCCACCGGCTTCGTTGCCCGATCACGGAGTGAGAGATCAGCGTGGTTCGAGAGCGCTCGGAAGAGGTTCCGGACCTCCCACGCTGTCGCCAGCTTACTTCCCCTTAGCCGCGTTACAGTGTTGACGCTTGTTGCACTCATTAGACCTTACGGGGCCTGGCAACTAGTTGCGCGCCGAAACTGCAACGTAGCTCCGCACGTGCGCCTCTAGCCGTTGGCGGGGAAGTTGTTTAGGTTAGCGAGATTCTTAGCCACTTGATACTTTTGTGGCCTTGAGTCTCGCTGTACCTTTATACGTGTAGAACTTTCTCGATCCTACATTTGAAATTATTATTCCAAATGCGAATCGGGAAAGTTGTGTTCGATGTGGTTGAGTGAAAGAGAAAAGGAAATTTTTGTCAGAATGATTCGTTTTATTCGGAGGGGCAAAGGGCTTTATTTTAGTTTTTGTTGTTATTGCAAAAAAAATTTTTTTTTTTGTTTATTGTTATTTGTTCTGGTCTCCAGTCAATTGTGCTGTTTCTCTTCTTTTAAATAATGTCGATAATGTCCTGTGAGTTATGGCTCAGCACATGATCTATGTGTGTTTTATCATGTGTTGATGCTTTCGCTCATGGTTCGTTAATACGTCTAGTTTATGATTGTTTTGCTTGACATACACACCTATTGTGTTTGGTTGATGGGATTTTGGTTAGAGAAGACGCCGTTGACGAGACTTCTATGGGTTTTAAATGTTTTGTTTTTATGTTCGGGTGGGTGATAGTAGGGATTTTCGAATCATTCTGTTCCCTTAGTATTATTTATTGATATTGGACGTGTGTTTTAACTAATATTCCACTACTTTTTGTTGTTGTGGTCCGTGGTTTTACATTGGATGTTTTACATGCTAATTTGTTAGTACTTTACCTAACTCCTGTGCTAACTAATTGGCTTATATCTAAGTACTTGATTTTGTTAGTATATGTTATGTTTATTTGGATACAGGGTTGCAATTAAAAACTATATGTAGTATAAAAATATAAAAAATATATTATTCACTTCTTTGGGTCCCCCTATTTTTGGTACCATTTTACAATAAAACAGTGGAAAATGTTATAAAGAAAAGAAAGGACGGAAAAAAAATTTTATTGTGATAATCGCGTGTAACTATAGATGCTCATTGTGTCTTCTTCTTCCTCGTTTATTTGTCCGTCATTTTCTTGTAGCCATAGTATTCGTTCTGGACCTCTGATTGGATTAATATTTTGGTCCATTGTTGTTCCTAGTGGGTTTGTTTCGTCTTTGTGGTGGTTCCTCTAGGTCTATTTTCTCCACTATGATTACATCAGGTGATGTGGACTGGTCCCTGCTTATTTTTTCGTCTTCTGGGTTATGTTTTCTTCTTTTGGGTTCCCTTGGACCCTTATGCAATGTTGTTTGTGAGCTTCCATGTATTGGTATTGTATGTATTGGCCACACTCTTTGTGACGTTTTAGTGTTTCTCCGTTTTGTATTTTACATACGAACTCATGGTCTTCTTTGTTTCTATAGTCGCTCATTCTGCCGCATACACTGTGTTTTTTTCTAGACTGTGTATCGTTCTTCTTGAGGTGCCGTGGAGATGCCCATTTTTGTTTGAATTTTTCACTGCAATGGTCTATTGCTTTCTTGTCATTTCCCTTGTCGTAGTACTGCACGAAGGCTAGGTACTTTCTGAGTGGTGTGTTATGTTCCTGCTTTTTGTGCAGGACGAAAGTTATGTGGTCCAGGGGACCAAATACAGCAAATATCCTTCCGAAGGTTTCAAAGTTCATGCCCAAAGGTACCTGGGCGCAGAATCTTAGCCCTGCCGTGTCATCCAGTGGTCCTGTTATTATTTCTGGCATCGGTATTGGTTTTTCGCTTGGCGATTTCTGTGGTTGTGCTGGTAATGATGTTGTTAATAGTGGTGGTCGAACTGCTGGTGGCAACAGTGGTAATATCCGAAGGACCAATGGTATGTTTATTGCTGCTCTTGGTGTTGTTTGCGTAGGGATATCTAGTATTGGTTGTTCTATGTTTTTTTTTGTTATTGCTGTTGCATACTCCACTGCTTTCTTGTTATGCAGAGGGATCTGGTATCTCACTACTAGTTTGGTGTGACCTTGTTCGTCCGTATAAACTTTCTCTATTTCACATGGTCCAAATTGTTTTAAGTTTGCTTGTATGTCGTCTGGGTTTCCCCTTATGCTTGTTGACATAGTTTTTTCGTTGATTTTGGTAACCCTTATTACCTCTCCTGGTTTTCTATAATGGATGGTAGTCCTTGTTCCTGTTCAATGACAAAATTTGTGTCATTGTGGTCCAAGTAATAATCTAGGGCTGTTGCAGCTAGGCCCTGTCTGTATTCATTTGGTACGGCTTTGACTGGGTCCGTTCTACCTTGTAGATCTTTGCCTAAGCCTTTACCTTCTACGTATCCCATCTTCTCTATTATGCTCTGTGACTTGGGTTTGTTGTATGTTTTGATTGCCTTGTGTTTATTTTCTTCGTTTGCATATTCCACATCTGCTATATATAAGTATTGTGTTGCTGTCAGTGTAATGGAAACGACGCATGGTCCATGTGTCATGAAGTTTTTCATGGCGCTATCTTCTATGCCTTTGAACTTTATGTGGACCTTGGTACCCACATGTCCGTGATGTCCAAGACGTCTACTTTGTTTTGATCCATTTTCCTATAACAAAAGGAAAATTAAAGACAAAAGGTATGATTGTATGGTATGATGTAGCATATTTGGTCATGCAATTTATTTATTTTTAGGGGTTCCTAGTTTTCGTCCATTTATTATTATGGGGTTTGATAATGTTGATTTTTTTTTTATTATTATTTGGTTCTAGTTGGTTGTTCGTGGAAATTTGGTTATAGGGATTGGGTGGTGTGGGTTAAACTTTGTTGTTTGAATGTAGTAATTTGTGTTTATGGAAGATATCAGTCCTGCGAAAACGCTGGTCATCATTTATCTTTTATTCGTGTGTGTGTGTGGATTTTAGGTTGAGTTATGAGAAAGAAAGTAAATTCAAGAGACGTAGCAGAACAGGTCCACTAACAGCAAGAGAAAATGGGCCTTATTCACCTATTTCCTTGATTGCTCTATTTTGCGAGCGGGAGGTTTAGTTTGTGGATTTGACCTGCAGGCTACTGTTGTCCATGGCTTATCAAGAGACAACAATATTTCATGTCTACGTCCAAGTATGTGGAGATAAAACATTTTGTGTTTACGTGAGTCGTGTGAGTTAGGTTTCAACTTTTTAAACCTTTGTTGATAGAATTAACGGGGATATTTCAGTTAATATGGTCATTTGTGACTCACATATTGTCATCATTAATGTTCCCCTTTCTGATTCTGTGTTTGTTTAATGCTTGTGTTGTGTTTATGTGTTTTTGTATGTGCGGTTAGTTTGTTAATTAGGTTGATGATGGGAGGAGAAAAATCTTTGGTTGCAATGGGGTTTTTACTTTATTTTATTCTTTAGAGTTTTCATCTAACATCCATCTTTTCTAAAACATTTTTAGGGGTATTTTTATTTTCAACGCAAGTTACAAAGTACGAGTTAGTTGGGTCCAGCTCAAAAATTAAACGGTACTGCTAAAGCTTGGTTCGCATACAGGGGTATGTTAATAATCGCATTCTGCACTCTGCTTCATTTTTAAATTGTGTTTCGATTATGAATGATTTGGATTCACTTAATTTATTGCATTTTGATTTACAAGTACTAGGGGTCTCTGTTAGGTTTGTTTCAATTATGGGGTTATCGCGATTGGGTTCTTTAGTTTGGGGTATTTTATATGTTTGTTTATTTAATTTTGGGCAGGATCATCATTCCGCATTTCATTCCCATTATTAATGCTTTGATGCTTGCTATCATTACCAGTTGGAAAGTTAGACTACTATATAAGAGTGTTGTTTTATATTCTCGCCTTTTGTGTTCTTTCAATCATTTCATCATTTGTTTTAAGGGTTTGGCTTGATTAAAATCAGATTTAGGTCCAATTATGTCAATGCTTGGTGTGCATTGTGATCAAGATTCTGGTCCTTTTCATTGAGAATGGGGTACATGTCATGTATTTTTAGATCAATTTCGGGTTTATACAAATATGTGGTTCGACTGGATTTGGTTTCTTGTCCAAATATCATGCTGTCTGTGGTCCTCCCAACGCACGTTGGTGAGAGTCGTATTATTCCGGCTTTCTCCAGTTTTGTTTTTGTGTCTCCTTGGTTCGTGCATGAAATTCACATTTGTTCTGGTTTGACAACTGAGTATAGCCATGATTGATCATTTTTTAAATATTTCCATTGGATTTTTGCACTGGTTCCATATCTTATGTCACAAGTTTTTAGTGCTGCCGTGTTGGGGTTCAATAGCATTGTTACTTCAGTTCTTTGATGTCGGTGTGCTCTCAAGTAGACCAAGTATTGGGCATATGAGGGCATAATGCGTTTTGGTGATTGTGGGTTCTGCATTGAATTTAACGTATTTTTCTTGATTAGAATTTACTGCCAGATATTTGTGCAATGGTTCCACGAATACTATCTCCGTTGTTTGATTTTGCTCGTTTTGTGGCACTGCCACCGAATGTAGTTTGTAAATCTGATATGGTTCTCTATCCACAAGTGGCACATGTATCACGGCAATGGTTCTTCCGTTTTGATGAATTGCGTCTATTTTCGATATTTTAATTATTTCTTCTATTCTCAAGTGTTCTGTGGGTATGGCAAAGTCCAGATTTTCGCTGGTTCTTTTTACGTCCGTCATAATTTGATGTAGCATGCTTGTTGTTATCTGAGTACTTTTAAGACCTTCTCGTTGCATTTTATTAAGCGGTCCAGTGTTAATTCTAGGCGTCTCACGTACACGGTTATTTCTATTAGATGTTTTAGTCCATCGTCTTCTTTTAACATTTTGTTTACTGTTTTGGTTAAGATTGCTTCGAATCCTTGGAGCATTTTCTGGTGGTTTTTGGTTATATTATATAGTTCTTCAAATTGCGCTGAGACTATGTTCGCATTTTGGTCCATTATGTGCACGATTTTCGTTTGGTCCTGAAATAACGTGTCTATGTTCTTGTTGATGTTATCTACGTCGTCAGTGGTGACTAGACCGAATAAACTCTTGCTTATTGAGCCTATTATTCCTAGGGGTGCTATTCTTTTCACTCGAATACTTCTGGGGTTTCTCACTGTTGGATACGATTGGTGTGTCATTGTTTTAATGGTTTCGTTTATTTGCTTTTGCACTTCTTTCAAGGTTTGGTCCTTCAACTTTATGAGATCTAGTCCTAATGCATGTTTGCATTTAGTCTCGTCGATTCGTGTCAAACAGCTATTGTAGACGGCCTAGTATGACTCCAATGGTGCATGTGTCTGCATGAATTCATCCACGTCGATGTAGATTTGAATCTTCCAGTTTGCTCTCTTTGTCTTCATGACGTCCACTCTCTCGAAGTAGATGCCGTGGTTCGGGTTCAATGGGTCCATTTGATATGGCGATTGCCTTCGGGCCATTGTTATTATATTAAAAATTATGATAAAAAATTTATTTAATTTGTTCATCCTGCAAATTTAGATGTGAGTTAGTGGGGGTTCATAAAATTTAGTTATATAAATATATATATGTATATATATATATATATATATATATATATATATATATATATATATATATATTATTTACAATTTATTTACACTTATTGCGATTAATTAATCAGAATTGGTATCAGAGTCATCCTCTACATGTTTTAATTTATTAATGTGTTTTCGAATTCTTTTGCCATTAGGATATTCTAAAATTACGTTTTTCCTGCCAACGAATTCAATGATTTTCAAGGGTTTGTTTCTGTATGCATCAAATTTACTGACTCGGGGTTCATTAATTAACCTAGCATATCCACCCACTTTGCCCTTAAACGCTCTAACCTTTTTGTCAAACCTCGCTTTTGTTTTGACTTTGTTAGCTATTTGGGTTTCGCTTGCTAAAAGTTTCATCTCCTCTAACCTTAGTACGAGATCTCGCATGTAAACATTATAGGTTCTTAATTTTTCATCAGATGGTATTCTTAAGGGAAAACGCGCTACCCTCCCATAAACCAGTTCGAAAGGGGTAAAATTGGTTGCCGCGTGTATGCTAGTATTATATGTGAAGGTTGCGATTGGTGTTAGTTGATCCCAATCATCATATTTCTCAGAATATATTCTGATGAATTCTATGAGCGGAGCGTGACTTCTTTCTAGTAATCCATTTGTTTGAGGTCTATATCCCGAGGTTGTTAAGTGGTTTATTTTAAATAACTTTAGTAGAGATTCAACTATATTTGACAAGAAACTGGTTCCTCTATCTGAGAGTATTGCTCTCGGGGCTCCGAATTGACAAATGAGATATTTCGCCAATGCATCTGCAATCGTAGTTGCGTGCAGATTTTTGATAGGTATTGCTATAAGGTACTTTGTTAGATTGCACTGCATCGTTAACAAATGGCAATTTCCTCTTGGTGTCATTTTAAGTTTTCCTACGGTATCAATTGAGACCTTGTCGAAAGCTTCTATTGGTGTGTCCGTGATGATCATTGGTTCTCTTGTCTTAAATCGTTCTATTTTCTGTTCTTGACAATTCGCACACCGTCTGATGTAGTCCTGAACGTCGTTCCTCATTCGGGGTCAATAGTACCGTTCTCTTATCTTTTGATAAGTTTGGTTAATTCCTTTATGTCCTCCCGCTAGACTATCATGGAGATGGCTGATTATCTATTTTCTGTGCTTCTCAGGTGGTACTTCTGCCTTGCCATAACACATGGTCACTCTTATCCCACTTCTGTGAAAGAGTTCATAGAGCATTTCTATGATGGTTGGAGATCCTAGTTGGTCCAAGATATATCTTTTTCTGGCCACTCGAAAGCTTTTGATGCCTTTCTCTACGAGTGTTTGTTTTAGGTTTATGAGTGCTTCATGCAGATACGGCATTTTGATGGTATTGAAGTATTTATTTGTCTTTCACTATCACCGTAAATATGTGATGCTTCTTAAAAGGAGTAACTAGCACTTGTCCTGACTTTGGTTTCTGGTTTTTTATTTTCATCAGATCAATGGCTCCTATTTCTACTAGCAGTCTGGTGACGGACCACGTGTTGTCACAATCGGCTGATAAGAAATGCAGAAGATTGTCCCTCTTGTGTGTGAGACATTCTCTTACAGTGATTATGTTGTGAGGAGCTCGTATCACTCTTGCTGTTATATGGGTTAAAGCAATGTCAGATTCCTCATGATGTTGGTGGGAACCACGACTTTTATTTAGTGGTTCCAAGTCCGGTGGTGTAGGTATAAGGAATGGCATTGTTGGTTCCGGTGGTTTGGAAAACCTTATGTCTATGATTGAGCCTTCTTCGTCTTCTATCTCGCTCAGCACTCCTAGTTTTCTTTTGTTCTTGAGTTTGTTTCGGGGTGTACTGTTGGCTGTGGGACTATCGCTTGTGATAGTAGTGACAGATAAGGTTTTTCTTATTGGTGGTGGTATAATATTTGTGACACTGTCGACATCTGATTCAGCTCCCGTATCTTCTTGGCCTGGTGTCTCTTGTAACTTTTCCCGTGCTCGTTTTACTAGATTTTGAACACCTTTTCTCCACACGTTGTCCACGTCAGTCTCATTTTAGAATCTTGGATCCGACAGGTACAGGGATTCACGCACGTCTTCTGACACATTGTCATCGTCTGAGAAATGTGAGGATAATTTTAATTGTATGGCTATTTCAGTCCCTGATTCGTTGGTATCCATTCTTTTATCCATTTCATATCTTTTCAAACTCTCTTAAAATTTTCTACTAGCCTCTTCCACTTCTTGTGTTGTCAGAGTGGTTTTTATGGACAGGTTTTCTATAGAGTCTTCGTCAGTGGTTTCTCCAGTTTGAGATCCTTCTACTGCGCTCAATTCAATGGCTATATTACTTATAGTCTTGTCTTGGTTGTCTTTTGAAGAGAATGTTTCATCTTCTGGTATTTCTTGCTTTTTATCCTCTGATATTTCTGTGTCTTCCACTCGTAATCCACTGTATCTGGGGTCTTGCAATGGTGGTTTATCTAAGTCGCTGTCTTCGTTGGCTGTGGACGATAGCCATGACCTTCTAGACGGGTTCACTGTCATAGAAGTGCCTGAATCTATGTTGGATGAACTTTCTGGCAACTCTCTGGGCTTGATAGAGGTCATTTCTGTTGTTGATTCTTCAACCTTGGTTAACGCTTCTGCTTGTACGGGTTTCTTTGGACCGATGGTTTTGAATGTTTTGGTTGTACTTCCTTGTTTAATATATTGTCCTACTGGACTCGGTATTTGTGTGCGTTTCGCTCGCGTTCTCTGTGCTATCACGCTATGATCTAGTTTAGGTGGTTCTTTATTTGTTTTAGCCCCTATGGGTCTGTCTCTGGGTCGGGGTGCAGTGGTCTTTTCGGATGCTGATTGAGCTCTGCTGCGAAAACCGGTCTTCTGCGTAGGTGCTTTGGCTTTAGTTTTATTTTGATCCTCCTCTGTTTTCTCGTCAATTACCATTATTTTGATTCTTGGCAAATTTTCGTTAATTTCCTTTTCAATAATTTCTGGAGGATTTCTTGACAAAGCATCAGTATTCTTATTTAATTTTCCAGGTTTGTATTTAAATGTGTATTCGTAACCCGTGAACCTGAACATCCACCTCATGAGCCTTTGTCCAGGGTCTTTTCTGCTATGCATCCAATTTAAAGGTTCATGGTCGGACACCAGTGTAAATTTACGGCACAATAAGTATGGTCTAAACTGATGTAGAGCATATAGTACCGCTAAGCATTCTTTTTCCGTTGTGGAATAATTCCTTTCAGCTTTGTTTAGTGCCCTCAATAGATACTGGACTGGGTGATCGAATCCGTCCTTTTCTTGGCTCAAGACTGCTCCGATGGCGTAGTCTGATGCATCAGTGCTCAGAGTGAATTCTTTATTGAAGTCAGGAAATTGTAGTATAGGTTCTTCCATGAGACACTGCTTTAGTTTTTCAAAACTTTCTTCGCACTTTTCGGTCCACTCAAATTTCGCATTCTTTTTCAATAAGTCATTCAGCGGTTTTGCAATTTTGGCAAAATCTTTAATGTACTTTCGATAATAGCCAAACAATCCAAGTACTTCTCTTATGTTCTTCGCGTTTTTGGGTATAGCTAATTTAGCTATGGCTGCAACTTTCTCTGGGTTTGGTTCCACGCCTCTGGCACTGATTATGTGTCCTAAGAAGCCCACTTCTTTTCTGAAGAATTCAATTTTGTCGGGTTGTAGAACTAATTTCGCTTCTCTTAGTCTTTGCATGAGGTTGCGAATTCTGCTTTCATGTTCTTGCAGATCCTTGCTATAAACAATGATGTCGTCTAAATATACAAGCATTTCAATGTTCTGAAGTCCTCTCAGTACCTTTTCCATTAGTCTTTGGAAGGTCGCTGTGGCATTTTTCAGACCTTCTGGCATTCTGGTGTACTCATAATGTCCATTAATTGTCGTGAAAGCAGACGGGTATGCGTCTCTAATTGTTTTCTTATTTAATTCTCTAACATCAATCACCATCCGCCATCATTTCCATGACTGTCGGGTTTCTTTGATACGATCCATATTGGTGAGTTACAAGGTGAATTGGATTCTCTTATAATTTTGTCTCTTAGTTTCTTTTCTACGCTGTCCCTTACAACTTGCTTGTGCTGCGGAGGATGCCTATACTGCTTGGTGTTGATGGGTACATCGTTTTCTACATGTATATGGTGTTCAATCATATCCGTGCATGGAAGTTTGTCTCCTGCAAGTAGAAATCGGTCTAGGTAGTCTTCGATAATCCGATCGACTATGTCCAATTCTTCTCGATTTAAATGATCTCTCCTGATTGCTTCTTTTACTCTTTCTAGTCTCTTTATTTGGTTCACAATCATGTCGTCATTAAACTCACTGTCAGTTTCTTGCAGGAAATCTGGTCCTGTGCCAAATGCTATAAGTTCTTTTGGATCCACTTCTATGATGACATCTTCCTCACTCGTATTGATGGCCATCATTTTGCAAGTATTATTTATATTGGTTACTACACCTTCTCCTAGAAATAGATGTTTGTTTCCCACATCTATTCTCGGTATGTATCCTTCTTTTAGTTCGGTTTTTATCAGATTGATTTGGATCACTTGTCGGGTTCTGGCTTTGATTATGTGCTTTACTGTACCTCCAATTTGATCGGTTATATTTTCATCATCTTGTTTCATAGGCTCACTTTTCTCCCTTTGAGCAGATTCTACTTTTAGCACTTCATTTGTTTGTTTACACTTATATCCTCTTTTAATATTTCTCGGATTATGTTCCTCTTCATGTCCAATAAATGGTATGGGGTGCATTACATCTCCGCTTATTATTAGCGCATTATTGTAATAAAATATTACAGCTTCTTTCTTTAGGTAGTTTCGTCCTAACATCCCATCAAATGGAATTGGGAAGTCGTCCGATACTATTTGAAATTTCACTAGGGTGCCTTTGATGTCTAGGTATATTGATGTGTACATCTTCACAGTTTGGTTTGTGATTCCGCCTAACTCTCTAGCGTCAGCAGTACAGATGGGCATGTCATCATCCAATACACTTGCTTTAATTAAGTTTACTGTGGCTCCATTGTCAATCACGAATTCCACCCATGGTTTAGTGGTTCCAACTGGTATTCTTATCCTTACTGATGTGGCCTTGTCGTCCTCCCAATCAACATTTTGAGATCCTTTACAGTTTGTGGACCACATTCTTGATAGTTCTTTGGCCTCGACAAGATTGCCATCACTGGTGCCTTCGGCTGATTGTTGCCTGGACCCGTTGGGATCGCATTTTTGTTCTCGTTGTATGCTTGTAACTGTTCTTGATAATGCTGTTGATCCGTATTCCTGGGCATCTGATGACTTTGGGCTTGATTGGTCCCCTGACTCTGCATTGGATGCATTTGGTTCTGTCTCGGATAACTCTGATTTTGGCTTTGGCTCGCCATCCTGGGGTCGTGGCGAGCCTCTTGGTAGTTTAAATTACCTCTTTGGGCTTGGTCATTATGTTGCTGACGATTATTGCGCCAATTAGTGTCATTTATCAGGATATTGCGGTGCATCGTAGTATCTCCCAGTTTCGTGGTCGATTATTTGCTGATTTCCCCTGTTTCCATTGCTATTCCAAGCTTGCCAATTGTTACGATGTTGTTGCCCATTATTGTAGTTACGATGGTAACCTCCTCGTTCACCTTGGATGCCGTAATTGCTTTGGTAGCCTCTTCCTCTATAGTTGTTGCCTCGATAATTATTTTGTGGATTTTGATAATTATTTTGTGGATAATAATTCTGGGGTTCATCTTGTGGCGGTTCATTGTATGTTCTGTCATTCACATACCCCACGTAATTTGAGTTCTGTTGATTATTTTGATAGCGATTCTCATGTCGGTATCCTCCGTAGCGACGATAATAGTCACCATTTTGTGGCCCATTATAGTTCTCCTGATTATTATAGTATTTCCAATGGTGCCATCATGTCGTTCTTGAAACTTTCTCCTTTTTCTTCCTTCAAAGCGTTTTTAGCACTGCTCAGAAGCACATTTATCTCATCGTAAAAATCGCCTACTGTGTCTTGTTCTCTCATCCTCACGTTCTGTATTTTATTATTATAGTAACTGAAATTTCTTCCGGGTCCAAATCTCTGTTTTAAATGTTGTATCAAATCTTCTACACTTTTTATCGTTTTATTGTTTAAACTTTTCTTTGCTGATCCCGTTATTTTATGTAGAGCGTGTTGTAAGAATTGCAGCTTAATCGGGTCACTGACCAACTCGCTGGTGTTCCTCAAATCTTGTATGTAGTCTCGAAGATTCTTTTTTCCATCAAAACTTGGAATTCCGCTTATGCAATTCATGAGTGCAAAGCTGTTTGCCGTGGTGCTCATTAATAGCATGCTCGCATCTGGTGCTCCTCCATTGGCTGAATAATCATTGTTTGAGGCGTTCCCCGTCATCTCGAATAAGTACTGTGTGCCTTCTAGATAACCTAGATAATCACTCGTATCGTCGATTGATTCTCTTGCACTCTTATAATACCTTGAGTATGCTTTCGGTTACTTTGATTTTCTTCTTCTTGCTTAATTTATTTTTAATTAATTGTATTTTAATTCAAAATTTAATTAATTTTGCCCAGCTTATGTCACCACTCTCGCTTGTCGTCAATATCACCTTTTTCAAAAAGCTTCACTTTTGAATTTGAAGGGAAAAATTTTTAAAAGATTTGTGCCTTGGAAGCATACAAAATGTATGAACCAAGACAACAAAACAATATTACGAAGGTTTCGTATGTCGAAAAAAGGCTTATTGGGTCATATATATATATATATATATATATATATATATATATATATATATATATATATATTATATATATATATATATATATATATATATATATATATATATATATATATATATATATATATATATATATATATATATATATATATTATATATATATATATATATATATATATAATGTTCGTAGAGGGGTAAAAATAATGTTCTGATGAAAATTCACGCAAATCGTAATGAAAGTTTCAAAAGTAAATTTAACCTTAAAACTTTCAAATTATCATAACCTTTATCCTAAAAAGAACTTGTTTGATTTTTATACTAAAAGGAAAATCAGATAGCTATATCTTAATAATTAAATTCAAAACCGTAAACCAGTACCCAAAAAAACTTAAACGTTATCAATTAGCCTAATAGAAGTTAGAATTCCTAAGATTCTAAAATTATCGATGACATTTAATTATTTATTTAGAAATGAATGTAAATCTTAACTGGGTAGAGAATAATCGAATTTTGGCATTAGCGAAAAAATTAGCGAGAAAAGAAATTAAATGTGTTGCAATAACTTAACAAACATTTCAAAGTTCTTACGTGATTGTATATGAAGCGTCACTCGGTTTTATTTAATTTTGTTAGATATAACAAGAATTAAATGAACACGATAAAAAAAACAAAACTGGGATTCTAAACAATTATTATTATGTTTATCAAAAATAATTAAAATAGTCATAATAATTAAGTACCTCTTGATCGAAGAAAACCGAATTAATAATGAAGTATTATTCCAAAAACAAAAAGAAATTTTAATATTGTTCTTAAATCTACAAAATGTTTAATCAACAAAACCCTAAATCAACAATCGTTACTTCCTAAAACGCAAAATTCTCTTATGAAATAATTAAAGTAAGAAAAAAAATTATTTATTTGTTTATGCAAAAAGAAGGTTAAATTAACGTGATTTCAAATCTATCTCAATTAATAATAATTATTGTTGTCATAAAACCCTTAAAATGCTAATTCTTTGCATTCACTATTTGAATTTCGCGCCCGCTCAAAATGGCTGCCGCGCGCTCTCCCTGCTTCTTGACTCTACTCCGACTTGACCGCATCAGTTGCTCGCGCCTAGTCTCGCACCACTGTAAAGTCCCTAGTCGCGCCTGGTAACCACGCTCGCACGCATGTAACAGCGTCCGCGTTGGCTCTGAACAAACACGTGCTGTCGGCTGCTATGCTGCAATGGCTAACCTCACCCGCGTCGCATCGCGTAATTTCTTCTTCAATTATTGTTATTAAATCGCGGTGAAAATAGTGCGCACGTGTAATCTGCAAATTCGCGAGTGTGTCCTTTATTTGTGACAGTGATTTTCAGAAGGTGTTTATCGACAAAAAGTGAAGATATGAGTGTGGGCCCAGGACTCTCTACCCCAAGCAGTACAACCAGTTGCTGCTCACTAATTAGATAAGTTTTTCTGACAATTTATTCAAACATAAATCGTTTGCATGACACTAGAGCTTGTTGCTTTGTGTTAAATAACTTTTTACTTGCTCTAGGGTGGCGCAAGATTCTCAATGGCCTCTTTTCATCTGCGACGACACAAGAAAATGCACGCAAGTATGAAGTTTTGAGTATTGTCACACGCTTCATTTCCTTAAATATTGCAATCTTGCTTTTTATATTGCTTGAATAAGTTATACAGGTTGGCTTTGACATAAACAATGCTATTTATCTTAGATTTTTGTTCATTTGCCAGTTTTCGTTTAAAATTATTAAAATTGTTAATTTTCTGACTTTGATGTTAACGTATATTGACAGCCAATTAAAACACACGTTAAAAATAATTCATTGAGTCTATTTGTGTGAAGTTTCCCTTCTCTGAAGCGATTACTGAACCATATGATAAGAATTCCTTTTTCAAACTTGCTTTTCGCCTACAATTTCAATTCTACTTTCTAATGGTGGGAAAATTATACATTAAAATGATTCTCCAATATATTTACAACTTATTTGCTCCTTGTAGGGTCGTGGAGACTGTACAATAAATTTTGTTCACGGGGCCAAAGTGAAATTACCTGTTAAAACTTGAGACCACGATCAACGTCAACACAAGGATTTCTTTGATTCTATGCAGTGATCAACAATGCTACAAGGCTAAATAGACCAGATGATTGTTTTTTTCTTTTATTGTACGTGCTTTTACTTGGAATCTTTAAGTGCTCGCAAGTGAAATCAGCCTTGACACGTTCAAAGTTCCTCTCTCTGTCATAAGTGATGTGAAAATAAAAAGGTATGTATGTGTATTTCTAATGAACAATTTGAAATCAGGTGTTTAATTGCATTTACTGGACAATAAAGCTACATGTTTTTCTTTCAACGCGTTTTCTCGAAAAGAAATTTTTGTATAAAAATTAATGGGGCCGATTTGTTCGTATTTCCCCTTTGGAGTGTTTTAAAATCAAGTGTCTTTTTAAATTGAAACTAATTGCAGGAAAGTGTTTAACTATTATGTGTGTTTCTTTATGATTGATTAACTTTTCAGTATTAGGTATATAACTTTTATATGTTTTATTAGGTATATAATTAGGTATATAACTTTTATATGGGAGGGGCTCGCACGAGTACTTCAAAGTGCGCTTTTAACCAGAACTTTCTTTTCCTACTCATTTTCATAAATCTCAAACAATGAGTGTGACTTTACCAATTTGTTGTCAGTCGTACCCTTACTCATGAATCAATTTGTTCCTAATAACCTCTGATACCAATTTTGATTATTGTTTTATTTTATAGCATGGGACTTCTGGTCCTGAACAGTCAACTCTCACCTTTGTTGTTTGTTAAGTGACGAAGTTACTGGATGAATATTCAGAAATATTAAATTAAATGTAACAAAGACAGCAGGAAAAATCCAGAAACTTGGACGCTTAACGAGCGCAACAAGTAACCCTAAACCAAAACAAACTTCTCCTCCCTCGGCTGAAACCGCGCGTGCACAGTCGACGCTGCAGTTTAGCCGTTGACCGTACTTAGGCCCATAAGGCCTAATGAGTAAGAAAGAGAGCGCGGCTAAACTGAAGTGCGAAGGAGAAGTAAAGACCCTGCGTGGGAGAAAGCCATGACGCTTTCTTCAAGCTTCGCCTCCCCCGATTTTTGATTCCTGTGTGTGCGATCCAAGAGTAAGGAGGCTATTCAAGAGTTCGATTTTATAGTTATATTTCTGAGTCTTTAAGTTGGAGTTTAGTCTTAATTGTGTTTCCGTCTTGATCATCATTTACCGAAATTGTGCCTTATTCCATTTGAAAGTTATTTGAAGTCTCCAGAAACAAATAAAGGAATTTTTGAAATAATTGAGTCTAAGAGATTATTTGATTTGAGAGTTTTGATCGTCAACCTTTGGGTCATCCCCGTCAACAAACACAAGTAAGTCGTTCTCGTTAATAATTTAATTTTCCTTGGTGTTTTATTATCACGCAAACAGCTTCGCAGCGACAATCAGTGCGAAGTACTGATCTCCCCCGTATGGGAGAGTAAGCTATCATCCGCATAATCACACAACGTTACTTTGTTAGTTTCGGTAAATTTATTATTACCCTAACAAAACTGGGGTTCGTCCGGGATCTTTTATAGCTTTTGTCGAGCAAAACTGTTTGCTTCTTCATGTATTAAATTCTGTGTGATTGAGTGAAAGAGTCATAAATTAAAATTGATATAAGTGCGCACACATAAATGAAATAAAAAAGAAGAAAATAAAAAATCAGAGATCACGAGTGCGCAAATAGAAGAAGAAATTACTTTCAAAGGAATGCACGAGAATTGAGATTAGGAAAGATTTAAAACATAAGGAAATTTGAAACGCGCGTGAGACAAAGACGTTGTGACCTCAAACCGAGTGCATATCGGGTGGCACGCATAGAACTATTAAAATAATTTTTCAGAGTGGATTCTATTTAATGAATTGTCGAGTTTTCTTGGGAAAAAGGGAAATAAGAAAAATACAACACACGCTAAGCGGGTCACTATCACAACAATTCGGTAGAAGAGTCAATTTTTAAATAAATTTAAAATTTACATTTTCGTCGCAATAATCAATACAGTATTAATTCCTATTTTCACATCAATTTTCTTTACAAAATTAAAGCACAGGCAGTTTGACGTATCCTGCCAGACATTGTGTAGTGCCAAAATTACTCCTTTTATACACACAGACACATTTACATTGTAGACACTTAACACACTAGGCATACACACAAAAGTTAAAATTCATTTATTTACTTAATGCACAATATACAATTATTTAATGCATACACATCAAAATCATTTCACTCGAGACACTAACATTTGATTAAATTTTGAGTAATCACGCACAACTGATTTAATATTTCAAATACAAAATTCAAAATCACATTTCACATTTTCTTTTTAGAATTTTTTTTGTCACTCTGCAATAAATCACACTCATTACACTGCACAAGTTTCTTTTGCACGAATACACTTGGTTGATAAGCATAGGGGTGGGCTCGTTAGGACCTTGCTCGTGCTCCAAAAATACCAAAAACACTCAAAATCTGGTCGACAAGTAGCACAAGTGTGCACTGGCAAGTGATCGCCAGAAGTCGAGCCAGGGCCTGGACGAGGCTGCTACGTAGAGTGTAGAACTCCGGGTTCCACAAAGAAGAAAATCTGGTTTTCTGCACTCGAAACAGCCAAATTTGGTGATAAGACGCCAACTGGATCCCTACAAATATTGATAAGCATTAGGTTTACGTACATTTATCTCCCAAATTATAAATAGCGTTACATTTGCCCACAAATCTGAAGTACGCCCTAATTTACATATACACTACAAGCATAAGTTTGTGAAAAAGCACAAAGAATTAATAAACAGATCATAGGAAATATTATTAAAAAGAGGTGTGACTATTTTCAATTGAAAAAGTTAAAATCATTCAATCAAAGGTGGATGCGAGCATGAGTGTCAGTTCTGTGATTTAATTTAAGCAAAGTATTTCCGGTCAAATTCACAAAAATTGATTATTTCAAACAAATTAAAGCAGAAGCTAGGGGTTTAGACTTAAATGCACCTTTCTCATTGGAAAATCAAAATACTTCAAGAAGCGAGTATTATAAAGTCGTAATGGACTATTTGCATAAAAAACATGAATCTGAAAATTTGAATATTGGTCGAATGTTTATTTTACCATCAAGTTTTATTAGAAGTCCAAGATGTTGAAAAAAAATTATATTGATTTCATGACACTTGTTAATCGTTATTGAAAACCTGATTTATTTTTAACAATGTCATATAATCCAAAATGGAAAGAAATTGTAGAAAAATTAGAAGAATGCAAAAGTCCAATTGATAGGCCAGATATGGTTGCTAAAGTTATTCAACAAAAAGTAGAAGAATAAAGAGTAAGAGTTTAAAGAATTAGTTATCAAAGATGGAATCTTTAGAAAAAGTGTTGCTCATACTTATGGTTATGAATTTCAAAAAAGAGGTCTTTCTCATATGCATATGTTATTATTTTTAGACAAAAATTATAAACTTGACACTCTTGAAGAAGTAGATAATTTAATAAATGCTGAAATGCCTAATAAAAATTGTTATCCAAATTTATATAGCATTGTAAAACAATTTATGATCCATGGTCTTGTGGAGTACAAAATATTAATTCTCCTTGTATGGATCAAAATATAGAAAAATGTACAAATAATTTTCCAAAAAATTATATTTATAAAACTACTTTTTAAGCAACGGGGTATCCTTTATATAAACGAAGAAATGATAGGCAAATTAAATATAAAAATAAAAATTCCTATAGAATTGCTGATAATCGATTTGTCGTGCCATACAATCCTTTCTTGTTATTAAAATTCAACTGTCACATTAATGTGGAAGTGTGTTCAACAGTACAGTGCATTAAATATTTGTTTAAATATTGTTACAAAGGTCATGATTGTGCATTCATTGGAATTCGTAATGCAGATATTAATTTTAGAAAAAAATGATAATAGAAAATGAAAACATAAACAATGAAAATAATGAATACAAATATAACGAAATTAATCTGTATTTTAATACAAGATATTTATGTCCTCCGGAAGCTACGCACAGATTATTAGAATATTCTTTACATGAAATATCGCATGCTATAAAACGTTCGGCTATTCACAATAAAGGTGAACAATATGTTTATTTTAAAGAAGGAAAAGAAGAGAAAATCAAAAATAAAAGAATCGAAACTACGTTAACTGCATTATTTAAATTAAATCAAGTAGATCCTGAAGCACGAAATTATTTATATTCAGATATACCAATATACTACACATTTGATGAAAAGCTGAAAGTATGGAACAGAAGAAAAAAATTAATAAACCGATATTAAGCAGAATGTATTTAGTGAATCCAAAAAATCGAGAACAATATGTTATTATATTACTATTGTTGCATGTTAAAGGATCAACGTCATTTGAAGATTTACGTACTGTTGACGGAGTATTGTATTCTACATTTTTTGAAGCTGCTGTAGCAAAACAACTTGTTACTGAAGATCAAGAATGGGACAAATATTTAAAAGAAGCAGTACAAATACAATTTCCTATGGCATTGTGTACATTATTTTTATATAAAAAATACAAAGGTCATTTTTACCATCCTAAATATGAACAGAATAATGAATCAATGGCACTGAATGCAATTAAAAAAGTTTTACAAGTCAATGGATTTACCTCAAGTGACTTTGATTTACCTAAAATAACTACGCATATTGATGATTGGAATGATGTAACATCAATTTATCAAGAAAGTGTAATGCTGAACGAATTACAAAAAAGGTGGAATCGTTAACTATTATCCAAAAAGATATATTTGATACGATTTTACAAAGTTTTGAATGTAAACAGCATAGATGCATTTTTATTGATTGACCAGGTGGAAGTGGAAAAAGTTATTGACTTGATGTTTTAATAGACTATTTAAAAATGCATAATATAACATTTTAATGTGTTGCTTGGACAGGTATTGCAGCAAATTTATTAACTAATGGAAAAACTGTACATACGACATTTAAATTACCACTTAATATAGCTGACTGTGCTACATGTAATATAAAACCTAACACAAAAGATGGCAGACAATTGAAAAATGTACAAATTATAATATGGGATGAAATATCAATGACATCCAAATTTGCTTTTGAAGCAGATAATCGTCTATTACAAGATTCATGTGATGTGAAAGAAATTTTTGAAGGTAAAACCGTAGTTGTATCAGGCGATTTTAGGCAAACGTTACCTGTCGTTCGTCATGGTAGTAGTAATGTAAGTTATAAAAAATTCTGTCAAACATAGTTGTTTATGGCCATATTTTGTTCCAATGACATTAACTGAAAATCTTCGCATATGTAACAATGATAATAGTTTCAGAAAATGGCTGTTAAGTGTAGGCGATGGCAAATACTGTAATTCATACGAAAAAGAAAATGAGTTAATTGAAATTCCGACCGATATATAATATCCAAAGAAGGAGACATTATTAAAGAAATTTGTGGGAATAAAATAACAATAAATTATAAAACATTGAATGATAAAGTAATTTTGGCTCTTAAAAATAATGATGTAATTGATATTAATCATAAAATTCTAAATATAATGAAAGAATGCTTTTTTGAATATTTAAGTATAGATACAGCAGAAGATGATAATCGAGAAAACTTAGATGTTATGTTACCTACGAATTGTTAAACTCATTAACTCCTAATGGATTTCCTCCACATAAGTTACAATTGAAAGTTGGTGCTATTGTAATCTTATTAAGAAATTTAAATATTATTCAAGATCTTCCCTGGTAGCAGCGTTCCCGAGAAAGTACCTGGAAACTACCGAGATTTTTCAAATCTAGCAGGTTTCCAGAGTAGAATCTAGATGAAAACCCCGATAAATCAGGCATGATTTCTGGAAGAAATCTCGGTAGAATGTTTTCTCCACTATGATTTGTTCAAATAACCTTACTTTTCACACCAAAGATCCTGCTGTTCATTGACATTGTTTGAAAATATTCATAAATTGATGAATATATATTATATACCCTATAAATTCATCTACAATGTCTTTTAAAGGGGAAACATGATTTTTAAGGTGCACATTACCCTACACATGCATGCTCTCATACATGACAGTATGTACAGCATTGTGTACTGACTGACTTTGTATTATTTAAGTACAAGTACTGTGTCAAAAGTGTTATCGATGCACTCAAAGTCACCAATGATGAGGTTTGCACAGGTATTTCAATCTCATCAATATGCGAGCCAGTTACTCTCAACCACCAAATCTCTCATAATCATGGTAAATCCATGATATTAAAGGTGGATGTCTGTTCTTTTGCGTTGAGACTTGTTCAATTATTTAGAAACAGACTGCCATATCAGTTTTTAGCATTCTAGCTGATATGAATTCAACTTTCATATATAGACCTACCTGTATTTTTCCCGCCAAAGCCATAGGGTTCAGGGTGCAAAGCCGAACCAAGACTGTTAAGTGAAAACTGAGATAGCAGGCTGTTTCTAAATAATTTAACAAGTCTTAATGCAAAAGAACAGACATCAAACTTCAATATCATGGATTTAGCATGATTATGAGAGATTTGGTGGTTGACAGTGACTGCGCTCGCATACTGATGAGATTTGAAATACCTGTGCAAACCTCATCATTGGTGACTTTGAGCATCGATGTCACTTTTTACACAGTAATTGCACTTGAACAACACAAAGTCAGTCAGTACAGCATGCTTGTACATACTGTCATATATGACAGTATGCATGTGTAGGGTTAGGTTTTCACTCTTAATAGGCACTTTTTGAAAATCATACAATACTTCTAGTATGCATGTGCCTGGCCTGAACCGTACACGCATGCGCATAAAATTAAGAGAACTTCTGCTACTCGGGATTCAGCGTAGAAACTACGCATATTTCTCAACGAACTCTGGGTTTCATTTCTACCGAGTCGCTAGGGAACGGGCCAGAACTTATCGGCCATTTGCTACCAGGGTTAGTAATGGTACAAGATTAATTGTAAAGCGATTCTTAAAATATTCAATTTAAGCCGGAATTCTAAGTGGAAAAATATTGGAAAATTAGTTGTTATTCCACGAATAACATTATCACTATCTAAAGAAGAAGTACCTTTTAATATGCGTCAAAAACGATTTCCAATTAGATTAGGCTTTGCAATGACAAGGACAATTATACAATCAAGTTGGTGTTTATCTACCATCACCAGTTTTTAGTCATGATCAATTATACGTTTCTCTATCTAGGGTAAGAATTAGAGAAAAATTAAAATTGCTACTTCTAAATAATGCTAAAATTAAACATAAAACAAAAATTTATACGAAAAATATTGTATATAAAGAGATATTGTAAAAATCAGCTGCAGCATTCATTCAAATGCAGCACTGGAAATGCGAAAATTGGCTGCAGCATTCGTTTGAACGCAGCGCTGGAAATGCAAAGATCAGCTGCAGTTTTCGTTTGAATGCAGCGCTGGAAATACGGAAATGTCTGCAGCATTTGTTTGAATGCAGCGCTGGAAATGCGAAAATCGTCTGCAGCATTCGTCTGAATGCAGCGCTAGAATGACTCTCGAAAAAGTATACCTTACCAGCACGTGCTCGCCGTGAGAGTTGGGCAACATATCTATTGTTGGCAAACGCTGGGAGGATACTCATATGTTGTTAACTATTTATTTTTTGTTTCTGTTTAGGTCTTCAGAACACCACGGAATAACTTCCAGTTCGACGGAACATGTACAGAAGATCATTTGAAGGTATAACATACAGATATTTACGTGGTTTTTCGGTCACCCCAGTCATTTCCGATCACTTCCGGTTACTTCCGATCACTTCCGATCACTTCCGGGTTACTTTCGGTTCACTTCCGGTCACTTCCGGTTTACTTCTGGTTATGAACACCTAACCAAAATAAAATGAGCAACCTCAAAACGCCTGGAGAAAAATTGATCGTGCTTAATATAATTCAGGAGGATTTATTATGACTTGATAAAAAATAATGAACATATTAGAAACAGAACTCAAAAAAATATTACTTAAACTTTAAATATTGTAGGCCAAATAGCAAACATACAATTCAATGAAAATCTAATTACAGACAATTATTTAGGTCCTATGTCTGAGATTTGTAAATATTGCAATGCAAAACATTTTGCTTTTAAGTATATTTGAAATAAATTTTCCAATTGTTGTCACAAGGGTAAAATAAATTTACCAGAAAATCCTTGTTACCCAGAAGAATTGAAGTTATTGGCTACAGGATTTTCAGCTAAAAGTATTAATTTTCGTAAAAATATACAATCATATAATATTCCTTTAGCGTTTGCAAGTTTTGGAGCTAATTTCAACACATTATCTGGTATGGGTCCGCAAGTTATTAGAATTTGTGGTAAAGTATATCACAATGTTCATGCTATTCATCCAAATGAAAATGATACACGAAAATATGGTCAATAAAATGCTCTGGATAATGAAATGGCAACAACTTAACGTAAAAATAATAAAAGTAATCATGATGCAAAATTAGATTTACGAAGTCAATTAGACAGTTTATTAAAAGAATTTAATCCATATGCTAAAGCTTATAAAATGATGTATGAGGTAGAAAAATAAGAACTAAAACAGTCTGATAAAAGGAATTGCAAACCAAAAAATATTATAATGTCAATTACAAGAAATGATGAATTAGATAAAAATAGATATAATAAGTTATATGTAATGAAGTTGCAATGATATTTGTTAGGAAAGATGACTATCCACCAATCGCACGTGATATTGTTATATATTCAACGCATGATAAACCGATTAGCATACCTCTTATAAGTAAACACACTAATCCAATGACATATCCACTTATATATTAAAATGGTGGTTATAACTGGATGCCTAATATGAAGTGTAAATTTGGTAAAAATAATATTACTAATTTGCAGTTTTATAATTATAGACTTGACAGTTTTATAATTATAGAGTGTAAGAAATGAATTTATTCCGTATCTTAAGTCACTGGTTAATCGTTATGAAAAGCTTGATCTATTTTTGACGATGGCATATATGTAATTCGGATTGGAAATAAATTAGAGAAAACTTACAAAAATATGAAAATCGAATTGATTGACCAGATATTGTGGCTAAAATATTTCAACAAAAAGTAAAAGAATTAAAAGAATTAGTTATAAAAGATGGAATTTAAAAAAAAAGTATTATATATGTATATAGTAAGCATATACTTACGTTATCGAATTTAAAAAACGAGGTCTACCTCATATGCATATGTTACTATTTATAGATGGAAATCATAAACTTGATACTCATAAAAAAGTAGATAATTTAATAAATGTAGAAATTCCAAACAAAAATTGTTATCCGCGCTTATATAGCATTGTAAAACAGTTTATGATTAATGGACCTCGTGAAGTAAAAAATATAAATTCTCCTAGTATGGATAAAAATAACTAAAGAATATACAAAAAATTTTCCAAAAAATTATAATAATGAGACAAGCTTCTAGGCAACAGGATATAGAATATACAAACGAAGAAATGATGATATTATAATTTATTATGAAAACAAAATTCTCAAAGAACAGCTGATAATCGATTTGTTATACCTTATAATCCCTTTTTATTATTAAAGTTTAACTTTCATATTAATTTAGAAGTATGTTCAAATGTTTAATGTATTAAATACTTATTTAAATACTATAATAAAGGTCATGATTGTGCTTTTGTTGAAATTCATAGTGCAGATATCAATTTTGAAGAAGATAATAACAATAAAAATCGAACTTTAAGTACGGAAGAAGACGAATACAAATGTGATGAAATCAATCAATATTTTAATAGAAGATATTTAAGTCCTCCTAAAGAGATTATTAGAATATTGTTTACACGAAATTTCGCATGTTATAAACAGATTAGCTATTCACAAAAAAAAAATCAACAATATCTATATTTCGAAAAAGGAAAGGAAGAAAAAATTAAGAATAAAATAATAAAAACGACATTAACCGCATTTTTTAAATTAAATCAAACTGATATCGGTGCAAGAAATTATTTGTATTCTGATATACCAATACATTACACATTTGACGAAAAACTAAAAACATGGAACAAAAGGAAAAAATGTATAATAAACTAATATTAAGCAGAATGTATTAAGTAAATCCGAAAGACGGATTATTAATTTTATATTTTAAATGGCTAACGTTACTTGAATATTTACGTACTGTTAACGAAGTTTTATATCCTACATTTTATGAACCTGCTATAGCAAAACACCTTATCAATGAAGATGAAGAGTGGGATGAATGTTTACAACAAGCAATACAAATATAGTTTCCAACAGTACTATGTAAATTGTTTGCTTTTATCTGTATTTTTCATAACCCTATTAATGCATGAGAATTATATAAGAAATATAAGAGTAATTTTTATCATCTTAAATATAAAGAATGTGCAGGTGAAAAATATAGCACTAAATGCAATTGAAAAAGTAATGCAAGCAAACGGTTTGACGTTAAGTGATTTTAATTTGCATAATATAACATTGAACATTGTAGAATTTGATAATGCGACATTTTTGTATAAAGAAACTAATATGCTAAATGAATTACAAAAAAAATTGCATCCCTTAACAATTATCAAAAAAATATATATGATGCAGTTTTAGAAAGTTTAAATTATAAACAGGATAAGTGTATTTTTATTGACGGACCAGGAGCCAGGAGGGAGTGGAAAAAGTTATTCTAAAAAAAAAACTAAACCAAAGTAATAAGGTGAGGCGCGTTTGATGTTTTGCGTATCATCATACATGTCAATAATTTTGTTTACAGTGAAATTACAGATTAAAAAACAACTGAGATCAATTAAAAAAAGTCAAGTTTACAATCATATTATTTTATTTATAACACGGAAAACAAAAAATAATTATGTTTAGTTGAGAACTAAGTCAAATGATTGGTAATTTAAACTTAAGTAATATATTGATCAATTACAATAACTTTCAAGATATTTACTACATAACTTACCAGCCTCTTACATTTTGTTCATGGTACATACTTGTTCATGGAGTGGTGTAAGTGTAACTTTCTGCATATTTTATTTGTATACATAAACTATAAAATTCTTATTTCTACTCTAGTGGAAATAAAAAGTGTAATAAAGTGTAATAAAAAGAAAATGTAATAAATCGTACCATTTTGTACGTTTTTGTTGGATTTCGGACCTTTTTTACGTTTTATTACAGTTTGTTACATTTTATTACATTTTGTTACTTTTTATTACGATTAATTAAAAATCCATTGATCCAGGATTTCATGGGGGTCTCTTCTTTGAAACGACAAATGTAACAATACGTAAAAAAGTATAACAAAATGTAAAAAATTCTCTGTAGGCGTAATATTATATAAGAAAATGGCGACCTTTTTATTGTGCTTACATTCTTTTACTTTTTCTTACAATTTCTTATGCATTGTTACATTTTATTATAAAATTAATAATTAAAAAAATGTATTGACTATATTAGGCGGTAAAATAACATATGTAATAAAATTTAATAAAATGTAATAAAATATTGTAACGGGGTGTGAATTCGATCAACGAATAACTCGTAGAACGACTGGATCGCGTTCCCTCGATGCGGCGGAGGATTCCTCTCCGCACGCGAAACACCTCCGTTGCATGCAGCTGTTTTAGCTGCTTCTGTTTGCTGGGTCTACGCGCCGCCCGGCGCGTGCTCGGCTGCTCAACTGCGTTAAATAAGTGCTATTAAATAACGCCCCCGGAGGCGGCGGTATTCGCAGGAAGGAACAGGGATCGGAAATAAGCGAACGAGGTTTAGAAATGACAACAACTCACGTTAAATAAAAAGACTAAGGTTATATTTATCAGTCGCGAAATAAACGTGAAGTTACAATAATAAAATGATAATACGCAAGTCGCCGACAACTTTGCGACTCGCCGCGACGCTAGAATATTCGCGCTCGCACGCGTGTATCGACGCGAAGGTCGCGCGCGCGCCGGATCACCCTCGCATGGATGATATCCACTCACACAGGCACTCTCTCATGCACTGCGCGCCACACAAACCTTCTCCCTTTCGTCGACGACGTTCCTGGTCCCGGATAGGCCGCAAGACTTGGTCACCACGCTGGACCACTAGGCTAAGGCTGAGGTCACCTGGACTCCGCGTCTCACTCACTCACAAAGTACACCTCTATCCGCTGGACACAGCACAGCACACGATATTGCGAAGCTTTTGGAATTCTAGCGAAGTCGCGTTTACCTAGCGAAGACCGAGAGCTATCTGAGCGCGCTCCTGAAGGATTAGCCCGCGCGCTCGCTCTCTCTATCTCTTTCGCGCTTATTGCCGAATTCGCACGTGTTTATTATCGCGCACGCGACTCTACGCGGTTTCGTCGCGGCGCAGCAGTACTCATACCGCTACGAGTTGGCTGCGGTGTTCAACTCGTTACAATGTAAAAAAAAGTTAACAAATCTAAAAATGTAAGAAAGTGTACAAAAACGTATGAGAAAAAAGGTCCGAAATCCAACAAAAAGGTACAGTTTCTTACATTTTCTCACATTTTTTTTCGTTTAATTACAATTTATTACAATTTATTACATTTTTTTCCACTAGGGTATAAAAGGTAATATTTCAATTGTAAAAGTATGTATTATGAACAAAATGTAAGGGGCATGTCAAGTTACGTAGTTAATATCTTGAGTTATTTGTAATTGATCAATATATTACTTAATTATAAATCATTCACCATCATCATCATCAATCATTCGACTCACCCCTCAATTAAAAATCTTAGTTGTTTTTTAATCTGTAATTTGACTGTAAACAAAATTATTGACATGCATGATGATACGCAAAACATCAAACGCGCCTCACCTTATTTCTTTGGTTAAGTTTCTTTTTAAAGAAATTTCATGTCTTTTTGAGCGAACTTATTGAAGTACCTAAAACTTAAAACTAAAAATAAAATACATAATGATGGAGTTCAGGTAGTGCATACTCGGATTCTTATTACGGAAATATCGATATCTCTCGTGTATTGTATCCAGGTGCATAAGGTTGTCGATGACAGGGTCTTGGTGATACGCTCCATAGCTATTGGTGTCTAGAATCAGTTTTTAAACTTAGATAATAAAAGCTACGGAGAGCCCTACCTCGATCGCGACATTGTCGACCGCATGTACCTAGACAGTATACATAACTGATTTGAACATTTTTGCACTAAGAAGTACGGTACGCACTGCCTGACTTTGTTATCGGTCACCCTAGACAGCCTCGTCATCGAAGACCCTTGGCACCTAGACACCGAGCGTGATTGGCTACCACGAAACGATATTTGCCTGTATGAACGGAAAGTCACGAAATCTACTTCCTGGGCCCCGTCATCAGTGACCTCGAAAACTCAGAATGTTTGTGCAGTGTTCTGAATAAAGGCGAGGTTTTGTGCAATAAATGAGTAAAATAGAGTAAATAGTTTAAAATGATTATATTGAATCAACGGAATGTTACAACGTCGAATGCTTATTAGTCGCGACAATGGATCTCGGTCAAGGGGCACGAGATGACTGGCTCATCGCAACGCCGAACGTGCGCTCGCCGGCGAGCGCCGAAGAAGCCCGAAGATGACCGAGCGCGTGGACTCGCACTATACTAATTATGGCATTTACTTTTAAATGTACGCGTGTGCGTACCCAAGGCGCCTCCCACGGCTTTGTCAGCGTGGCCTGCAGCCACGGGTCGACCCGTCGGTCTCCCGCGCAGAGGTGACCTTCAGTAACGCGGAGCAAGCTCCTGGTGAGGTCGGTGACAGTCTGAGGGTGGTCAGACCACCCCCAATTGGATAGCCTGACAGCCATGGATCACACTGCCGATCCATGCAATGCCGACTCAGCTGCGGAGGAACGCCCGCTACTTTAATTCACCGCTCTCGGTATCTTCGATCTACTTCACGCGATTCTATCCGGAACATGCAGCGACAGTGCAGCAGCTGTTCAAAAATATAACCTTAAATTTAAGCAAACAATGTAAACATAGTTACTCTGCGCAGCTTATAGAAATCTGTGGGAAAGCGATACCCAACTATATTACACATAATAGCTTGTGCGGCCAACTTCACGGTCCTACCACACTGGAGAAAAAGTAGAGATACTGTTTTAAGCAGTCGTGATATATGAACTCGTTTATTATGAAACGAAACAACTTTTCTAAAAATATTTTTGTTGGAAATCATAGTTTATCATTTAAATAACCACTGAATTAATGACTGTACAACATGTAATGTGAAACCTAATTCTGTAAATGGAAGAAAACTTAAAGATTACATTAATCTTTTTGAATAAAGTTTGCAAAAGAAAAATCGAGTCTGTAGCGCCGTAGTGTTGAGTTTAATGAATCGTTATACCGAAAGAAAATTCCGATCAGACTTTTTGTTTTTCTAAAATTTTGGAAATACAAACAGATGTTTACGCGTACTTCGTCGTACTTATGTGATTGCAGCGCGATCCTTAAAATCTAATTTTGCATAAAACTTTTTAAATAAAGCTTGCAAATGAAAAACCAAATCCGTAGCGCCGTAGTGTTAAGTTTAATGAATCGTTCTACTAAAAGAAAAATTCTATCGGACTTTCTATTTTTCTAGAAGTTAAAAGATACAAAATACTCTGTGGTGGATTTGCGAACCTTTTGCGCCGACATCCCTTAATTATTTGACTTGTCATTATTGAATATACTTTTAAATATTAAATGTACACTCGATGGTAGTTAATTCTTGTGAAACGTTTTTGAAATGCTCCAATTAGATTGACAGATTGATAAATTCTAACCAATCAAAAGCACGACTTCAAAAACGTTTCATAAATATTAATTACCGTTGAGTATAAATGAATATATTCAATACAGCCAACATTCTATAAAATGAGTTATAGCTACTAGTACACGTACAGGACCAGCTTTGAAATTATAAAATAAAATAAAAATACTAAAACTGTTTGAATAAAATAAAAAAACTCTTTGTAATTATTTGATGACAGTATTAATTATATTAACAAAATCTAACAAAAAATTAATATTAATTATACATTATTTTTATTTACATTTATAAAATAATGTAAATTGTGAGATTATAACAATCATAACTTTTATATTCTGTACTAAAATGTAATGCATAATACGATATTTACTTTTATATTAAATGATAACGATATCTTCAATCCCTAACAAAAAAGAAAAATGAAAACAATTGAAAATAAAAAGTTATGAACTGCAGATGATAGCAGAAAAATTTCGAAATTGAGACACAGATAACAGTAATCTTTTGTTGTCTTTAGTTTTATTTAGTTTGCTAGATACTTCAGTTGGATTTATTTTTTTTCAGGTGTAAAATTTTACAATTTAGAAAATAAATAAAAAATTAATACTACAGACAATAACTATTAATAAGTAAAGATAACACTTTTTTCAAAGTTCAAAACAGTTTTCTTCATTTTATAATTGCTGTCTTCTACGTTCACTAGTTTGTTACCAATCAAAACAGCTTTCTTCGGATTTCTACACAATTTTCTTAACTTATTTGAAAACACGCCTTTAATAACATATATTCCGCAACGAAATAACAGATAAAATAGAACTGAGATTAATCAACCAAAGTCAAGTTTATTATATTTAAGTATAATGAAGCAATAACATTTTTTTTGGTCAATAAAGGGCTTACTTAACTTAAGGTTAAATTATATACTGATCAATTATAGGAACAACTTTCAAGATACTTACTACGTAACTTGGCATGACTGTTTCATTGTACTTGTGGTGTTTTTATGACGTTCTAATACATACAGAGAAAACTTTAGTTCCCCTGGCGAGAAAAATTACGTGATTTATCACACGATTAATCACGTGATAGATCACTTGATTTTTCACGTGATTTATCAGTTGACTATTTAGCGTGATTTCTCACGTGATAAATCACGTTAAAAATCACGCCAGGAATCACTCATAAAATTGAAGTGTTGGTTTTAATTGAAATAAATTATTTCGTATTTACTAAACAATTATGAAAAATATATATTTGTTGATGCTTATCCAAACAAATTGACCGCAAAAGAGTGAAAAAAACTTTCCCTAACCGAGACTTGAACCCTAATCCTCAACTTCACAATCCATTATCTCATTTACTGAGCCATTTTTTCTTGTCCTAATAATGATAACTTGCAGATCATATATGAATCTTAGTAATGTATCGTTTACATGTATAGACTATCTACTGTCATTGGATAGAATAAGAAAAACAATTTTATTACATAATAAAAAGTTTATTTTGTGTTTTAATCCTTATAAATTATAGTGATTCTTCTATACTAAATAATATATATATATATATATATATATATATATATATATATATATATATTTGGATACTAGAGGTCCAGGGATGTTGGAGGATCCTCACCAGGCTCGAGGTGTCGAAGAATAAAATACACTTGATGTTTAATAAAAGAATATATGACGAAACTTTATTATGTACAATGCTCTCTCTCTCTCTCTGTGCTCTGAGGCGCTGCGACGTTGCCTGTCGGGCGGTTCAGAGCGTTCTGGGGATCAGGCGCTGCTTCCTGCGGTGACTCCGGTGGTGGACAGCGGGATCCCCCACATATATATAAATAATATATATTATTTAGTAGTATAAATTTAGATTAAAAATAACTTCTAAAATATTTTAGATCTTTTCAATTTTTATCTTAAAGTATACGTGTAAACTTTACAAAGTTATAAATCTAACATATTTTTAGGTAAAAGCATGGAATTTCAAGGCTTATTACAGCACAAATAGCTCAGGCAGTAAGATAATGGATTATGAAGTTGAGGACCGGGGTTCAATCCTCGGTTAGGACAAAGATTTTTTTTCATTTTTTTGTGGTTAATTTATTTGAAATAGAAACAAATCTATTTTTTATTATTGTTTAGTAAAAATAAAATAATTTAATTGATTTTAGTTAAAACAAATACTTTAATTTTATGTGTAATTTCTGACATGATTTTGAAAGTGATTCATCGCGTGAGAAATCACGCCAAATTGTCACGTGATAAATCACGTGATTTATCATGTAAGAATTCAAGTGATCTATCACGTAATGGATCGTGTGATAAATCACGTGATTTTTTCGCCAGGGTCACCATAAACAAAATGAAACGTTCATAGCAAGTTACATAGTAAGTATCTTGGGACTTTTTCTAATTGATCCGTATATAACTTAAGTTAACTTAAGTTAAGTGAGCGCTTCTTTAATAAAAAAAAAAAATTTTTAAATAATAAAAACAAATGTTTTTGGCTGTGTCTGATTTCCTGTAAAACGGGCTCTTAAATGTATGTAGATCCCCTTAAAAAGAGCTTTTACTTGAGTGCGGGATACCCCTAAAAAGAGCTCTCCCTTGCTTTAGACTCTCAACGGGCCTGGGGGCAAGACACGCTCAACTCTCGTCGTCTTAGAAGGAGGAGAGCGAAAACTGCCCGGCAAACCGACTAGAGGCTAAGAGCAATCCTCCAACCAGGCGGTAGTGCTGGTTGGGAAACACAACACATAAACACACATGTCACACCTTAACACTCACACACTGCCGACCCCAAAGCTGCCCCCGGGCACGTGTATCCATCACGGTCACTCGAGAAGAGCTGACTGCGTCGATCTGAGGGTACCGTAGAAAAACTAGGTTGTCTGGCGCTCCTAGACCGTTGGACAGTACAGGGGCCCGGGTCAGCCTAACCAGCATGACCTGGCTGCTCTATCAGACGACGAAAATTCCCGCCCGACCTAACAGTGCCAGTTAGTGACCGGATAGGGCCAAGTTGGGTCGGGAGGGGGGGGGGGGCTGCTGAAGCCACAGGAGTCGGGGTTGGCTTCTCCGCGGTAGGTGGATTCTAAGGGGCGTACTGGCCCGGGATGCAAGGGCGGAGCTTAATCCACACAGTATAACACACCCATAAAACAAACGAAAGTAAATGGAAAGGAGCTCCCCAGCTCAAGCCAAGTCCGTACGGGCGGTATTTTGGAAGACCAGGCGACTGTCGTCAAGACGACAAATACCAGTGTAAGTTCCCAGGAGAGTAACCGGGCGGCTGCGAGGTCCGCCCCAGTGGCAAATACAGAGGGTAGGATACCACCTGTGAAATCTGGGACTAAGGGACTCC
Organism: Nasonia vitripennis; assembly: GCF_009193385.2. Taxonomy (NCBI): domain Eukaryota; kingdom Metazoa; phylum Arthropoda; class Insecta; order Hymenoptera; family Pteromalidae; genus Nasonia; species Nasonia vitripennis. The sequence continues at coordinate 663,270 of NW_022279632.1, forward strand.
AGGAACTGCAGGTGGTGTGAGTCCGAAGAGGAGACCACGCCCCACCTGCTGTGTGAATGCTCAGCTTTTGCAAGGACAAGACAGAGGGTGTGGGTTCCCATGTTGGGGTTAGAGGAGCTAAGGTTAAAAAGCTTAGCATCAATTTTCCTAGTTGCCGAAGCTAAAAACGAGGGTTTATAAAGTAATTACTTATAGTTCAGGAGTTACAGCACCATGGGCTTCGCCTGAGTGCTCGACCAGCACGTCCCCGCGCAGGGGCCACCGCAGTTTACCTCCACCCAACAGACTAAGACTAAGACTAACTGGACTTTGGTTGATTGATCTTAGTTCTTTTTTATCTGTTATTTAGTTGCGAAATATATCAAACTCGCCTAACCTTTTACTTTTTCAAAAGTTAATTTTTTGAGATTTTAGTCCTTTTAAGTAAATCTTTTTAGGTATTTCATATTTTTCCTTAAACTAAAATATAAGCATCTTTAGTACCTTTTGACCATGGTTTTATTGTAACATTTTTATCACTAACATGAAATCACTGATTGTTCTGATACACGATTGAATGATTTCTACACCTAGACACCAAAGTTAAGTGAAAACTACCTAAACCTCGTCATCGGCCATCCCGTACACTTAGACACCGCCCTCGTATGATGTATGTACCTAGAAATAAAAAACCACGGAGCGTACCACCTAGAGTTTGTTATCGGCCACCCTGTACACCTAGACGCCGTTCCCGTATGATTCATTTACCTAGACACCAAATACCACGAAGCGCACCACCTAGACCTCGTCATCGGCCATCCCGTACACTTAGACATCGCCCTCGAATGATGTATTTACCTAGAAATAAAAAATTACGGACTGCACCACCTAGACCTCGTCATCGGCCACCCCATACACTTAGACACCGCCCTCAAATTATTTCAACACCTAGACACTAAAAACTACATGTGAGCGAGTATGCGGAAAACCGATGAGAAAGCAATATCCATCCGTGTATAGCTGTGCGGCCAACTTCACGGTCCTAGCACTTGTTGCGGCTAACTTAACGGTTCTAACATTTTTTTATTTGTTTTGAGCATTTTGTGAATGACACACTTGTGTATTATATCGGAGGTAGTTTTTATCAAAATATATTAGAGTCAAGAAAGAAATGCATTTATTTCTTTGTAATGAAAAATGCAAACCTCAACATAGAATTAAATAGTAGCGTGGGCACCGCGGCTTCGTCAGCTTCTCAAACTCGCCTTCGTGGCGCTACTGCACCACTTGATAATAGAATCTACTTAACATAACTGTTGAAAACTATTGAAATCTGGTACCATCCTCAGTAAACTGAAAAAAACTGAAACAAACTAATAATACCTGTAAATAACTGTTGACTTTGTCTGAATTCCGACATTCTTCTGCTGAACATTTCTGTATTGTTCAGTTATCTTCTGTTTTAGACTGAAATCTTCATATGGAAACTGTTATGTGCAAAATTTGTGATCCTCGAAGGATCAATATACACGGAAAAAAAGTGAGTCTGGTGGGACACCGGCACTCGTGTGCAGAATGAGGAAAGCTGAATAACACCGATACTGCGCATACGCGAGCCATTAGGGCACACAATCGTCCCGAGTGAGAACGGTCTGAGCGAAGCCCATACAGCACAGACCCGGTGCTGTTTTGGAACCAGTTCTTGCGCTACCTCGTTCGCAGCGCGTTTTCTCCGAAGCATGCGCGCGCATAGTGTCACAGAGGCTTTTTTCCACTTGGTTCGACGTGTAGCATCAGAATTTTAGTTGTGGCTTATTATATATTTGTTATAATTTTGTTCAAAGGTATCAGTGATATACTTTTAAATAAAATTATAACAAATATAACAAGCTGCAATCCCAAATAGTTACCAGAAATAGTATATGACGCTACAAGGGCAGGAAGGCTAGAAGCCCTGAACTGCGCGAATGATGAATAAGAACCTCAGCACATTCGATTCTTCGGCCACGTTTATTTTTGCTCCTCGCTTTAGCGCCTCTATCGACCAGTCAAGAAACTAACCTACGATGTCTGCCCCCGACATTTGCAGCACGAGCGAAGCGAGTGCTGCTGGTTTGGCAGACATCGAAAATATATGAAAAATCAAATGTTATAAAAACTTTATCATTATTAGGCTATAAATAAAATAATATAATTTCTTACAAAGTTTCTTTATTAACTATACATGATTATCCTTTCGTTAATTTTTTTAAATTTGTACATGAACAATAATAATTATTGACAATGTTCCCATGAAATACGCAGTTTTCATACTTAATCCTATCATCAGAACTTACATTATTCTGTATTTCTTGATCTACGATCTACGAAGTTCATATCACTATTATTCAGTCAGACAAAAGTGTTGCTCCAGTCCTACGGAAGCAATGTCCAGTATATCTGTTTGCGTCTTGTAAGTCTAAATATGAAGCGATTGCTTCAGGTGTTTCTCCTATTTTATTCCTACCGATGACTTGATGAACGCACTTTCCTTTCTGATATTGGATAAAAAACCTGTCACTTGATAGATCACTTGGTCTCAACGAGATGTATTTCTTGACTTTATCATAAAAATGTTCTCCAATTATGAATTGACGAGGTTTAGCATTTTTTGTTTCATTGATTGAAACAAGATACCTGTTGTCCAAATCTTCAATATCTTGCACTTTAAGATTTGTGAGTTGATCGCACCTCAGAGCTCCACAAATGCCAAATATAAGGATAATCTGAATTTGTTATAAATATAAGAATCAAAATTGATAGAGTAATTATTAACAGTATAAATGTAAATACAAACCTTTGAAGCTAAATGTATATAGTCTGATGCCGTGTCTAAAAACTTTACTATATCAGTCCATTTTAATACTAATGATTTTTTTGGTTTATAGCCTTTAGAATTTTTTCATCATACTTTTTAAATTATGAAATTTCCTTATCAACATTGTTTCTAGTATTTAATGTTTTCTTTAACATTGACCAGATGCTCCACAAAGTTGGCGGTTTCAACTTTGAGGTTAGTTCTTTAAAATACACTATTAAGTTACTTTCTTGAGAGTCTGACAGAGAACTTTTATGATCAATCTACCACTTTTTGTAAGTATCATAAACTAACATATATCTATTCGCAGATTTCTTTGGTAACGTTTCCGTTTGAATGATTAGCTGCGCTTCTGCGTCGAAATCACGAAAAACTTCCTCTTCATCTCCAGATTCATCAGATGAGCACGATTCAGTCATTTTTCAGCTGACTCTATAGACTCTGTACCGCGAAGAAGATCCTCTCCGTCGGCGTGGAAACGTGGTCGAGAAGTTTCGACTGCAGGAGTTCGACGAGCGCGTTTTGCAACTACACCATCAGATAATCCGACCATTCCACACAAGCGCACTCGTGACTCAGCGCAAAAAATTTTCATTCGCTCTCGTACATATAGAGGGCGCGCGTATCCCCCATCAGTGCACAAATTTCGGACTTTCTGCATTGAAATAGATGCGGGACGTACGTACTTTCGACCGAGGTATAAAGAAAATAGCCTTTATTGCGCCCCGGATAAACGATTTAAAATAGGGTACGACGACTACAAGCAATTAAAAATAGGGTAAGAATCGTCTAGAATGAGAAAATCCGACAAAAAACCGAAAATTCTCGTTTCGGCGTCATTTTCGAAGATTTTTATCCTTTTTCAAAATGCTCGTATCTTTCGATAGGAGCAGCCACTTTCGACAATTTTTTTTTTAAATTCAAGATCTCGGGCTAAGCTGTTCAGTGATGCCAGAAAAATAATGCTCGATTAGCCAGGTAATAAATTATCCAGGGCGCAACAAAGAATATTTTCTGGTAACTATTTGGGATTGTAACTTGTTATATTTGTCATAATTTTATTTAAAGGTTTTTTTATCACTGATACATCCTTGAAGGAAATTATAAGAAATATATAATAAGCCACAACAAGAATTCTGATGCTACACACCGAACCGAGTGGAAAAATGCCTCTGTAACACTATGCGCGCGCATGCCTCGGAGAGAGCGCGCTGCGAATGAGGTAGCGTAAGAACTGGTGCCAAAACAGCACCGGGTCTGTGCTGCATCGGCTTCGCTCAGACCATTCTCACTCGGCACGATTGTGTGCTCTAATGGCAGGCGTATGCGGTGTATCGGCATTATTCAGCTTTCCTAATTCTGCACACGAATGCCGGTGTCCCCTCAGGCTCACTTTTTTCCGTGTAAGTATGAAAAATTATGTTATTTTATACAACATCATATTTTATATCCTCGTATAAAGATAAATTCATTTTATTATTTTTGTATTCAATACTTATCTAAATTATTAAATAAGACAGTATTTAAAATATATTACAATATAGTGTGCGTAAAATGCACTATTACGCACGCTCCGCGTGCGTTCAACCACATTTTCCGCCCCCTGTATCAGGAAATAACGTTCAATACACATGCAAAGTTGATTTTCATAAATTTATAAATAGATAAAATTTAGTTGTCAATACTAGAATGACACTTTATTGATTGTGGAATGAATGTAGAATGCTTTAATGCACGTATTTTCAAAGACAGTTTTACTATTAAAAAAATTATTTTCAAATATAACAAACTTAGAGTATTTTAGAAGTAAACCTAAAAGAGCAGTATACCTAATAGTAGAGATCTCAGTTAAGATTAATCAATAGAAAATGAATATAGATAATTGATAAAAACGTTAAAATATTAAAAATTTACATCAACTTGGGATCTGCAGTAAATTTGTATAAAATATATTTGAATATTATAGTAAAGATATATAATACATTAATGAAAGTATATAATTTATGGTAATGTTTGTTTAAAACAACTATTTGATTATACGTTACGGTTTATTTGAATAAATTTATATTCTTTAATATTAATTTCTCTTTCTCTACTGATAAACTCATGTAAGTGCTCTTTATATAAAGAAAATAATAACAACGATTTTTGACATTTTATATTCACAAACACCTAGCTTTGAAAAAAGCATCATATCTACAGAAATAATTATTTGCAGCATCGCTACCGCACCACTTGATTTATTTAATTTTTAAATTATTTTGTAAGGATCACATTGTGTAACGCCTAAAATTAGTTTTTAAGATCAACCTAAATTTACCAGCACGTCCTTATCCATATATTTTCTAAACGTTCAACATTTTTAAGGCTCAAATTTATATTTGGTTAAAAGTGTTCTGCATGAAAAAAATTTTAAGGCCCAAATATTTAAAATTTTAAAATGTCTGGAAAAAATTGTGAGGCCTAAATTTCAAGACCATACATTTTTAAAACTAAAAGCTTTTAAGGCCCAAAATTTTTTCAAGGCCTAACATTTTTGAAGGCCCTAAATTTGCAAGGCACAAAATTTTTTTAAGGCCTTCAATTTTTCAAGGCCCAAACATTTTATGGTCCATCATTTTTATATGAAAAGATAACGTAATGTCTAAAAAAGTTTGACGTAGGTCTAGTAGCCCAGGGAATCGGAGAAAATTTGCTCCACTTTAATATAATGTAGGATTTGTTATAATGCCTGAACTATAATCTAAAAGGCGCCTGCAAAATAAGACAATACTTTAGTTGGTACAAATATTTGTTGTCTTTATGCAGTTACAATAATTAAAGAACATTTGGTGTACATTGATTAGAATGATAATAGTTTGCACTTAGAACACTACTCAATACAAAAACTAACCTAAGTGCATGATAATCTCGATTAATGTTTCACATAATACGAAATACAATCATAGCAACACTCTTAGCAAACAAAAGATTCGATCAGTCACAGTTTGACCCGCTGATTTTACTTTTGCTCCGCAAACAGGTTTACGGGAAAAATATGCTACTTTTGCCCCGATTTTCAAGCGCAAAAAGTGGCTATTTCGGTCAGGTGTGGAATAAAGGTTATTTTTTGGTAATTAGTAACTGTCCTGTTAATTTTTGTTGGCATAGTTTGGAGGTTCTTCCCATGTTTTTTACATATTTTATGTCCAAACGCAGGTAAAAAACTTTAGATTATTTAGTTTATCTTTTTTAATGATATCCTGGTGGAAATCATTGGGTTTGCGCCATCAAAGTGCGCCAAAGTATGCTAAAGTGTGTCAAAGTGTGCCAAAGTGTGCCTAAGTGTGCGATACTATGCCATACTGTGCCGTCCTGTGCCAAAGTGTTCAAATTCGGAAGTTTGCTGCACTTTGTCATACCTTGTCAAACTTTGGCATACTTTGACACACATGGGTTTTTTCAGGAACAAACATCTCTTTTTTGACACAGTATGGCAGAGTATAACACAGTATGGCACAGTATGGCACGGTATGGCAGAGTATGGCACGGCATGGCACACTTTGGCACACTATGGCACACTTTGGCACACTATGGCACACTTTGGCACACTTCGGCTCAGGACGGCACAGTGAAGTATATCCCACCGTCCGCGCGCCAAAACATTGCCACTGCACGATGCCGTCATATCGTATGTATTGTCCCAGTAGTACATAATAATAAATAATTTATTAATACAAAAAAAATTCTAGCGTTGGTAAGACTTGAACCCGGATCCTTTGGGTTAGTAAGCTGGAAGTCTACCCACGAGTACTCGTTACAGCCCTAATGGAAATAAAAAATGTAATAAAGTGTAATAAAATATAAGAAAATGTAACAAATCGTACCATTTTGTGCGTTTTTGTTGGATTTCGGACCTTTTTTACGTTTTATTACAGTTTGCTACATTTTATTACATTTTATTACATTTTGTTACGTTTTATTACAATTTATTACAAATTTATTACCATTGATCCAGGATTTCATGGGGGTCTCTTCGTTAAAATGACAAATGTAACAATACGTAAAAAAGTATAACAAAATGTAAAAAATTGTCTGTAAGCGTGATAGAATATACGAAAATGGCGACTTTTTTATTTTCGTACTTCTGCTTACATCCTTATACTTTTTCGTACAATTTATTATGCATTGTTACATTTTATTATAGAATTAATAGTTAAAAAAATATATTGACTATATTAGGCGGTAAAATAACATATGTAATAGAATGTAATAAAATGTAATAAAATGTAAAAAAAGTTAACATCTGAAGATGTAAGAAAGTGAAAAGAGAGGACTCACAAGGATGCAGGCAAATAAAATAGGCAAACAACAATTATGTAAATTGAAAGTAGTCTTGTGGTAAGATTTATTTATGCTTAAAATCTCGGCCGTGGGTCTGTCCTCTCCCGTTTCCCTATAACGTTTCCCTATAACTATAGACTCATATAGCCACTCACACATGTACACGTAACATACTTCGATGCTAGCGATTCCTGGCGCTGTTTCGTCCTCGATGCGGGTCGTCACCCGGTGATGCGGCTCAGTTCGTTGATGTGGTGCCACGACGATAGTGCGGTTTGACGGGCTGCGCAGATACACGCCCCAACTCTGGTGCTCTTTAGCAGTGCGACGTGGCTCGGCGCGAAATGCGTGCCGCTTCTCTGCGAGCCTCGATGGTGCCGGCCTGGATCAAGGGCAAGGCGACGGCGCTTTTTCGGAGACGATCTGAAGCTGGTCTCGAGGTAGTCGGCTGGAGCTGACATGCCCTTCCAGGCGCTGGATGTCGGGGTCGTACGTCCTGGTGCAGACTATAATGCGAGTGTTCAATCGATTGACCAGTTTGTTCGAAGGCCGATCGCAATCTAATCCCGTTCTCCGCGCTGAGCATACCGAATCCTCCTGCTGCCCCCTCTTTCTCTCTCTCAGCGGCCCTTCTCCCTCGCCTCACATGGCACCAATTCTGTAATAATACAAAAGTGTACAAAAATGTAGGAGAAAAAAGGTCCAAAATCTAACAAAAAGGTACAGTTTCTTATATTTTCTTACATTTTTTTACGTTTTATTACAATTTATTACTATTTTTTTCCACTAGGGAGTTAATACAAAAATTTAGACTCATGTACTTCAAGAAACTTTAAATAGTTAGTACTTTTACAATATTAATTAACAATTGCCCGTTATTACCTTAAAGCTGCTGCCCGTCGTGAATATTGGAAAAAAATGCCTTAACAGGAAATTCGCCAGGAATTCAAGTTTTCCGTCAAGTCCCCAATTCCTGAAAAACCCACGTGTGTCAAAATGTGCCAAAGTGTGCCAAAGTGTACCAAAGTGTGCCAAAGTATGCCAAGGTATGCCAAAGTTTAGTAAATTTCCGAATTTGAATACTTTGGAACATTATGGTACACTATGGCACACTTTGGCACAAGATCCATTTCCACTAGGGTACATTTATCCAATAGTTTTTCCTTTAGTATAGATTCCGTTAATACTTGTATAATCATTCAAACAACTTAAAATCACGTCATTATTTTTATTAATATGAATGTTTTTCGTTCGAATATGTTTTTCAGATGTTACATCAATCAATCTTGCTACTATTCTTGCTATTACTTGTTCTTTACTGATATTTTAGGAATTTTTCTATTCAATGAACTTGAAAACTTGAAGGCATACTGTGTACGGGAACAACGGATATTAGTTTCTTTCCTGTTACATTGTCATTTCTTCTCAGAAGGTCATTTTTTTTCAATAGTTCACAGACAAACCTTTCCAAGAGCATATTTACAGTCTTCAGTAGTTCAACTTTCCCTTCATCAGCTGTTTTAGTATTTTGCAAATATTTTGTTTTATTTGTCTTCCTTATATTATCTGTCATTTTTAATTTATTTTGCGCAACCAATAGCCTTACAGTCCCTCTTAAAATTTTCTCATCAATTTTAGAGGATAATGTTGTACGGTTATCTTCCGGAAAGGTTATAGGATTATCACCAATGAAATAGTGATTTTTATTTTTTTGCGTGAGACAATTGTAGCGCTAAGCCCCAATGCAAATAATGCAAACTGCATTGTTACCGCTTTCTGTTTACAACGCGCAAAATATGTTAATCAACATTAAATATATTTCTACTATCACTGATCTTTTGACACTACATGAGCAAAACAAGAGTATAAACACTGCATCGTATCGAGATGTGTCAAAATTGCACATATGTGATTTACACACAAAGCCAAAATCACATTCTTGCACTAATATTAAAATATACTATTTGCTTAATATTATTATTACTTAAACATAATAATTATTATTATTAATATTTTCTGTTTCAGAGGCAAAGATCGTCTGAAAAACCTATATGTATAGGATTTACTGATCTTCAATAATATTGTCAACTTTAAGCACTCGTACGCCAATAAAAATGTATCGTAAAAATTCTCAAAACCCAGTATTGTATTTCAAACAAATCATCAAATTATACAACTAACGTATCGTTAACTCAGATTTTTATATGAAATACTTTTGTTTGTTAAAGAGGTATTTTATTAATATATGTTTAATAAAGTAGTAACTTTGAGTTATTTTTTAACTGTGTAAAATAAAAAACGATAAAATATAATTAAATAAAAAAACTTAGTATCATTACGTTATTTTTATTTTAAAAAGTAACTGATCACCGGCACGAGTCCCGAATCTTTAACTTGCAAAATACTATTGTTACAGAAAATTTAGTAGAAAAGGTTTTTGCAAAGTACGTAGAAAAATGTAGATAGTATCCGCGTAAATTGCCTGAAACTAAAACTAGTATATGGGCTGATATAGAGAGAATGAAGTGTGGTATAAGTGACATGAGTGAAATTAAAAGTATATCACTTGAGATGAATTTAACATTAAATATTGTTTTATTATTGTAAAATAAATGTGCATACAAGAGATCAGATCTTTACGTACATTAGTTTCTGAATAATAGCAGCCAAAAAATTTGAAAACCAGATATCGAAATGAGAATTTCTTCTGACTTTTGAAAGTGAAAATTCTTATTATTGCATTGGGAAAAGAGGCAAAATTATTATAACTTTCTACCTCTAAAAATACACTAGAAACCAGAATTACAACTGGCTAGAGTTAGCAGATTCTCTGAAACAACTCTAAGATGAAATTTGACACGGCAAATCCAAAATTGATTATAGTCCTTGAACTGAAAATTCCAACAGAGACAGTTAAGTAAAAACTGTTACGGTCACTCATTTCTAAATAATTTTACGATTATCTGAAAAAAATCAGATATTTAGCTTTAATACAATACAGATAACATAAGAATAATGGATTTGAGCATTAGATAATAAGACTATATTTACTTACTCACCAACTTAAGTTACCATCATAACCTTGAAGTATGTAAATATGTTTAACCTTATCCTTGTGTTGCACACTGACGGTTTAAACATTGTTAAATGTCCAAATTTAGTTTTCCAAATATATCTATCATGTAAATTGAATTCATTCGTATTCTTAGTTTAGGAATTTTTAAACTCTGTTTATCCTACGAAAAAGCTTTTATTCAATGAATAATGACGATAGTTATTGACTTTCAATAATGATATTTTAACTATTCAAAAAAGACAGTAACATTCGTCTCAATAAACAATAATAACCCAATGTATATTTTTATTTTAAAAATACGCCAGTTTTGCCCAGTTTCAGGGCAGTAAACGCGTGTTAAACACGCTTTTACAGGGCAGTTTTTTTGGCATTTTCCGACCAGTATGGTGATTTTTTGCTCAAAACTGGCCGGAAAGTCGGGAACCAGGGTCTCTGAAACTAAACATCATAACCTTACGAAAAAAATTATGTCGATGGGTCACATGTCATACTATATCCTCTTAAAATGTCAAGTGATGTAAAAAGGCCTTATTGCACTTGCGATTTTAGGAAAAAGTAGATATTTTATGTGTTTTGGCCAAGTTCATTGAGCAGCTTTCAAACTCCTATGGTTCTTGAGATATCAAGGTTTCAATTTTTTTCTTAAATTTTTTGATTTCTTATATCTAGAACAATGTAGTCAAATGCTTAAAAATTTTATTTGGTGATTCACTATAAAAAAGCTATCTGCTGCTAAAATTTTAAATGAGTTCGTCGAGCGGTTCTCAAGTAAAGAGCTATAATGTAAAAACCGATTTTTGTCAAAACTTTTGCTTCCTCTAAACAATATTTTATCAAGTGGCGCGGGAGCGCCACGAAGGCGAGTTTGAGAAGCAGACGACGCCTCGGCGCCCGTGACACTATTTACTTCTATATTGGTCTTTCGAATTTTCAATTAAGGAAATAAATTATTTATCATTCATGTAACCAGCTAATTTTGATAAATGTTTATACTGGTATGCCAAACTATGATTTTAAACCAAAATATCAGCAATAAACCAGCTTTAACATAATAAACAAGTATGCAGGTGAACAAAAATGCTGAAATCACTTGCTTAATTTTTCTTCAGCCCAAAAAGTGGTAAGACCGTTAAGTTAGCTGCGTGCAGTTTGACCGAGTGGTTAGACTGTGAAGTTGGCCGCACAAGCTATTGAGCCTACATTGTCTGCTCCTCTGCTTGAATTATAAATGTGTGCTCCGTAGTATTCGGTGTTTTGGTGTAAAAATCTTTCAAGGAAGGTGTCTAGATAAATAGGGTAGCTGATGACGACGTCTAGGTGGTGCGCTCCGTGATTTTTGGTGTTTAGATAAATAAATCATACGAGGACGGCATCTAGGTGTACAGGGCGGCCGATGGCGAGGTCTAGGTAGTTCACACCGTGGTTTTTGGTGTCTAGGTGTTGAAATAATTCGAGGGCGGTACCTAGGTGTACAGGGTGGCCGATGACGAGGTCTAGGTAGTTCGCTCCGTGGCTTTTGGTGTTGAAATAATTCGAGGGCGGTGTCTAGGTGTACAGGGTGGCCGATGACGAGTTCTAGGTAGTTCGCTCCGTGGTTTTTGGTGTCTAGGTGTAAAAATCATTTGAACGCGGTGTCCAGGTGTACAGGGTGGCCGATGACGAGGTCTAGGTCGTGCGCTCCGTGGCTTTTGGTGTTGAAATAATTCGAGGGCGGTGTCTAGGTGTACAGGGTGGCCGATGACGAGGTCTAGGTAGTTTGCTCCGTGGTTTTTGGTGTCTAGGTGTAAAAATCACTTGAACGCGGTGTCCAGGTGTACAGGGTGGCCGATGACGAGGTCTAGGTCGTGCGCTTCGTGGTTTTTGGTGTCTAGGTAAATAAATCATACGATGACGGCGTCTAGGTGTACAGGGTGTCCGATAACGAGGTCTGGATAGTTCGCGCCGTGGGTTTTGGTGTCTTGGCGTAGAAATAATTCAAGGGTGGTGTATATCAACAATCAGTGATCTCATGTTAGTGATAAAAATGTTACAAAAAAGCTTTGATCTAAAGGTGCTAAATATGCTTATATTTTATTTCTACGACGTCGAATATGAAATACTCAAAAAAATTTACTAAAAAGGATTGAAATCTCTAAAAAAAATAACTTTTAAAAAAGTAAAAAGTTAGGCAAGTTTAATATATTTCGCAACAAAATTACAGATTGAAAAGTACTAAGATCAATCAAACAAAGTCAAGTTTATTATATTTAATCGTGATGAAGCAAGGAACAACTCTCAAGATAATTACTACGTAACTTGCCATGCCCGTTTCATTGTACTTATGGTGTTTGTATGACGTTCTAATACATAAAAGGAAATTTTAGTTGTTCACCAATAAACAAAATTAAACGGGCATGGCAAGTTACGTAGTAATTATCTTGAGAGTTGTTCCTTGCTTCATCACGATTAAATATAATAAACTTGACTTTGTTTGATTGATCTTAGTACTTTTCAATCTGTAATTTTGTTGCGAAATATATTAAACTTGCCTAACTTTTTACTTTTTTAAAAGTTATTTTTTTTAGAGTTTATTGGACCTATGAATTCAGTAGGAGGAAGCTACGTGCCAATGAATTGGCAGTGGTTTTTTTTTATGTTGATTTTTTAGTTTTGAGATTTCAGTTTTTTCTAATAAAGTTATTAAACAAGTTAATAAAAGTAAATTGCTTAATATGTCCCTGAGAGAAAATAAAATAACCTATCTTTTTACCGCGGAAAATTTATATCATCGTTCGTCGATCTTTTATTATATAAAAGATTTCATTATATATACACCATAAAGAGCAATTTTTTTAAACCGTTTTAACTCGAATATTAAATGTTGAACCTTTCTAAAAAAAAAAACATGATTATTGAAAATTATTAGGACTATACCGCACACTTTAATTTTAAGTCATTTCATGGGGCAGATCCTGAGAAAACCTTCAAAAACTAAAAAAAGTCGTTTTTCTGCGTGACGCGATAATTGGAGTAAAAAGGCAATAATCAAGTTCAAATTTTAGATTTAGCATTATATAGCACCCTTGATATATAGCAACCTTGCTCCTTTGCTTTAGGCAAGCTTCAAAAATTTTTTTTCTTACCCTGTATATTCTGTATAACTGAAAACTGTACCGCTTCGATCTCAGCTTCTATTAAATGGCCTCGCCTTCGGCTCGGGTGGCAATTTACACGAGATATAGACTGTCCAAGTTTTTTTTCCTTTCTAGACCGGTAATCTACTAATTAATAAATACTATTCAAACATTAGTCTGTCCTACGATAAGGGAATGTTGGAGAAAAATGTTTCAAAACGCGCCAGTGGCGCTGGTGTCAGGTGGCAAATTCACATTTTCAAGTTAAATAGTATTAATATTAGAAAAAATAGATAGTTTCGAAATGTAAGAAGAGTTGAGCAAAATTTCTATGGTCACTAGGTACTATTTTAGCCCATTACTTGAGCATAAGCCCTTCGTTTTTGCAAAAGTCTTGAAATACAAACGTGCTTTTCGTGCTCGGATAAGCATCAGGTGATCGCTTGACTGCCGCTCAGTACCTAACCTTTCACAGAGATGGTGCCACAGGAATTTAACTTCACATCAATCGGCCGACCGGCTGGAAACACGTTCACGAAGCTGACTGCCGTATGTGTTTGACTTTTTTGGCTTCCCGTTTTCTCCGCCGCTGCTGTTTGCTCGCGTTTTTTGGAGGATTCGCAAATGATAGATTTGACACGCATACCATGGCGAGTTCTGACTGAATTAGTATGATAAAGCAGAAAGCATCGGCTTTTGAACTATGAAGGTCAGTAGAAGAGTGTAAGTTAGGTTATTTGAGCGGTAAGCGCTCGAGAGTGTTGCTGTACTGATTTTTAGAGGTTGACTTTTCCTCGTTTATTCGGTGTTTGCTATACTTTTAAGATACTGATTTCGATCTCGGATTCTACGATACTGTTCAGACTATATAATTCAATGTTCTATTGGAATATATTGTAATACTTATTAACGCAAGTAGTGTTTATTACTTGTGAGCTTTTAGTGTACTAAGTGACTATGAATGTATTGTGCAGTTGAAGTTGTATAACTTATATTTATTATTGATAGACGTTTTCAGATACTTTAACTTCGGGATTGGAGAATTTGATTTTTTTAACTACCAAATGTATCAGTGAAACATTTAAGTGCAATGTATGATGATGATGACAATAATAAATGGTAGTAAGGTTATGTTTTTTTCTTACGTATACTACTTATGTTTTTGACATATAATTTCAATTTCAATGACATATGCATGTTGCATTTAATTTTTAATATAGTTACTTAGATTAGTTTATTATTATGAAAATTGATGATTAATATTACATAATAACTGCAAAAACAGAATTCATTAGCATGCTTCCAGTTAATTGTTCGTTTTGTATAAGTGCATTTCAAAACCCTTTATAAATACAAACTATACTTCATGTCGAAATTATATTGTTTGAGCATGGTATGGCAAATAAGATTTATTGCATGTCTATATCAAGTTCTATTATTGAGAATATAGATGCATTATAACAAAAGTATTGAATTACAAAACGTATTCTTTTCAATATCTCCTACCTATAAATATTGAAAGATAAATTTTTTAAATTCATACCAGCAAAAAACGCTCGCTTCGCTTGCGCGTTACAAATTGATTGTGATGATATTTAATTATTTAAAGTGTCATTATTTCATATACTGTTAAATATTAGATGTACACGGGTAGTAGTTAATAATTCTTGTGTAACGTTTTTGAAATGCTCCAATCAGCTTGCCAGATTGATAAATTGTAACCTATTAAAAGCACGATTTCAAAAACGTTCCACGAGAATTAATTACCGTCGAGTAGAAATGAATATATTCAATACAGCCAACATTCTATAAAAGAAGTTATAGCTACCAGTACACAGGACCTGTTTGAAATTATAAAATAAAATAAAAATAAATTTTGCATATAAAAAATGTTTTCAAACTCTTTGTGATTATTTGATGACAGTATTAATTATATTAACAAAATAATATTAATCAAACTTTTTTTTTTATTTCGTTTATAATACAACGTAAATTGTAGGATTATAACAATTATAACATTTATATTATATACTGAAATGTAATATATAATACAATATTTACTTTTATATTAAATGAGTAGTAGGGGCTAGGCTTCTACTACGCCAGACGACTCCCGCGCCACAGAATACTGCCCGATGGTAAGAGGGTTCTGTTTTATCAATGAAGAGCACAGTTTTGCCCGCGGGATTCTGCACTGCTTTACCCACGAAGAGCACTGTTTTACCCGCAGGATGGGGCAGCCCGCGTCTAGCTGTACGTCGTCAATTGGCCTTTGTACGCAGCCTGCGTCTAGCTGCGTGTGTGTATGTACATGTGTGTGGGACTACGGAAAAGTAGGAAAAGTGCGAGGGTGGAGGGGGTAATCCTCGATTTATCGGTGGTGCATGCAGAGAGCGAGAGAGAGATAGATTGGATTTTGTGTTAGTAAAAATATGAATCATTAATTCAATAATCATTCATACATAGATGTAAATACATTTTTATTTATTTAGAAAAAACCTTATTTATTGAATAAGTACACAATATATTGTATAAAAACTAAAAGACACATAAAAAAAGTCTTAATTATTATAGTCTTATAAGAAAAACACATCTAAAAACTAAATGCATCTATCGATCCATTGTTAATATAATAGGAATATAAATTTTCTCCATACAAATTTAAATTAATAGTACACTAAATACATAGTAATTTAAAGTTATAAAAAGCAAATATAAGGGAAGCAAGGACTTGCACACACTTATCCATTGCGCTCGCAATAAGAAATATGAATTGCGTTGTTAATACATATACGGTAAGATGTCTAAATTCTTATAAAATTATTTGATAGAAATAACATGAAAACTCATAATTACTAACAAAAAATACATTTATAACTTATAAATAATCGAATTCATATTGAAAAATCCTTAATGCTAAATATGAATGTAATAGTAGATTTTTTTCTTTTAGCTTAAACAAACTCTATTAAATTATTACCAAGATGTTTTAAATAAACGTCACATCCCTTCCTCCAGCTTCATCAAGCACAGTCTCATTTTCCACCAGCAACTTGCTGACTCGTAGGCAAGTATGCTGGCGATGTAGCCACTGCGTTGATTGATTCCATACTGTCAATAAGAATAATGTATTAATATATATATATAATTATAACAAATATTAATTTTTAAAAAATCTTTCGCTCTCTCTCTCTCTCTTTTAAGCTTTATGGTGAACTTAGTGACACTACTCTCATTCAGATATTTTACACACACACACACACGCACACATTATACTTACATGTTAATTTATTCACTTAATGATGAACAATCAGATGAGTAATTCGCATAATTCAACAGTCTAAACCTTGTATCTTGCCTCACCGTTCACAGCCAAGTTCTTACTGCATTAACGTTTTGCACCGCACAGTTTTGCTTCGAGCCAGGAAGGTGATGGTGCATACGACAGGGCTTATGAATCTAGGTGTATGTAGAGATGGACAACCGAGACTTTCTAGATTTTCAATATATGGAAAGTAGGGCAGCAACCAATGTACTTTTTGCTCTCCCTTTACCCATATAACATCGTTTCTTGTTGGTGAGATGTCTGAGATGTTGGAACAAACTTCAGCCAATTTGTCATATGGCACATTACCGGCATTCTAGTTTAATCATGAAATAAATATTTTAACTGCAGATTAGTAATCTTTACAGTATTATACAAGTCATTCCAAGAGTGTGGGGGTTGGAAAAGTACGAGTTGTGGCACTGCACACGGTTCGTTCGGATCCAAATAAGCCAACTCTTTAAAAATGAATCCTACGTTCTCGTCCTTGAAACCTTGACAATCCACAATTAAATCCATATTTCAATTAAAATAATATTTTATATTATATAAAATATATATATATATATATATATATATATATATATATATATGTGTGTGTGTGTGTGTGTGTGTGTGTGTGTATAAATATATAAATTATATAAATTGAAATGCTTAAAAGGATATTGATTATAATATACTCACAAAATAAGATGTTAGTATTATACTGCTGCAAAACGTAACTCAGTATAGAGTAGACCACTGCCTGAATATCCAGAGGAAAATGTAACTCACTACGGAGTAGAGCATTGCTTAATTATCTATGGAACTTGTACCCCCTCCGCTACAAAAGCGTTTTAAGCTAGATTCATACGCGCATAATAGCAAAGCGCAATGTCGCCACCGATCCTTCGTTTGCAGCCTCTCTATAGTGAGGTACGATATACCCTTAGAAAAGATAGCGCACCACTGCAGCCTAGAGGAAAGCAGTGTTACCCTCACTCCCGAACTTTTATACGCGTTTTCTATGCTCCCACACGCATAATAGCGAAGCTCAATGTCGCCACTGACCCTCTATTTCCCCGTATGCAGGCTCTTACTAATGACTGTTTACCTCCAATGTGCTCTACAAAGATATTCTCTGCAGAGTTAGCAAGAGATTCTTCGCAGCGAAGATTCCACATCCCCGACACATTTCTATCCATTGTAACGAGGTGCGAAATCGGGTAGATTCGCGCATCGTTGAAACGCGACGTTGCGCAAGCGCGAGGCAAGATTCGGGGCCTCGTGTATAAGTCGCGGTCCGTCGGACAAGGAGATAGCTTCCGGCCATAGGTGCGAACGCGTCAGCTCTCGTGTGTGAGACTGACGGCATCGAGCGACAACCGATAGCGTGCGAGAGAGTAAGAGTGTGTGTGAGATCGCGAGAAGAAGACGTCCAAGTCAACTCCAGCTACGAGAAGCAAGGACGACCCGGCCTGTCGATCAGCGGCCAAACGAGAGGACGTCGGCTCCAGCGAGTGAGCCAACAACACCACCGGCGCAGAGTGTGTGTGAGAGTGTGGTGCGCGCCTACCGAGAACGGCGACTGCAAGTAAGTAGGGCGGAGCCTTTATTTTGTATCGCGTCAGCGGTTGCAGCGGCTACAGCTTTGCTACTTGGTGCAGCGACACCCAGTAACGGCCTTCTCGTTCGCGCGCGTAAGCTTCGCGAGATACTCTTCACGCCGAGTCGACATTGAGGTGACTCGGCGCACGTTTGTATAGAGAAAACATTGGCCGCACAATATATCATTATTTTATTTGATTTTAATCGGAATTAGATTTATTTTCCCGGCTTGTTCTCTCCCGTTCCCTACGTCCTCATCGCGGATACCGCCGCCTCCGCGAGCGTTGCAACAAGCGGTTGCAACGCAAAACTGAGAAGCCGGCTCCGCACAGGAGAGTGCGGAGAGGTAGCACACGTGCGAACGCGACGTTCGCGAAGCTGCTCTAGCGACGAGCTGCGTTGCAACGCGGGTAAATCACGGACGTTTAGAGAGTTCTCCGTCGCACCGAGAGATTGTGATCCAGTTGAATATCACCGAGTTTTCCCCCGAAAGTGAACCCCATTACAACATTTGCATTGTCCCCACTCTATACTAACAACGTGTTAAAATACTTTGATTTTTCGCATGCATGCGAAAATTACCCCCTCTCTCTCTAGTATTTTTTAATGATTTAAGTTAGAACACAGGGGTTAGAAAAGGGTCTGTCAAAGGATCATACGCGTTTATAGTGGAATTCTGTTAGTTGTTCTGAGAGCAAGGATTATTATTATTGTTTTTATAACATACAGGTATAAACAAAATTAATTTACTTAAAATTCAACGAGGTGATATAAGTAATTTTTAAATGAAATGCTGCGATATTTTGTATCACGCGTTTTTCGAATTCTTTAATCCATAGATAGAAAAGACTAAAGATAATTAGTTCAAACATAAGGGTCCAGCGCAAGGAATCTATTGAGGTAATCCTGCAGACGGATAACATTCAGACCGCAACTGACAGTGCAGTAACTTCGACGTATTGCTAAAAGTTTTATACAAGTTTTATACAACTGCTTCAAATTCTGTACATCTCTCTCTCTCTCTCTCTCTCTCTCTCTCTCTCTCTCTCTCTCTCTCTCTCTCTTTCTCTCTTTCTCTCTCGGTATCGGAAAAGGAAGTCTCTCCTATCTTCGTGGGGGTTGTGTATCATCCACCTCATGCTCCATTCTTCCAAGGCTCTAACTTCATAGACCAGCTAACAACCTACATGCACAACTATTCCACGAAGGTCATAATGAGAGACTTCATCTCTGACCAACTTTCTTCATCTGAAGATGCCAAGTTCATCAAGGCCTTCATTGATGAAAACTTGAAAGATTCTAATTTTGCTTATTTATCGCAAAATAGTATTAATAATTTATTAATTTATTATAAAGACACATGACGCAGGAGTAACGGAACAGGAGGTCGAAATAAGTTTGACACAACACAGAATTTGATGTAAAAAAAAAATCTTCAATATATTTATTTATTTTGTTTTGAAATAGGAAAGGAATTTTTATGTATTCTTTATTAAATTTAAATTCATTGAATTATAACGTAAACGAAAATAGATATTATGTGAAAATTGATCAGACAAAATATTTCATAATTAAATTGAAAATGAACTTAATTTTTATATGAACGAATTTGTGCATAACAAAAATAAATTTAAATACTAATTTCAGAAATGTTGCTAGAGTAATGAATAAAATCTATTGCGTGATACGCCACGTGGAGACGTATGCTCAACGTATAGATTTAGGTAAACTTTTATGAGTTCTAGAAATTTATATTCCATGTAAAGATAATGAAATTGACGATACAATTATTTACGGAGTTGTTAGTAAATCTGAAATGAAGGATATCAAATGACGAAGTGCGTCCTGGGGTAACTGACTGGGGTCTGACGTAGCCAGCCCAGTCAGACGGCACGAAGCGGTATTTTTACACCCTTTTGGAGGCAGGTTAGTTTATTAATTTTGTGCTGGAGACGAGCTGTAGCTTGTCTCCCCCAGTTTGGGCTTAACGCCTTATTCCTGGGTGCACGTTAGTATAAAATAAAAAAATCAAATTGCTTTCTCAGTGAAAAAACTTCAGTGAGAAATTACCAAATGATCACTACTGATGCTTGAGTTGATGTCACAGGATATCACGTTCCTTGTGATCTCGTGGCTGCAGTGATTGAGTCTCTCTCTCACACGACGACAGGGCTGATAAGGATGATGTGCGCTGTGGCGTGGTGTATTGTTTAGAAGTTGTAGAGAGAGTGAAGATGGCTCCGCACGACGCCAGCATGCGAGCGTACACCGTGCTCGACAAGATAAACTCAGTAACGCATTTACATAAACGTAATGCTGTTACTGAGTTTAATTACGCGCAGACGCGACACGAGAAACCCCGAAGAGACCCGAGCCGCCGGCAGCAGCGTAGGAGCAAGAGAGAGCGAGAGAGCAGTCCGAGCTCCGAAGCAAGAAAGTAGGCGGGGCTAGCGCGCACTAGCGTACTATGTGCTTTTCGCTCTCGCGCTTCATGAAAGGCCCGTACCTACAAAAAATACTTTTTCGGGCGCAAGTGCCCGCTTACCTTGATTCGCGCCAAACTTATACCTTGCAAACTCCCTTTCATCTGTTCCCTATGGTGCCACGCACCACAAACAGGGTTCTGATACCTGGCTTGACTTGTGCCTAATCGACGAGCAGGATCGCCTGCTGTCATACTGGAACACAAACTCACCTTTTATCAACGGACATGACCTTATCACGGCCACTCTCGACGTACAGATTTAAAGGAATCAGCGCCGAGAAGCTAAGGGACTTTCTTAGCGTATGTGACTGATCATCCCTCACTTCTTCATCACTCAACGAATGCATATCTTCACTTAACGCTAACCTCACTAACGCCATCAATCATCTCGCCCCATTACGGACTGTGACACCAAGAAAACAGCGTCACCCGTGGTTCACCACGGCTCTTCGTGACCTTGTATCTGAGAGAGAGATAGACTTTACAGGCATTTCAGGGACTCCAGGCTACAATTTCAATTAATGTTTTTGAATTAGAAAATAAAAACATTATATCTCTCTATCTGACATCATGTAAAAAGAGTAACCATATATATCTTCTTTTACTAACGAGAGAAAATGAGATGTCTATAGCAGAATCACATTATGTATATATAAAACATCTTTCACGTTTAGTTAACAATGATTTTAGCAAGAAAGAAAAAAAAACATTTGATATTTAATTTTATTTTTTGTTTTAAGTGGCATTTGGAACTTGAAATTTCATTGCCTCATCTACGCAAACCTTCCACACTGCCCTGTCTTGTGTCAACCCTACCCAAGATGCACCCCTCCGATCGACACCCACCAATCCTATTTCTACTAGATCCGCTTTTACGTTGTCCTCCCATCTGCGTCTAGGTCTACCTAGAGGTCGCGTTACCATCGGCCTGCCCTTCATGACACGCGCTGCCGTACGGTCGTCTCCCATTCTCGCTACTTGCCCTGCATATCCCAATCTGCGTGATTTTATTATTCTGTTAATATTTGGTGACGAATACAGATTGTGTACTCATCATTGTGTAGTCTCCTCCATTCCCCGGTTTCCTCATCTTTTTCCGGCCCGTATATTTTTCGCAAGACTTTATTTTCAAATACCCTAAAACGCTTGTCCGTCTGCTTAGTGAGAGCCCACGTTTCGCACCCGTACAGAACCACCGGCAGTATTATTGTCCTGTATATTCTTATTTTAACGTTTTTAGACAACAGCCTCGACTTAAATAAATTACTCACGGTGTAGAAGCAAGCATTACCCGAATGGAGTCTCTTATTTATTTCAACATTAATCTCGTTTCTATTATTTATGGTCGTACCCAGATACCTAAATTCGCTAACCTTTTCAAAAGTAAAATCCCCCACTCTGAGATCTCCCTCCCCTCTGCAGATGCCTAGTTTATCCACAATCATGTACTTTGTTTTGGATTCACTCACTTCTTGCTACCGTTTCCCTACAATCCCCCAGTATATCCAAATCATCTGCGTAGCCTAGTATCTGCGTTGTTCCATTAAGCGTTGCGCCCAGCTGGCTAACCTGCATTTTTCTAACGACATACTCTAACGTTAAGTTGAACAGCATCGTAGAGAGTCCATCCCCTTGTTTTAAACCATCGCGTATCGTGAAGGGTTCTGATACATTACCGCCTACTCGGAGCTTTGTCGTGCTTCTGTTCAGACATATTTGAATCAATCTCACGAGTTTTTTTGGTACACCGAGAAGTACTTGAATTTGATACATTTTGCTTCGCTTAATAAAATCGTAAGCTTTTTTAAAATCTATAAATAGTTGGTGTATGGTTTCGCAAAATTCCCACTTTTTCTCTAACAACTGTCTTATGATAAACATTTGTCGCTCGTCGATCTGTTGCGCCGAAATCCGCACTGATAATCTCCTACTATATCTTCCGCGAATGGAGTGAGTCTAGCTTGTATTACGTTTGACAGAACTTTGTAGCACGTTGCTAAAAGTGAGATACCCCATAGTTATTGCAGTCTATCTAATCCCCCTTTTTAAAAATCGGTATAATGATAGATTCCTTCCAATTTTCGGGTATTGTTTCATTTTTCTAGATGGCATATACTAGTTTATAGATTTTAAAAGTAAGCTAGACGCCCCCATATTTGAGTAACTCAGCTGGTTTAGCGTCATTTCCCGCTGCTTTGTTGTTTTTTAGTTTGTTAATTGCGGCCTCTACTTCTTGGTAGCTCGGTTCCTCCACGTGAAGTTCAGGAGTGTGAACTTCGTCCTCTAATTCTTCGCTATTTTCGTGCACGTTTAATAATTTATCGAAATAGTTTTTCCACAGCGACAGTAATTCGTTGTCATTTGTTACGAGATCCCCGTTTTCGTCCTTCATCAATTCCGCTCTACTCTTAAAACCCTTTTTGATCGCGTTAATCCCTCTGTACATTTCGTAGGGATTATTTTCCTTACTGTTTGTTTCTATTTTCCTAATAAGATTCTCTTGATACTTCCGCTTCTTATTTCTGTAGATCGCACCCGCCTGTTTCCTTACGTTAGAATACTCATCTACGGTCCTATCGCTTCTATTGTGTAAGCTATATAATTTAGCCTTTTTGCACCTTTCAAACCAGAGTTCGCACTCTTCGTCAAATCATGATTTGCTCTTTGGCTTTTTTTTACCCAGTGCTTTGTTCGCGGCCTCTTTTATCGTTTTTTCGATGTCCCCCCATAAGCTATTTGGTTCGTTATTCCCCTCCGGCGATGTGTTTGCTTCTTCAAGTGCATGAAACCTGTTATTAATTTCTATCTGGTACCTAATTCGCTCTGTTCTATCTCGTAGCATTTCAACATCAAAGCTTTCTACCTTGTTTCTTCGCTTACTATTTTGATTCGCTACTAATCTAGCTCTCAATTTGGCTACTACTAGGAAGTGGCCCGAGTCGCTATCTGGCCCTCTATGAGCCCTTACGTCGATAACGTTAGTATAACGTCTTTTTTCAATGAGAAAATGATCAATTTGGTTCTGTGTGACCCCGTCCGGCGATGTCCACGTTGCTTTGTGTATGTTCTTGTGCTTAAAATACGTAGTTTTGTTTATAAGATCTTTTGCTGCCGCGATATTTATGACCCTAATACCGTTATCGTTGCTGGCTTCGTGCAGTCTTTCTGTTGAGAAAAACGTGCACGAGCACGGCTTTATATTTTAAGCATTTTGCTATTAAGGGAAAAACCCCACACCCAGGTAATGCAATAAACCTTTCTCCCGCTGACCGTTTCGAGACGCGCCGTCCCCGGTCCGCGGATTAGGATGTGTCCAGATGTGCAATAAAATGCTTCCGGACCTTTTTTTTATATGCAGGCGAAATATGTATCTAAGCTGCAGTCCTCTGCGTGTGCAGCCCTCTGCAGACTGTAGCCCTCAGTTCAGCCCTAGCACTCGACAAGGAAAGACCTCTGTCTCTCGAGTCTGCTCTGCGCCAACATTTTTCCTACAACTTGTATTCCTTTTGATATAATAAATACTGATATTTTTACTCTAAAATCGATTGAGTTTATTTTGCTTGATAAATTCAATAGGTTGTAGGCCCAGGACGATTCCTACTGCGCATCAGTATTTATTGACAAGCCACGCTGGCTTAGCAAATAGAAAGTATTAAAAGTAGAAGTTACAAAGCTTGAAGGTTCGAACAACTACACGCAGTGGAAGTTCGAAGTGCAGATCGCGCTAGAAGGCAAGGATCTATTCGGCTATGTAGACGAAACGGAGAAGAAGCCAGGAGCGGATAAAACCGCCGAACTCAAAGTTTACAATAAATCGGTATCGCGCGCGAAAACGATAATATTGGGCTCCATAAATCAGAAGCTACGATGCAACCTGATTAACTGTACGTCTGCGAAGGAAATGTGGGAAAAGTTTAGCGAATTGTACGGCGATACAAGTGCTGACGCCAAGCAAGCTACTTGGAAGAAATTTTATGCATTCCACATTACCGAGGACGAGACAGTGAGAGTGCAGTTAGAGCGATTCGAGAGCACTGTGAAAAAGTTAGATGAAATCGATAAGAAGCCTTCCGAGGAGGCTATCGTATCGAAATTGCTCAGCAGTCTGCCAGAAAAGTTTGAACTTTTCACGGTAGCTTGGGAATGCACGCCCAAGAATGATCAGACGCAAAAGACGCTCATAGCCAGATTAATCAAGGAAGATAATCGGCTTGCCGAAAAAGAAGCGACAACGCTTGCGCTTCGTGTGAAAAACGCATCGCCGAATGAAGCAAAAAGTGATGTGAAAAAGAAGACGCGCTCCAAGAAAGACATTGAAGAGTTAAAGAAAAGAACTCGCTGCGGAGTGTGCAAAGAAAAAGGCCATTGGGCACGCGAGTGTCCACAGAAAAATTCAGAGAAGCGATAATAGTGCAAAAGCAGTGAAAGGAACGACTGCGCTCGTTTGTGATATCACTTCCTCGTACCAGTGCATAAGTACAGAAAGTGGCAGAGACTACTTCATTGCGGACACGGGTGCCGGAAGACACATGACTTTTCGGAAAGAATTTTTCTCTGAAATCAGGCCAAATCCAGTAGGCAGTGCAGTGAAAGTTGCCGATAATCGCTGCATCGACGCGCCCGGAGTAGGTACAATTATAATCCAAGAAAGGCTTAATGGAGTTTTATATGAGCGCGAATTAAGAGATGTGCTCTACGTGCCCGATCTTGGCTGTAATCTGTTTTCTGTCGGATCAGTAAATAGAAAAGGCTTGAAATTTACCTCTGATAATAAGGGTTGTGAGATTCGTGATAAGCAAGGGAATCTCATCGCACGGGGAATCTCTCAAGGCAATATATTCCGCATGCTGTTCAAGGTAAAAATGTCCACTGAGTGCAATGCTGTACGAGCAGATGGACAAGGCACGCTAAATTTGTGGCATGCACGGATGGGCCACGTGAACGTTCGAACTGTTAAGCAAACGTGCGAACGGCTTGGCATCGACGGAATTTCCCAGGAAAATTTCGAGTTTTGTGAGGGGTGTGTGCTAGGCAAGCAGACCCGAAGACCGCATCCGAGCAGCGCATCTGAGAGTAATTACGGCCCAGGAGAAAAGATACACAGCGATGTCTGTGGGCCCGTAAATGTGCAGTCCCCAAGCGGCACACGGTTTTTTATCGTGATCAAAGATGAGAATACGAGCTTCAGAAAGGTTTATTTCCTGCGCCATAAATCGGAAGTGTTCGACCGCTTTAAGACATTCGAGGCGTTCGTGTCAACGCAGCTAGGGACGAAAATAAAAGTACTCCACACGGATAACGGCACCGAGTATACCTGCGAGAAAATGCAGAATTTCCTCAAAGAAAAAGGTATCATAAACGAATTTTCGGCCTCCTACATACACGAACAAAACGGACGCGCCGAGCGCGAGATCCGTACACTCGTCGAGAGCCCACGTTCGATGCTGCATGCAAAAAAGGTGCAGATTAAGCTATGGCCAGAAGCAATAAACGCGGCTTGTTACCTGCTGAACAGAGTAATCTCTAAGCCCGGAGAGATGCGCACTCCATTCGAAAAATGGTTTAAGCGGCCACCCGCGATAAAACACTTTAGAGTTTTTGGATCGGTCGCCTACCTGAACGTACCTAAAGAAAAGTGCCATAAGTTCGATCGGAAAAGCAAGCCGGTCATCTTTGTCGGTTATGACGGGGATTCGTCTAATTACCGCCTTTGGGACGAAGCGTCGCAGAAGATTAACATAAGCAGCGACGTTACTTTAAACGAGAGCGATGCACCGAGGACCGAGGACGACGCCGAGCCAGGTACCTTCAAGATTGTGTTTGGTTTTGAGGATAAAGAAGAAGAGCCAGCTGAACCGCGCATTGATAATAACGCAGATCAAATGATTGATCCAGACATGCCAGCTGATCAAATCGCCCCCGACATTGAGCCTGCAGCCGCCGAAGAAGATGCTCAAGAAGGACGACAGCTGCGCGACAGACGTCGAATCCAAGCGCCAGACCGATATGGCGTGCCTATCGCTTACCTCGCCGATGTAAAAGAGATGACTTTTGACGAAGCTACATCGAGCGAAAATGCTAGCAAGTGGGAGTGTGCCATGGACGAGGAAATGCAATCCCTTCGAGAACAACACATGGTCACTGAGCACTTTGCCCAAAGGTAAGCAAGCTATAGGTTGCAAATGGGTTTACACCGTAAAAAGTGACGTAACTGGTAATGCAACGAGATATAAAGCAAGACTCGTAGCAAAAGGTTTCAGGCAACGCGAAGGAATTGATTACTTCGACACTTTTGCGCCAGTTGCTCGCTATGAATCGATTAGGATTCTTCTCGCAATAGCTGCAAAACGCGACTACGAGATAATGAAGTTCGACGTCAAGACTGCATTCTTGAACGGCGAACTTCAAGAAGAAATCTACATCGAGCAGCCACCAGGTTACAAGGACAAGAACCAGCCGAATGCAGTACTCAAACTACATCGAAGCCTCTACGGACTGAAGCAAGCATCGAAGTGCTGGAACGAGAAATTCACGAGATTTCTCAAGGAATTTAATCTCGTGAATATCACAAGTGATAAGTGCGTGTTCGTAGGACAAGTGCAATGTTTGGATGTGTATCTCGCGGTATATGTGGATGATGGTTTGCTTATGAGTGAGAGCGAGAGTGCGATTATGAGTGTGCTTGAACATCTGCAGAGTAACTTAAAAATAACTTTTGGTCGGGCAGATGAATTTCTCGGTTTTGAAATTAAACGCGATCGCGCTCGACGCCTCATAAAGATTAATCAGTCAGGTTACATTGAAAAAGTTCTAAAAAGATTCAATATGCATGAAGCGAACTCTTCCAGTGTACCTGCTGAACCAGGTATGTTTTTGCTAAAACATACAGGACCGATCGACCCTAAAATACCTTATAGAGAGGCAATAGGATCGTTATTGTTCGCGGCGCGGGTATGTCGTCCGGACATTGAATATGCAGTTAATTACGCGAGCCAGTTTCTTAGCTGCTACGGTGAATCGCACTGGCAAGCAGTTAAGAAAATTATGCGTTATTTAACTAAAACGCGCGACTACGGATTAGTTTTCGGAGACAGTGGGAGCTCGCTAGAAATTTCGGGCTTCACTGACGCTGATTTTGCCGGATGCGTAGAGACTCGCAAATCGCGAAGCGGTTATGTCTTCGTTTTGAATGGTGCGCCAATATCGTGGTGCAGTCAATTACAAAAACTTGTCACGGTTTCGACCGCCGAATCGGAGTATGTTTCGCTAGCGAATGGTGTGAAAGAAGCTATTTGGTTGCGCAGAATGATGAATGAGTTGAACGTAGTATGTAAGAAAATACCTATGTATGTCGATAATCAAGCTGCTATTAAAATTGCAAGCAACTCCGAATGTAATGATCACAAGCGATCAAAGCACATAGATGTTAAGTTTCATATGATTCGTGATGTTCTTAATCGCGGCGAAATAGATGTCAAATATGTAAAGTCGAAGGAACAGCTCGCTGATATCTTCACTAAACCACTGACAAAGCAACTATTTTTTAATTTGCGTGAAAGTTTAAATGTAATCGAATGCTCAAAATAAGTGGGAGTGTTGAGAAATACGTGCACGAGCACGGCTTTATATTTTAAGCATTTTGCTATTAAGGGAAAAACACCACACCCAGGTAATGCAATAAACCTTTCTCCCGCTGACCGTTTCGAGACGCGCCGTCCCCGGTCCGCGGATTAGGATGTGTCCAGATGTGCAATAAAATGCTTCCGGACCTTTTTTTTATATGCAGGCGAAATATGCATCTAAGCTGCAGTCCTCTGCGTGTGCAGCCCTCTGCAGACTGTAGCCCTCAGTTCAGCCCTAGCACTCGACGAGGAAAGACCTCTGTCTCTCGAGTCTGCTCTGCGCCAACATTTTTCCTACAACTTGTATTCCTTTTGATATAATAAATACTGATATTTTTACTCTAAAATCGATTGAGTTTATTTTGCTTGATAAATTCAATACTTTCCTTCCCTATAGTAGTCTTAAACATTTCCTCCCTACCTATTTCAGCATTGATATCGCCTAATACTATTCTTGTGTCGTAAAACTGATCGATTACCTGCTCTAAAGTTTCGTAATAGAGATCCTTCGCTTTGTCCTCCGTAGGACAGTGTACATTAATACATACATATCTATACCATTCACCTTCGATGATGATGTACGAGAGCCTATCATTGACGGATTTGAAACTTTTAACCGAATGTATAATGCTTTTGCTTACGAGAAATCTGGTGCCAAGGGATCCCCCGTTCCCGGCCCTATACAGGTATGTGAAATTACCCGATGCTAGTACTCTGCTATCTGGCCACCGCGATTTCTGTATTGCTACCAAATCTAGATTGTACCTATCAGCTTCCTTTATGAGTTCTTTAAACGCGCCTGCTCCTTATAGACTGCGAACATTCCAAGTTCCGACCCTTAAGTCCCTTTTGATTTGGTTTTGATTTTTTTGAGCCATGATAGTATGTTAAACCCGCGCGCTTTGGATCCTGTTCCGATCGCAGGTGAGTCCACCGTTCTAGAGGTGATAATCCCTATACCTCTCTAGAACTAAGTATTAGGGCTTTCCGACTTTGACAAGGACAGTGTCAACTCGTCGTCAGACACACTACGGTTTCATTCTCGCATCCTAATGCCCCCCTGCAAGGCATCGCGCCTTCGCTGGCATCGTTACCGCGTAAGACCAGGTGACCAATCATTCTACATATCCCCTTTCGGGGCAGATGTCATCGCTCCCGCATCCTCCTCGACAGCAGGATTTTTGCCCATTTTTATAATGTGTGATGAAAGAGATAAGGGATAATGTGAAGCGTTTTTTTGTTATTTTGCTTGCGTAGTGTTTCTAGATGAATGCGTTCGACAGTGTGGGCTCATCACACCCACGCCTGTTCCTATCGGCTGTCCGCGGCTGCTTATTCAATTTATTTGCAGCTAACCTCTTTCTCAGTGGCTGTTCCTCTATTCGCAACCTGATGAAGCGCTGTGTAGTGGTGATAGGCACCCACTCGTCCGATCTGGATGACAACGCCCAAGACCGCTTAGGGTAGCGGCATTGTAACAGATTTGATATATAATAGGTGTTTAAATTATTTTTACAATGAAGATAATTTAACGAGGCATGAACAACATTGTAAAAATGTAATTAGTTGTAGAATTAGACTTCGCAGTGAAGATAATAATGTGATAATGTTTAAAAATTATCGTTATAATGAAAAGTTACCTTTTATAATACATGGGGACTGTGAGTGTTTACTTAAACTAATAAGACAAGATGAAAAAACTAACAGTAGACCAGTACAAAGTCATGAAATTTATATTCTTGGATACTATCTTAAATCTAGCTATAAAGGCTCATTATCAAAATATGAATTTTATAGAGGTCCTGAAGCTCCAAGATGGTTTGCAGAACAGTTATAAAGTATCGAATAACAAATAAGTACTTTATACAAAAATCCTGTACCGATGTCAGCTCTATTTCAAGCTGAAATAACAGATTATTATAATTCAAAAACGTGTCATATTTGCAAGAAATCTTTGAATGATAATGACACTGCGCGATCACTGTCATCTCACTGAAAAATATCGAGGATCAGCACATAGTAGCTGTAATTTAAATTATCAAAAATAATACCAGTGGCATTTCATAATTTAAGTGGATATGATGCACACTTTATTATATCTAATGTATCGAATCATTTTCCAGGGCAGATTTATCTACTCCTTATAATAAAGGAAAAATACATTTCATTTACAAAACACGTGAAAAATACTAATATCAAATTCGATTTTTAGATTTGTGTCGATTCATGCCTTTATCAATCGAAAAATTGGCATCATATCTAGATAATGACAAAATTGTTAATAAAGAGTTTAATGATCTTAGCAGAGAATAAGTTGAGCTTTTAAGGAGAAAAGGTGTTTACCCTATAAATACAGAAGAAAAAAGTTATTTTAGCGTGTTGAATGATTCACATATATCAGATCATGATTACGAACATGCACAAAATGTGTGGAATACATTTAACTTACAAACACTTGATGATTATTGTGATCTCTATATGAAAACTAATGTCTTGTTGTTGGCAGATGTTTTTAAAAATTTTCGAGATCAGAGTATAAAAGTTTACAGTCTTGATCCTGCTCACTACTACAGTACTCCAGGTTGTTCTTAAGATGCAATGCTAAAACATACGGGTGTAAAATTAAAACTTTTAACAGACAAACCTCCTTGTTTCTGCTTACACGTACCTTATCTCCAACTTTAAATTTAGCTCGCTTAAACAGATTTATGTTTGGTTTTCTAATTCGATTAAGTATATGATTAACTTTGCCTCTATTCACTTCTGCAGGTCTCATTCCTATTGTTTCCCTGTTGTTTCCATGTCCTTATTGTTCTATGTCGACTATTATTATACTGCAAAGTTAAATCTTGTAAAATATCCAGCCATGTATATATATATCTGGCAGGTTTATAAAGTCCCTCGACTAGTCCTGCTTTCATGCTGATTTATAAGATTATTTATTGCAGAATCTAAAATTTGTAATTTCACTTGCAAATCTGATAGCGTATTATTGATCTTAACAAATTCATACTTAATTTTCACAACTTTATTATTTAACACACTCTCAACAGCTTGAAAATCTTTAACAATTTTGTCACCTCTTTGATCAACTTTTTTACAGACTTTTGATTTACAGCATCATTTTGGTCTTTAGCATCGGCGACATTACATAGTTTTCGATTCTCTGAATCAAAATTTCCATCACTAGTCAGCTTGAATCATAGTCTAAGAGGTCCATGAGATGCGTCTGCGTGGACCAATCGACGTCCAAACACATCAATGCTCATTATTATACTAAATTATCACACAATAATTCCAGCTTCACGAAGCTCCTCAATGATTGATTGTATTTCATTATTATGGTTATTATTGCCAACAGATGTTTTAGCTAAAAGTAATCTTAAACGATCGACAAGCTCGTTTGGATCATCCCAATAAATGTAATAGGTATGAGTATTTCTACGAGCAATCTTATATGACATAAGTCCTTTTCCACTTTTACCAATCTTGAGAATTTTACTTACAAAATTAGTATACAAAATTAGTATTTTCACGAATATCTTCCTCTGCATTATAGTATTTACTGTATGCCTTTGTATCTTTTAAAATTGTAGCATAATTTTTCTTGTCATTATCTGTGATTAAAGTATCATTAGGATATTTCTTAAAGAATAACTCAATTAAACCTGAAGCTCTTTCATACTCTTTATCACCTATGACAATTTTATTTTTGTTTTCGAAATTAATAGGGCTATTTTCAATCATGAGTGAACCATTCCACATATTACGCACCCCATATACTGTGTATCCAAGGTTTTTATTTGTTCATTAAGCAACAACTAAACGTTTTTATCAACACTATCGCTCATATCAGTTTTTTCATCACCAAAATCATCAGCATCATCTTTAGTGATGGTTTCTTCCTGATCCGAAATATCTGAATCGCCGACGGCTGATTCAAAAATTGATTCTGAGATATCATCGTCAGCATTATCACTGTTGCCATCATTATCATCATCACCACCACCACCATCATCGTCATCATTTTCATCTTTCTTCTAATCCACTCTAATTTTATCTTCTTTTTTCTTTTTTAACTACTGGCGGTGATAAATTTCTTTCACTTACATCGATAAGCTTTTCTAGAGGTTTCACAATTGGTTTGAACAAATCGTTCAAATTTTTTTCTACTTTTAATTTATGTAATTTTATTAGATTATACTTTCTTTTCACAGCGTTTCGAGCTTTCTCAACTTCACACAGGACTGCAGTTTGTTGATTAAAATTAGACATCTTGATAGTTTAGAGTCTCATAACTGAATGTTAAATTTCTTCCGTATTCTGCATATTTATTACAAACTGATCAATACCTTTTCTATAGCGGCCATCATTAATATGACAATCTTTGTCTATGACGAGAAAACTATGATTGCCATCATTCCAGCACTTTGAACAAATATCTTTGAAACACTCATATGTCATATCTGTATTAACGTGATCGTTGTAAACATGTTTCAAATTCATATCATCTTGTCGAAAAATTACAAACAAATTGACATTATCGCGCACTAAGTGTTTCGGTACTTGTGCATACGACTGGCACAATTAAAAACAAAAATTGAATTTGGTCGAGCTTCATCAGGTGATACGACAAGATCGTGCTCACTAAAGGGTAATTACCTCCAAAGGCTCGACATGTTGCTCTACAAATTTATATTTTGTCTGATTTAGAGATTTCGAGTATACGTAAATATTTTCAAATGCTAGACCATTAGGATGAGTGATTAGAGATAAGAGAGCATTCGTTTTTCCACAATTGGATGGACCACACAATACTGCTCTTATACTGCTGAGTAATAATTTGCCATGTTGATTCTGCTGTTTTTTCTGTTGCGTCAAAAGATCAAAATCACTGATAACTTTGTTAACTGCTTATTAAGATCCATCATGCTTCTATTTCACATTACAACTGACCTGAGCTCTTATAAATACGAGCATTTATAGCTTTCCAAAGTTAGTCTCACATGAAATTGCTAAGAGCTAGCATCATGCAAAAGAGAAGAGGTTCAGGCTTAGTGAATAAATTGATCAACAAATTACCCATGGAACTTCATGTGCCTGGTTATCAGTACTGTGGTCCAGGTACTAACCGTTTAGCTCGTGCTGATCCAGGAATCAATCCTTTAGACGCTGCTTGCAAGGAACACGATATTGCCTACTCAAAAAATCCTGCCAACATTTAGGAGAGAAACGCAGCTGATAAGATTTTAGCAGAGAAGGCTGATTTGAAAGAGAAGGCAACAGCTTTTGCAGTTGCAAATATCATGAAGTTAAAATCTAAGCTTGGTATGGGTGTTAGAGGAGGAGAAGGAAGAGGAAGAGGAGGTAAATCTTTCAAAGCCAAGAAAACCAAGAGGATTACGCTAAAAAATTTGGATAAGTCGGTAGCAAAATCAATTATTCACGGCAATGACTCTCGCTCTATGATTAAGTCAGCACTGAAGATGGCTCGTGAGCGTGTAAAAAATATTGGTGGGAAAAGTAAAGTTAGCGTTCCACGCATATTGCCAGTTCCCAACACAGTAGGTGGCTTTCTTCCAGCACTATCCCACTTTTTGCTAGTCTTAGTGCAGTTGGCTCACTTGCAGGAGGAGCTGCAGGAATCACTCAAGCAATAAATAAAGCAAGCACTGCTAAGAAACAAATGAATGAGCAAAAGAGACATAATAAAAAAATGGAAATGCTGACACTTGGTAAAGGACTATTTTTAATACCTCATTGCAAAAGTTTCGGTATCTTGCTGAAAAAAAATAATATAAAGTGTAGAAGATAAAAAAAACTTCGATGAAATAAGACTGACAAAACGTGCGCTACCAACATTGATCTGCTCAAATATGCAAAATTAATGAAAATAATGCATTTTCGTAGAGTTTTTATGCGGAATGCTCTGCCTGCAAATGGCTGCCGAGCTAAAGAATCAGCAATCATAAATCTGGATGATGCGAGTAGATCTGGCACGCACTAGGTAGCTTATCAAAAAAATGGTAAAGAAATTATTTACTTTGATAGTTTTGGTGATTTACAACTACCTCGAGATCTTATGAACTACTGAAAAGTATCTCAAGTTAAGTACAATTACCAGAGATATCAAGAATTTTCAACTTTTATCTGTGGTCATCTCTGTCTCAAATTTCTATGCAATCAGCTCCATTGTGAGAAATTTCTGTTTATACAAGAAGAAAACAGCTACCGATTTGAATTAGTCTGCTCAAGATGGT
Source organism: Nasonia vitripennis (assembly GCF_009193385.2). Classification (NCBI taxonomy): domain Eukaryota; kingdom Metazoa; phylum Arthropoda; class Insecta; order Hymenoptera; family Pteromalidae; genus Nasonia; species Nasonia vitripennis. Next base: position 697,897 of record NW_022279632.1, read on the forward strand.
TGTTGAGTCGCTAACTCTAGGCCTTTCCTGGATCTGGACAAACAATGCAGTCTAGGACTTGTTAAGTTGCTGACTTTTAATTCTATATGGAACGTTGACACAAATTGCAATAAGTTTTACGTTGGACAAGAAATAGTTGAACTTCGAACTGGCAGTTATCAGATTGTTATTATGTATGGTCATGAAATAGATTTTCGACGACTGACTCGATTGGTCGTCTACTAGGATTCACTTCAAGACTTTTGAAGCCCTATATAAGTCACGATTCAGATTTGCCAGTAGCTATTCTTAAAGTGAACGCTTTACGAGTAGAGTGTAATATTACGACAGGAGCATACACAAATCAGCAGAAAGTTCATACAATTCATGAATTTTTCCCAGCAGTTCCACCAGGCTACAAGATAATCGAGGTGCCTAAACAAATAATTTACTTACCAATATCTGTGAAAACAATCTGTCACCTACAACTGTACATAGAGGATCAAGATGGTGATTTGATTCATCTTCAATGTGATATTATTACAATTCATCTACATTTAAAAAGCAATTGAAATGAGTATTGTTTTCAATGCTGACAAAAGCTATATTAATAGCTCAGTATGTCGTCAGACAGTCAGTCAGCAACGAGTGATCAAACGATTAACACGTCAGAACAGTCAGTTTCTACAAAGTCTCGGTCTCAGAGTGCGTGGTGGAGGAAGAACAGGACGTTAAGCGAGAAAAATACTGAAAAAATAACTTGTACGTTTATCTGTTGCTGCTGTCATTACGTACTTGATAAGAAAGACGGAGGAAGTTCGTAATGTACAATCTCCAGTCATCTTTGATGAATCTGTCTCGTATTATGAGGTTCACGCACATCAACCCTATACCTCACTTGCATTCAACAATAGTGATGAAATTCGAATAGCTATACAACATCAAGATTTGTGTGTTCTACCATCAAAAAGTTCTCTACATATTTGTTAAAAGATTACTAAACATGATGGGCAAGCAGTACAACTCACCCTTTTTATGAACAATGCTATTAGTCATCTCTTTGAAGAAATTCGATATGAGATGAATGCCATAGAGATTGATCGATGTAAGAACGTTGCTGCTACAACCCTGATAAAAGGTTACACATCTTTCTCACCTAGTCAACTAAAGTATCTTGAAAATTCTGGCTGGACACCTATTACTGACGTGGGAAATATAGCTGATAATAATGGAAATTTTAATGTGACAGTTCCTCTATCAATGATTTTCGGTTTTGCTAAAGATTATCGCAAAATCGTTGTAAACATTAAGCATGAACTTATTTTCACAAAATCGAGAAATGATTTGAATGCTGTTTTGCAAGAGGCTTTAATGGCGGAAGGGAGACCGACATATGAAGATTTCAAAATCAAGATCAATCGTATAGAGTGGCTTATGCCCTACCTCGTGTTGTCAGACCAACGAAAAATACAACTATTTAACTATATTCAAAAAGATATACCGATTTCGGTGAGTTTTCGTTCATGGGAGTTGTATAAGTATCCATTACTTCCAACAACCACGCAACATGTATGGACTGTGAAAACATCGAACGTGTCAATCATCAAACATGTAATACACATATAATCATAGTGAATAAGTCTTGTAAAAAAGATTTGAAGCTTAAATAAATAAAAAAAAAAAACATATAATCATATGTATTATGCATTAACATGTTGTTATAGCATTAACAAATCATGCTTAAATTAAACTCTCTCTCTCTCTCTCTCTCTCTCTCTCTCTCTCTCTCTCTCTCGCACGTCTGACATGTACTGTGGTCAGAATGGAACTCTACGGCGGCGTCGGCGCTCGCTCGCAGCTAGCGCTGCTCTCTCTCTCCCCGCGGTCAGACGTCCCGCATCTATCGGTGTGGTACCTAAAGTACTCCCCCCGAAAAGGAAAAAAAATGAGTAGCTTTATTTTTTTCAATAACTGAGTGATTAAATGAATCACGAGAGAGTTGTGATTACGACGATACAAACATGTTCTTTTAGATTCTGTCAGCGGCTAGAGAGTAGTTCACATTAGATCAATACAGAGATTTCTTGGTAGTATATTAGAGTTGCTTAGCGCTTACAAATAATAATTGAGTTTTCTGAACGTTTTACAATAACTCCATCTGATTCCAAAGCTCTTTGCGTTGATGCTAAACCGACGAACTTACAGTTAATGAATCTTAAACTTAATTTAGCACAACCAAAGATTACGTCTTTTAATGAAGCTAGACTGATTGCACGAGTTCTCTTTTTACCTCGTGAGTTCTTGACTACTACATCAAGTTTGCTTTTATTGACTAGCTTGGCTAACGTGGTTTCGATAGCCTGATTGTAGTTAAGTTTAAGAGAAACTAAAAATAGTAACCTATGTAACGGAAGTGAATACTCGAATTCTAATCCGAAGGAGGAGCAGGTGGTGCAGGTGGAATGTCGTCTGCTGGAAGCTGCGTGCGTTTGGATGTCTTTGATGCTCGTTGAGCACTGCTGTCCTTTGTGGTTTTGAGAATCTTGATCGGTTCAGGCCTAGCATTTTCCTTAGCGCCGTCAGGATCCTCTTAAAGAATGAATGCAGGTTTTAGACGTTGTAATGATACAGTCTTCTGCGTTCCATTTACGTCTATGTTGAAGGTCTGGTTCTCCATGTTGCGAGATATAACCTGCAATATATAAGTTTGGCGCGAATCAAGGTAAGCGGGCACTTGCGCCCGAAAAAGTATTTTTTGTAGGTACGGGCCTTTCATGAAGCGCGAGAGCGAAAAGCACATGGTACGCTAGTGCGCGCTAGCCCCGCCTACTTTCTGGCTTCGGAGCTCGGACTGCTCTCTTGTCGTTTTGACAAGGTTTCTCGTGTCGCGTCTGCGCGTAATTAAACTCAGTAACAGCATTACGTTTATGTAAATGCGTTACTGAGTTTATCTTGTCGAGCGCGGTGTACGCTCGCATGCTGGCGTCATGCGGAGCCATCTTCACTCTCTATACAACTTCTAAGCAATACACCACGCCGCAGCGCACATCATCCTTTTCAGCCCTGACGCCGTGTGAGAGAGAGACTCAATCACTGCAGCCACGAGATCACAAGGAACGTGACATCCGGTGATATCAACTCAAGTGCATCAGTAGTGATTATTTGGTAATTTCAAGTGAAGTTTTTTCACTGAGAAAGCAATTTTATTTTTTTTATATACTAACGTGCACCCAGGAATAAGGCCCAAACTGGGGAGACTTGCGACCCAGGAATAAGGCCCAAATTGGGGAGACTTGCGACAGCTCGTCTCACGCACAAAATTAATAAACTAACCTGCCTCCAAAAGGGTGTAAAAATACCGCTTCGTGCCGTCTGACTGGGCTGGCTACGTCAGACCCCAGTCAGTTATCCCAGGACGCACTTCGTCATTTGATATCCTTCATTTCAGATTTACTAACAACTCCGCAAATAATTGTATCGTCAATTTCATTATCTTTATCGTGGAATAATAAATAAATCTCTAGAACTCATAAAAGTTTACATAAATCTCTAGAACTCATAAAAGTTTACATAAATCTCTAGAACTCATAAAAGTTTACCTAAATCTATACGTTGAGCATACGTCTCCACGGGGCGTATCACGCAATAGATTTTATTCATTACTCTAGCAACACTTCTGAAATTAGTACTTAAATTTATTATCGTTATACACAAATTATTTCATATAAAAATTAAGTTCATTTTCAATTTAATTATGAAATATTTTGTCTGATCAATTGTCACATAATATCCATTTTCGTTTACGTTATAATTCAATGAATTTAAATTTAATAAAGAATACATCAAAATTCCTTTCCCTATTTCAAAACAAAATAAATAAATATATTGATTATTTTTTTACATCAAATTCTGTGTTGTGTCAAACTTATTTCGACCTCCTGTTCCGTTACTCCTGCGCCATGTGACTTTATAAATAAAATAATAAATTATAAATACTATTTTGCGATAAATAAGCAAAATTAGAATCTTTTAAACCTTGTGATTGCCAGTGTATGGCCGTGTCAATGCCGGTTTGATCGGCTTTTCTTGCATACAGACGTGAGTGCAAGTCTTCATGTCGTGATGCAGGAATGGCTTGGTTGCCGTTTTGTGATTAACTGGGACTGGTCTCAGTTGCTGCATGACTTCGCGAAATTCATTGTAGAATGTGCGAACGTTGAGTTCTTCGTTGGTGAACTGAGAGAAGTCCCGGAAATACTCATTGTCTTGTCGAAAACCAGGTCAGCTGGACTAGCATCCATGTCTAAAGGAATGCGTAGTCCGACATGTCGGCAGTAAAAGAACCCATTCTTGATTATCTCCACGGCACATGAGGGCTGTTTTGATGTCCCGGTGGAGGCGCTCCACCATGCCGTTGGAGGCAGAATGATATGCAGTAGTACGAATCCTGTTGATTCCTATAATTGACAGTAGCTCAGTGAAGAGCCTGGATTCGAATTGTGCACCTTGATCTGTAGTGATCGTCGTTGGTGCGCCGTAGCGTCAAATCCAGTGGTCGTAAAATGCACGAGCCACAGTTGCTGCAGTTGTGTCTGCAATTGGAATCGCCTCCGGCTAACTCGTGTAGCGATCGATGATGGTGAGGAGATGTGTGTAGCCATGACTACTTGCGAATGGTCTTACCAGGTCCAAATAGACGTGGTCGAATCTTGCGTCTGGAGCTATGTAGTGTTTTGGCAAAAACTTGTTGTGTTTTGTCACCTTGGATTGTTGACAAGCTGTGCTCGTTTTGCAAAACTCGTGTTAGGAGTCTCGGTGTGTAGGACAGCTAGATTTAAGAGTTTTTGTTTTATAGCTTTAATATTTGCTCTCGTTCACGTTCCTCCGATTTGCCGACGTACATTCTTTCTAAAAATACTCGTATAGGGATTCTCGGAGTATGGGATAGCTAGATCTAAGAATTTGCGTTTTGGATGCTCCCTCTAGCTCGCCTTTCTCTAATTTGCAAACGTACTCTCTTTTAAAAAAAGTTACTTGTAGGGAATCGCAGAGCGTAGTTTGGCTAGATTTAAGAGTTTTTGTTTTAGAGCTTTAATATTCGCTCACGTTCGCCTTCCACCGATTTGCCGACATACTTTCTTCCTAAAAATACTCGTATATGGATTCTCGGAGTATGGGATAGCTAGATCTAAGAATTTGCGTTTTGGATGCTCCCTCTAGCTCGCCTTCCTCTAATTTGGAGACGTACTCTCTTTTAAAAAAAGTTACTTGTAGGGAATCGCAGAGCGTAGGTTGGCGAGATTTAAGAGTTTTTGTTTTAGAGCTTTAATATATGTTCTCGTTCTCATTCCTCCGATTTGCGGACGTACTCTTTTTCTAAAAATACTCGTATAGGGATTGTCGGAGTATGGGGTAGCTAGATCTAAGAATTTGCGTTTTGGATGCTCCCTCCAGCTCGCTTTCCTGCCATTTGCCGTCATACTCTCTTTTAAAAAAAGTTACTTGTAGGGAATCGCAGAGCGTAGGGCAGCGATATTTAGGAGTTTTTGTTTTAGAGCTTTAATATTCGCTCTCGTTCGCCTTCCACCGATTTACCGGCTTACTTTCTTTCTAAAAATACTCGTATAATGAGTCTCGGTGTGTAGGGCAGCTAGATTTAGGAGTTTTTGTTTTAGAGCTTTAATATTCGCTCTCGTTCGCCTTCCACCGATTTACCGGCTTACTTTCTTTCTAAAAATACTCGTATAATGAGTCTCGGTGTGTAGGGCAGCTAGATTTATGAGAGTTTGTTCTAGAGCTTTAATATTCGCTCTCGTTCTCCTTCCTCCGATTTGCCGACGTACTTTCTTTCTGAAAATACTCGTATCGGGATTGTCGGAGTATGGGGTAGCTAGATCTAAGAATTTGCGTTTTGGATGCTCCCTCTAGCTCGCCTTCCTCTAAATTGCAGACGTACTCTCTTTTAAAAAAAGTTACTTGTAGGGAATCGCAGAGCGTAGGCAGCAATAATTAGGAGTTTTTGTTTTAGAGCTTTAATATTCGCTCTCGTTCGCCTTCCACCGATTTGCCGACGTACTCTTTTTCTAAAAATACTCGTATAGGGATTCTCGGAGTATGGGGTAGCTAGATCTAAGTATTTGCGTTTTGGATGCTCGCTCTAGCTCGCCTTCCTCTAATTTGCAGGCGTAAACTCTTTTAAAAAAAGTTACTTGTAGGGAATCGCAGAGCGTAGGGTAGCGAGATTGAAGAGTTTTTGTTTTAGAGCTTTAATATTCGCTCTCGTTCGCGTTCCACCGATTTGCCGACGTACTTTCTTCCTAAAAATACTCGTATAGGGATTCTCGGAGTATGGGATAGCTAGATCTAAGTATTTGCGTTTTGGATGCTCCCTCTAGCTAGCCTTCCTCTAGTTTGGACACGTACTCTCTTTTAAAAAAAGTTACTTGTAGGGAATCGCAGAGCGTAGGTTGGCTAGATTTAAGAGTTTTTGTTTTAGAGCTTTCAATATATGCTCTCGATTGCCTCCCTCCGATTTGCCGTCGTACTCTTTTTCTAAAAATATTCGTATAATGAGTCTCGGAGCGTGGGGTAGCTAGATCTAAGAATTTGCGTTTTGGATGCTCCCTCTAGCTCGCCTTCCTCTAATTTGGTGACGTACTCTCTTTTAAAAAAAGTTACTTGTAGGGAATCGCAGAGCGTAGGTTGGCTAGATTTAAGAGTTTTTGTTTTAGAGCATTAATATTCGCTCTCGTTCGCCTTCCACCGATTTGCCGACATACTCTTTTTCTCAAAATAGTCGTATAAGCAGTCTCGGAGTATGGGGTAGCTAGATCTAAGTATTTGCGTTTTGGATGCTCGCTCTAGCTCGCCTTCCTCTAATTTGGAGACGTACTCTCTTTTAAAAAAAGTTACTTGTAGGGAATCGCAGAGCGTAGGTTGCCTAGATTAAAGAGTTTTTGTTTTAGGGCTTTCATATTCGCTCACGTTCGCCTTCCACCGATTTGCCGACGTACTTTCTTCCTAAAAATACTCGTATAATGAGTCTCGGAGCGTGGGGTAGCTAGATCTAAGAATTTGCGGTTTGGATGCTCCCTCTAGCTCGCCTTCCTCTAAATTGCAGACGTACTCTCTTTTAAAAAATGTTACTTGTAGGGAATCGCAGAGCGTAGTTTGGCTAGATTTAAGAGTTTTTGTCTTAGAGCTTTAATATATGGTCTCGTTCTCCTTCCTCTGATTTGCTGACGTACTCTTTTTCTAAAAATATTCGTATAATGAGTCTCGGAGCGTGGGGTAGCTAGATCTAAGAATTTGCGTTTTGGATACTCCCTCTAGCTCGCCTTCCTCTAATTTGGAGACGTACTCTCTTTTAAAAAAAGTTACTTGTAGGGAATCGCAGAGCGTAGGTTGGCGAGATTTAAGAGTTTTTGTTTTAGAGCTTTAATATTCGCTCTCGTTCGCCTTCCACCGATTTGCCGACGTACTCTTTTTCTCAAAATACTCGTATAGGGATTCTCGGAGTATGGGATAGCTAGATTTAAGAATTTGCGTTTTGGATGCTCCCTCTAGCTCCCCTTCCTCTAGTTTGCAGACGTACTCTCTTTTAAAAAAAGTTACTTGTAGATAATCGCAGAGCGTAGGTTGGCTAGATTTAAGAGTTTTTGTTTTAGAGCTTTCATATTCGCTCACGTTCGCCTTCCACCGATTTGCCGACGTACTTTCTTCCTAAAAATACTCGTATAATGAGTCTCGGAGCGTGGGGTAGCTAGATCTAAGAATTTGCGGTTTGGATGCTCCCTCTAGCTCGCCTTCCTCTAAATTGCAGACGTACTCTCTTTTAAAAAAAGTTACTTGTAGGGAATCGCAGAGCGTAGGGCAGCGATATTTAGGAGTTTTTGTTTTAGAGCTTTAATATTCACTCACGATCGCCTTCCACCGATTTGCCGGCTTACTTTCTTTCTAAAAATACTCGTATAATGAGTCTCGGTGTGTAGGGCAGCTAGATTTATGAGTTTTTGTTTTAGAGCTTTAATATTCGCTCTCGTTCGCCTTCCACCGATTTGCCGACGTACACTTTTTCTAAAAATACTCGTATAATGAGTCTCGGAGCGTGGGGTAGCTAGATCTATGAATTTGCATTTTCGATGCTCCCTCTAACTCGCCTTCCTCTAATTTGCAGACGTACTCTCTTTTAAAAAAAGTTACTTGCAGGGAATCGCAGAGCGTAGGGTAGAGAGATTGAAGAATTTTTGTTTTAGAGCTTCAATATATGCTCTCGTTCTCCTTCCTCCGATTTGCCGACATACTTTCTTTCTAAAAATACTCGTATAAGAATTCTCGGAGTATGGGTAGCTAGATCTAAGAATTTGCGTTTTGGATGCCCCCTCCAGCTCGCCTTCTTCTGATTTTCCGACGTACTCTCTTAAAAAAAAAAAAAAAAAAATTACTTGTAGGGAATCGCAGAGCGTAGGTTGGCGAGATTTAAGAGTTTTTGTTTTAGAGCTTTAATATTCGCTCTCGTTCGCCTTCCACCGATTTGCCGACGTACTCTTTTTCTCAAAATACTCGTATAGGGATTCTCGGAGTATGGGATAGCTAGATTTAAGAATTTGCGTTTTGGATGCTCCCTCTAGCTCCCCTTCCTCTAGTTTGCAGACGTACTCTCTTTTAAAAAAAGTTACTTGTAGATAATCGCAGAGCGTAGGTTGGCTAGATTTAAGAGTTTTTGTTTTAGAGCTTTCATATTCGCTCACGTTCGCCTTCCACCGATTTGCCGACGTACTTTCTTCCTAAAAATACTCGTATAATGAGTCTCGGAGCGTGGGGTAGCTAGATCTAAGAATTTGCGGTTTGGATGCTCCCTCTAGCTCGCCTTCCTCTAAATTGCAGACGTACTCTCTTTTAAAAAAAGTTACTTGTAGGGAATCGCAGAGCGTAGGGCAGCGATATTTAGGAGTTTTTGTTTTAGAGCTTTAATATTCGCTCTCGTTCTGCTTCCTCCGATTTGCCGACGTACTTTCTTTCTGAAAATACTCGTATAATGAGTCTCGGAGCGTGGGGTAGCTAGATCTAAGAATTTGCGTTTTGGATGCTCCCACTATCTCGCCTTCCTCTAATTTGGAGACGTACTCTCTTTTAAACAAAGTTACTTGTAGGGAATCGCAGAGCGTAGGGTAGCGAGATTTAAGAGTTTTTGTTTTAGAGCTTTAATATTCACTCACGATCGCCTTCCACCGATTTGCCGGCGTACTTTCTATCTAAAAATACTCGTATAATGAGTATCGGTGTGTAGGGCAGCTAAATTTATGATTTTTTGTTTTAGAGCTTTAATATACGCTATCGATTGCCTTCCTCCGATTTGCCGACGTATTCTTTTTCTAAAAATACTCGTATAAAAAGTCTCGAAGCGTAGCTCGATTTGACGTCATACTTTCTTTCTAAAAATACTCGTATAAGAATTCTCGGAGTATGGGTAGCTAGATCTAAGAATTTGCGTTTTGGATGCTCCCACTAGCTCGCCTTCCTCTAATTTGGAGACGTACTCTCTTTTAAACAAAGTTACTTGTAGGGAATCGCAGAGCGTAGGGCAGCGATATTTAGGATTTTTTGTTTTAGAGCTGTAATATTCGCTCTCGTTCGCCTTCCACCGATTTGCCGACGTACTCTTTTTCTCAAAATACTCGTATAAGCAGTCTCGGAGTATGGGGTAGCTAGATCTAAGAATTTGCGTTTTGGATGCTCCCTCCAGCACGCCTTCTTCTGATTTTCCGACGTACTCTCTTAAAAAAAAAAAAAAAAAATTACTTGTAGGGAATCGCAGAGCGTAGGGTATCGAGATTTAAGAGTTTTTGTTTTAGAGCTTTAATATTCACTCACGATCGCCTTCCACCGATTTGCCGGCGTACTTTCTATCTAAAAATACTCTTATAATGAGTATCGGTGTGTAGGGCAGCTAGATTTATGATTTTTTGTTTTAGAGCTTTAATATATGCTCTCGATTGCCTCCCTCCGATTTGCCGTCGTACTCTTTTTCTAAAAATATTCGTATAATGAGTCTCGGAGCGTGGGGTAGCTAGATCTAAGAATTTGCGTTTTGGATGCTCCCTCTAGCTCGCCTTCCTCTAATTTGGAGACGTACTCTCTTTTAAAAAAAGTTACTTGTAGGGAATCGCAGAGCGTAGGTTGCCTAGATTTAAGAGTTTTTGTTTTAGAGCTTTCATATTCGCTCACGTTCGCCTTCCACCGATTTGCCGACGTACTTTCTTCCTAAAAATACTCGTATAATGAGTCTCGGAGCGTGGGGTAGCTAGATCTAAGAATTTGCGGTTTGAATGCTCCCTCTAGCTCGCCTTCCTCTAAATTGCATACGTACTCTCTTTTAAAAAATGTTACTTGTAGGGAATCGCAGAGCGTAGTTTGGCTAGATTTAAGAGTTTTTGTCTTAGAGCTTTAATATATGGTCTCGTTCTCCTTCCTCTGATTTTCCGACGTACTTTCTTTCTAAAAATACTCGTATAGGGTTTCTCGGAGTATGGGGTAGCTAGATCTAAGAATTTGCGTTTTGGATGCTCCCTCCAGCTCGCTTTCCTGCCATTTGCCGTCATACTCTCTTTTAAAAAAAGTTACTTGTAGGGATCCGCAGAGCGTAGGGTAGCGAGATTTAAGAGTTTTTGTTTTAGAGCTTTAATATTCACTCACGATCGCCTTCCACCGATTTGCCGGCGTACTTTCTATCTAAAAATACTCGTATAATGAGTATCGGTGTGTAGGGCAGCTAGATTTATGATTTTTTGTTTTAGAGCTTTAATATATGCTCTCGATTGCCTCCCTCCGATTTGCCGTCGTACTCTTTTTCTAAAAATATTCGTATAATGAGTCTCGGAGCGTGGGGTAGCTAGATCTAAGAATTTGCGTTTTGGATGCTCCCTCTAGCTCGCCTTCCTCTAATTTGGAGACGTACTCTCTTTTAAAAAAAGTTACTTGTAGGGAATCGCAGAGCGTAGGTTGCCTAGATTTAAGAGTTTTTGTTTTAGAGCTTTCATATTCGCTCACGTTCGCCTTCCACCGATTTGCCGACGTACTTTCTTCCTAAAAATACTCGTATAATGAGTCTCGGAGCGTGGGGTAGCTAGATCTAAGAATTTGCGGTTTGAATGCTCCCTCTAGCTCGCCTTCCTCTAAATTGCATACGTACTCTCTTTTAAAAAATGTTACTTGTAGGGAATCGCAGAGCGTAGGTTGCCTAGATTTAAGAGTTTTTGTTTTAGAGCTTTCATATTCGCTCACGTTCGCCTTCCACCGATTTGCCGACGTACTTTCTTCCTAAAAATACTCGTATAATGAGTCTCGGAGCGTGGGGTAGCTAGATCTAAGAATTTGCGGTTTGAATGCTCCCTCTAGCTCGCCTTCCTCTAAATTGCATACGTACTCTCTTTTAAAAAATGTTACTTGTAGGGAATCGCAGAGCGTAGTTTGGCTAGATTTAAGAGTTTTTGTCTTAGAGCTTTAATATATGGTCTCGTTCTCCTTCCTCTGATTTTCCGACGTACTTTCTTTCTAAAAATACTCGTATAGGGTTTCTCGGAGTATGGGGTAGCTAGATCTAAGAATTTGCGTTTTGGATGCTCCCTCCAGCTCGCTTTCCTGCCATTTGCCGTCATACTCTCTTTTAAAAAAAGTTACTTGTAGGGATCCGCAGAGCGTAGGATAGCGAGATTTAGGAGTTTTTGTTTTAGAGCTTTAATATTTGCTCTCGTTCTCCTTGCTCCGATTTGCCGACGTACTTTCTTTCTAAAAATACTCGAATAACGATTCTCGGAGTATGGGGTAGCTAGATCTAAGAATTTGCGTTTTGGATGCTCCCTCTAGCTCGCCTTCTTCTGATTTTCCGACGTACTCTCGTAATAAAAGTTACTTGTAGGGAATCGCAGATCGTAGGGTAGCGAGATTGAAGAGTTTTTGTTTTAGAGCTTTAATATTCGCTCTCGTTCGCGTTCCTCCGATTTTCCGACGTACTTTCTTTCTAAAAATACTCGTATAGGGATTCTCGGAGTATGGGGTAGCTAGATCTAAGAATTTGCGTTTTGGATGCTCCCTCCAGCTCGCTTTCCTGCCATTTGCCGTCATACTCTCTTTTAAAAAAAGTTACGTGTAGGGAATCGCAGAGCGTAGGGCAGCGATATTTAGGAGTTTTTGTTTTAGAGCTTTAATATTCGCTCTCGTTCTCCTTCCTCCGATTTGCCGACGTACTTTCTTTCTAAAAATACTCGTATAACGATTCTCGGAGTATGGGGTAGCTAGATCTAAGAATTTGCGTTATGGATGCTCCCTCTAGCTCGCCTTCCGCTGATTTGCCGACGTACTCTCTTTTAAAAAAAGTTACTTGTAGGGAATCGCAGAGCGTAGGGTAGCGAGATTTAAGAGTTTTTGTTTTAGAGCTTTAATATTCGCTCTCGTTCGCCTGCCTCTGATTTGTCGACGTACTCTCTTTTAAAAAAAGTTACTTGTAGGGAGTCGCAGAGCGTAGGTTGGCTAGATTGAAGAGTTTTTGTTTTAGAGCTTTAATATTCGCTCTCGTTCGCATTCTTCTGATTTGCCGACGTACTCTCTTTTAAAAAAAGTTACTTATAGGGAATCACAGAGCGTAGGTTCGCTAGATTTAAGAGTTTTTGTTTTAGAGCTTTAATATATGCTCTCGTTCTCCTTGCTCCGATTTGCCGACGTACTTTCTTTCTAAAAATACTCGTATAACGATTCTCGGAGTATGGGGTAGCTAGATCTAAGAATTTGCGTTATGAATGCTCCCTCTAGCTCGCCTTCCGCTGATTTGCCGACGTACTCTCTTTTAAAAAAAGTTACTTATAGGGAATCACAGAGAGTAGGTTGGCTAGATTTAAGAGTTTTTGTTTTAGAGCTTTAATATTCGCTCTCGTTCGCCTTCCACCGATTTGCCGACGTAATTTCTTCCTAAAAATACTCGTATAGGGATTCTCGGAGTATGGGATAGCTAGATCTAAGAATTTGCGTTTTGGATGCTCCCTCTAGCTAGCCTTCCTCTAGTTTGGACACGTACTCTCTTTTAAAAAAAGATACTTGTAGGGAATCGCAGAGCGTAGGTTGGCTAGATTTAAGAGTTTTTCTTTTAGAGCTTTCAATATATGCTCTCGATTGCCTTCCACCGATTTGCCGACGTACTCTTTTTCTCAAAATACTCGTATAAGCAGTCTCGGAGTATGGGGTAGCTAGATCTAAGAATTTGCGTTTTGGATGCTCCCTCCAGCACGCCTTCTTCTGATTTTCCGACGTACTCTCTTAAAAAAAGTTACTTGTAGGGAATCGCAGAGCGTAGGGTAGCGAGATTTAAGAGTTTTTGTTTTAGAGCTTTAATATTCACTCACGATCGCCTTCCACCGATTTGCCGGCGTACTTTCTTTCTAAAAATACTCGTATAATGAGTATCGGTGTGTAGGGCAGCTAGATTTATGATTTTTTGTTTTAGAGCTTTAATATACGCTCTCGATTGCCTTCCTCCGATTTGCCGACGTACTCTTTTTCTAAAAATACTCGTATAAAAAGTCTCGAAGCGTAGCTCGATTTGACGTCATACTTTCTTTCTAAAAATACTCGTATAAGATTCTCGGAGTATGGGTAGCTAGATCTAAGAATTTGCGTTTTGGATGCTCCTCTAGCTTGCCTTCCTCTAATTTGCAGACCTACTCTCTTTTAAAAAAAGTTACTTGTAGGGAATCGCAGAGCGTAGGTGGCTAATTTAAGAGTTTTTGTTTTAGAGCTTTAATATTGCTCTCGTTGCCTCCCTCCGATTTGCCGCGTACTCTTTTCTAAAAATATCGTATAATGATCTCGGAGCGTGGGGTAGCTAGATCTAAGAATTTGCGTTTTGGATGCTCCCTCTAGCTCGCCTTCCTCTAATTTGGAGCGTACTCTCTTTTAAAAAAAGTTACTTGTAGGGAATCGCAGAGCGTAGGTTGCCTAGATTTAAGAGTTTTTGTTTTAGAGCTTTAATATTCGCTCCGTTCGCCTTCCACCGATTTGCCGACGTACTTTCTTCCTAAAAATACTCGTATAAGATTCTCGGAGTATGGGGTAGCTAGATCTAAGAATTTGCGTTTGGATGCTCCCTCTAGCTCGCCTTCCTCTATTTGCGACGTACTCTCTTTTAAAAAAAGTTACTTGTAGGGAATCGCAGAGCGTAGGTTGGCTAGATTTAAGAGTTTTTGTTTAGAGCTTTAATATATGCTCTCGATTGCCTCCCTCCGATTTGCCGTCGTACTCTTTTTTCTAAAAATATCGTATAATGAGTCTCGGAGTATGGGTAGCTAGATCTAAGAATTTGCGTTTTGGATGCTCCCTCTAGCTCGCCTTCCTCTAATTTGGTGACGTACTCTCTTTAAAAAAAGTTACTTGTAGGGAATCGCAGAGCGTAGGTTGGCAGATTAAGAGTTTTTGTTTTAGAGCTTAATATTCGCTCTCGTTCGCCTTCCACCGATTTGCCGACATACTCTTTTTCTCAAAATAGTCGTATAAGCAGTCTCGGAGTATGGGGTAGCTAGATCTAAGTATTTGCGTTTTGGATGCTCGCTCTAGCTCGCCTTCCTCTAATTTGGAACGTACTCTCTTTTAAAAAAAGTTACTTGTAGGGAATCGCAGAGCGTAGGTTGCCTAGATTAAAGAGTTTTTGTTTTAGGCTTTCATATTCGCTCACGTTCGCCTTCCACCGATTTGCCGACGTACTTTCTTCCTAAAAATACTCGTATAATGAGTCTCGGAGCGTGGGGTAGCTAGATCTAAGAATTTGCGGTTTGGATGCTCCCTCTAGCTCGCCTTCCTCTAATTGCAGACGTACTCTCTTTTAAAAAATGTTACTTGTAGGGAATCGCAGAGCGTAGTTTGGCTAGATTTAAGAGTTTTTGTCTTAGAGCTTTAATATATGGTCTCGTTCTCCTTCCTCTGATTTGCTGACGTACTCTTTTTCTAAAAATATTCGTATAATGAGTCTCGGAGCGTGGGGTAGCTAGATCTAAGAATTTGCGTTTTGGATACTCCCTCTAGCTCGCCTTCCTCTAATTTGGAGACGTACTCTCTTTTAAAAAAAGTTACTTGTAGGGAATCGCAGAGCGTAGGTTGGCGAGATTTAAGAGTTTTTGTTTTAGAGCTTTAATATTCGCTCTCGTTCGCCTTCCACCGATTTGCCGACGTACTCTTTTTCTCAAAATACTCGTATAGGGATTCTCGGAGTATGGGATAGCTAGATTTAAGAATTTGCGTTTTGGATGCTCCCTCTAGCTCCCCTTCCTCTAGTTTGCAGACGTACTCTCTTTTAAAAAAAGTTACTTGTAGATAATCGCAGAGCGTAGGTTGGCTAGATTTAAGAGTTTTTGTTTTAGAGCTTTCATATTCGCTCACGTTCGCCTTCCACCGATTTGCCGACGTACTTTCTTCCTAAAAATACTCGTATAATGAGTCTCGGAGCGTGGGGTAGCTAGATCTAAGAATTTGCGGTTTGGATGCTCCCTCTAGCTCGCCTTCCTCTAAATTGCAGACGTACTCTCTTTTAAAAAAAGTTACTTGTAGGGAATCGCAGAGCGTAGGGCAGCGATATTTAGGAGTTTTTGTTTTAGAGCTTTAATATTCACTCACGATCGCCTTCCACCGATTTGCCGGCTTACTTTCTTTCTAAAAATACTCGTATAATGAGTCTCGGTGTGTAGGGCAGCTAGATTTATGAGTTTTTGTTTTAGAGCTTTAATATTCGCTCTCGTTCGCCTTCCACCGATTTGCCGACGTACACTTTTTCTAAAAATACTCGTATAATGAGTCTCGGAGCGTGGGTAGCTAGATCTATGAATTTGCATTTTCGATGCTCCCTCTAACTCGCCTTCCTCTAATTTGCAGACGTACTCTCTTTTAAAAAAAGTTACTTGCAGGGAATCGCAGAGCGTAGGGTAGAGAGATTGAAGAATTTTTGTTTTAGAGCTTCAATATATGCTCTCGTTCTCCTTCCTCCGATTTGCCGACATACTTTCTTTCTAAAAATACTCGTATAAGAATTCTCGGAGTATGGGTAGCTAGATCTAAGAATTTGCGTTTTGGATGCCCCCTCCAGCTCGCCTTCTTCTGATTTTCCGACGTACTCTCTTAAAAAAAAAAAAAAAAAATTACTTGTAGGGAATCGCAGAGCGTAGGTTGGCGAGATTTAAGAGTTTTTGTTTTAGAGCTTTAATATTCGCTCTCGTTCGCCTTCCACCGATTTGCCGACGTACTCTTTTTCTCAAAATACTCGTATAGGGATTCTCGGAGTATGGGATAGCTAGATTTAAGAATTTGCGTTTTGGATGCTCCCTCTAGCTCCCCTTCCTCTAGTTTGCAGACGTACTCTCTTTTAAAAAAAGTTACTTGTAGATAATCGCAGAGCGTAGGTTGGCTAGATTTAAGAGTTTTTGTTTTAGAGCTTTCATATTCGCTCACGTTCGCCTTCCACCGATTTGCCGACGTACTTTCTTCCTAAAAATACTCGTATAATGAGTCTCGGAGCGTGGGGTAGCTAGATCTAAGAATTTGCGGTTTGGATGCTCCCTCTAGCTCGCCTTCCTCTAAATTGCAGACGTACTCTCTTTTAAAAAAAGTTACTTGTAGGGAATCGCAGAGCGTAGGGCAGCGATATTTAGGAGTTTTTGTTTTAGAGCTTTAATATTCGCTCTCGTTCTGCTTCCTCCGATTTGCCGACGTACTTTCTTTCTGAAAATACTCGTATAATGAGTCTCGGAGCGTGGGGTAGCTAGATCTAAGAATTTGCGTTTTGGATGCTCCCACTATCTCGCCTTCCTCTAATTTGGAGACGTACTCTCTTTTAAACAAAGTTACTTGTAGGGAATCGCAGAGCGTAGGGTAGCGAGATTTAAGAGTTTTTGTTTTAGAGCTTTAATATTCACTCACGATCGCCTTCCACCGATTTGCCGGCGTACTTTCTATCTAAAAATACTCGTATAATGAGTATCGGTGTGTAGGGCAGCTAAATTTATGATTTTTTGTTTTAGAGCTTTAATATACGCTATCGATTGCCTTCCTCCGATTTGCCGACGTATTCTTTTTCTAAAAATACTCGTATAAAAAGTCTCGAAGCGTAGCTCGATTTGACGTCATACTTTCTTTCTAAAAATACTCGTATAAGAATTCTCGGAGTATGGGTAGCTAGATCTAAGAATTTGCGTTTTGGATGCTCCCACTAGCTCGCCTTCCTCTAATTTGGAGACGTACTCTCTTTTAAACAAAGTTACTTGTAGGGAATCGCAGAGCGTAGGGCAGCGATATTTAGGATTTTTTGTTTTAGAGCTGTAATATTCGCTCTCGTTCGCCTTCCACCGATTTGCCGACGTACTCTTTTTCTCAAAATACTCGTATAAGCAGTCTCGGAGTATGGGGTAGCTAGATCTAAGAATTTGCGTTTTGGATGCTCCCTCCAGCACGCCTTCTTCTGATTTTCCGACGTACTCTCTTAAAAAAAAAAAAAAAAAATTACTTGTAGGGAATCGCAGAGCGTAGGGTATCGAGATTTAAGAGTTTTTGTTTTAGAGCTTTAATATTCACTCACGATCGCCTTCCACCGATTTGCCGGCGTACTTTCTATCTAAAAATACTCTTATAATGAGTATCGGTGTGTAGGGCAGCTAGATTTATGATTTTTTGTTTTAGAGCTTTAATATATGCTCTCGATTGCCTCCCTCCGATTTGCCGTCGTACTCTTTTTCTAAAAATATTCGTATAATGAGTCTCGGAGCGTGGGGTAGCTAGATCTAAGAATTTGCGTTTTGGATGCTCCCTCTAGCTCGCCTTCCTCTAATTTGGAGACGTACTCTCTTTTAAAAAAAGTTACTTGTAGGGAATCGCAGAGCGTAGGTTGCCTAGATTTAAGAGTTTTTGTTTTAGAGCTTTCATATTCGCTCACGTTCGCCTTCCACCGATTTGCCGACGTACTTTCTTCCTAAAAATACTCGTATAATGAGTCTCGGAGCGTGGGGTAGCTAGATCTAAGAATTTGCGGTTTGAATGCTCCCTCTAGCTCGCCTTCCTCTAAATTGCATACGTACTCTCTTTTAAAAAATGTTACTTGTAGGGAATCGCAGAGCGTAGTTGGCTAGATTTAAGAGTTTTTGTCTTAGAGCTTTAATATATGGTCTCGTTCTCCTTCCTCTGATTTTCCGACGTACTTTCTTTCTAAAAATACTCGTATAGGGTTTCTCGGAGTATGGGGTAGCTAGATCTAAGAATTTGCGTTTTGGATGCTCCCTCCAGCTCGCTTTCCTGCCATTTGCCGTCATACTCTCTTTTAAAAAAAGTTACTTGTAGGGATCCGCAGAGCGTAGGGTAGCGAGATTTAGAGTTTTTGTTTTAGAGCTTTAATATTCACTCACGATCGCCTTCCACCGATTTGCCGGCGTACTTTCTATCTAAAAATACTCGTATAATGAGTATCGGTGTGTAGGGCAGCTAGATTTATGATTTTTTGTTTTAGAGCTTTAATATATGCTCTCGATTGCCTCCCTCCGATTTGCCGTCGTACTCTTTTTCTAAAAATATTCGTATAATGAGTCTCGGAGCGTGGGGTAGCTAGATCTAAGAATTTGCGTTTTGGATGCTCCCTCTAGCTCGCCTTCCTCTAATTTGGAGACGTACTCTCTTTTAAAAAAAGTTACTTGTAGGGAATCGCAGAGCGTAGGTTGCCTAGATTTAAGAGTTTTTGTTTTAGAGCTTTCATATTCGCTCACGTTCGCCTTCCACCGATTTGCCGACGTACTTTCTTCCTAAAAATACTCGTATAATGAGTCTCGGAGCGTGGGGTAGCTAGATCTAAGAATTTGCGGTTTGAATGCTCCCTCTAGCTCGCCTTCCTCTAAATTGCATACGTACTCTCTTTTAAAAAATGTTACTTGTAGGGAATCGCAGAGCGTAGGTTGCCTAGATTTAAGAGTTTTTGTTTTAGAGCTTTCATATTCGCTCACGTTCGCCTTCCACCGATTTGCCGACGTACTTTCTTCCTAAAAATACTCGTATAATGAGTCTCGGAGCGTGGGGTAGCTAGATCTAAGAATTTGCGGTTTGAATGCTCCCTCTAGCTCGCCTTCCTCTAAATTGCATACGTACTCTCTTTTAAAAAATGTTACTTGTAGGGAATCGCAGAGCGTAGTTTGGCTAGATTTAAGAGTTTTTGTCTTAGAGCTTTAATATATGGTCTCGTTCTCCTTCCTCTGATTTTCCGACGTACTTTCTTTCTAAAAATACTCGTATAGGGTTTCTCGGAGTATGGGGTAGCTAGATCTAAGAATTTGCGTTTTGGATGCTCCCTCCAGCTCGCTTTCCTGCCATTTGCCGTCATACTCTCTTTTAAAAAAAGTTACTTGTAGGGATCCGCAGAGCGTAGGATAGCGAGATTTAGGAGTTTTTGTTTTAGAGCTTTAATATTTGCTCTCGTTCTCCTTGCTCCGATTTGCCGACGTACTTTCTTTCTAAAAATACTCGAATAACGATTCTCGGAGTATGGGGTAGCTAGATCTAAGAATTTGCGTTTTGGATGCTCCCTCTAGCTCGCCTTCTTCTGATTTTCCGACGTACTCTCGTAATAAAAGTTACTTGTAGGGAATCGCAGAGCGTAGGGTAGCGAGATTGAAGAGTTTTTGTTTTAGAGCTTTAATATTCGCTCTCGTTCGCGTTCCTCCGATTTTCCGACGTACTTTCTTTCTAAAAATACTCGTATAGGGATTCTCGGAGTATGGGGTAGCTAGATCTAAGAATTTGCGTTTTGGATGCTCCCTCCAGCTCGCTTTCCTGCCATTTGCCGTCATACTCTCTTTTAAAAAAAGTTACGTGTAGGGAATCGCAGAGCGTAGGGCAGCGATATTTAGGAGTTTTTGTTTTAGAGCTTTAATATTCGCTCTCGTTCTCCTTCCTCCGATTTGCCGACGTACTTTCTTTCTAAAAATACTCGTATAACGATTCTCGGAGTATGGGGTAGCTAGATCTAAGAATTTGCGTTATGGATGCTCCCTCTAGCTCGCCTTCCGCTGATTTGCCGACGTACTCTCTTTTAAAAAAAGTTACTTGTAGGGAATCGCAGAGCGTAGGGTAGCGAGATTTAAGAGTTTTTGTTTTAGAGCTTTAATATTCGCTCTCGTTCGCCTGCCTCTGATTTGTCGACGTACTCTCTTTTAAAAAAAGTTACTTGTAGGGAGTCGCAGAGCGTAGGTTGGCTAGATTGAAGAGTTTTTGTTTTAGAGCTTTAATATTCGCTCTCGTTCGCATTCTTCTGATTTGCCGACGTACTCTCTTTTAAAAAAAGTTACTTATAGGGAATCACAGAGCGTAGGTTCGCTAGATTTAAGAGTTTTTGTTTTAGAGCTTTAATATATGCTCTCGTTCTCCTTGCTCCGATTTGCCGACGTACTTTCTTTCTAAAAATACTCGTATAACGATTCTCGGAGTATGGGGTAGCTAGATCTAAGAATTTGCGTTATGAATGCTCCCTCTAGCTCGCCTTCCGCTGATTTGCCGACGTACTCTCTTTTAAAAAAAGTTACTTATAGGGAATCACAGAGAGTAGGTTGGCTAGATTTAAGAGTTTTTGTTTTAGAGCTTTAATATTCGCTCTCGTTCGCCTTCCACCGATTTGCCGACGTAATTTCTTCCTAAAAATACTCGTATAGGGATTCTCGGAGTATGGGATAGCTAGATCTAAGAATTTGCGTTTTGGATGCTCCCTCTAGCTAGCCTTCCTCTAGTTTGGACACGTACTCTCTTTTAAAAAAAGATACTTGTAGGGAATCGCAGAGCGTAGGTTGGCTAGATTTAAGAGTTTTTCTTTTAGAGCTTTCAATATATGCTCTCGATTGCCTTCCACCGATTTGCCGACGTACTCTTTTTCTCAAAATACTCGTATAAGCAGTCTCGGAGTATGGGGTAGCTAGATCTAAGAATTTGCGTTTTGGATGCTCCCTCCAGCACGCCTTCTTCTGATTTTCCGACGTACTCTCTTAAAAAAAGTTACTTGTAGGGAATCGCAGAGCGTAGGGTAGCGAGATTTAAGAGTTTTTGTTTTAGAGCTTTAATATTCACTCACGATCGCCTTCCACCGATTTGCCGGCGTACTTTCTTTCTAAAAATACTCGTATAATGAGTATCGGTGTGTAGGGCAGCTAGATTTATGATTTTTTGTTTTAGAGCTTTAATATACGCTCTCGATTGCCTTCCTCCGATTTGCCGACGTACTCTTTTTCTAAAAATACTCGTATAAAAAGTCTCGAAGCGTAGCTCGATTTGACGTCATACTTTCTTTCTAAAAATACTCGTATAAGAATTCTCGGAGTATGGGTAGCTAGATCTAAGAATTTGCGTTTTGGATGCTCTCTCTAGCTTGCCTTCCTCTAATTTGCAGACCTACTCTCTTTTAAAAAAAGTTACTTGTAGGGAATCGCAGAGCGTAGGTTGGCTAAATTTAAGAGTTTTTGTTTTAGAGCTTTCAATATATGCTCTCGATTGCCTCCCTCCGATTTGCCGTCGTACTCTTTTTCTAAAAATATTCGTATAATGAGTCTCGGAGCGTGGGGTAGCTAGATCTAAGAATTTGCGTTTTGGATGCTCCCTCTAGCTCGCCTTCCTCTAATTTGGAGACGTACTCTCTTTTAAAAAAAGTTACTTGTAGGGAATCGCAGAGCGTAGGTTGCCTAGATTTAAGAGTTTTTGTTTTAGAGCTTTCATATTCGCTCACGTTCGCCTTCCACCGATTTGCCGACGTACTTTCTTCCTAAAAATACTCGTATAATGAGTCTCGGAGCGTGGGGTAGCTAGATCTAAGAATTTGCGGTTTGAATGCTCCCTCTAGCTCGCCTTCCTCTAAATTGCAAACGTACTCTCTTTTAAAAAATGTTACTTGTAGGGAATCGCAGAGCGTAATTTGGCTAGATTTAAGAGTTTTTGTCTTAGAACTTTAATATGGTCTCGTTCTCCTTCCTCTGATTTGCTGACGTACTCTTTTTCTAAAAATACTCGTATAATGAGTCTCAAATCGTAGCTCGATTTGCCATCATACTTTCTTTCTAAAAATACTCCTATAAGAATTCTCGGAGTATGGGTAGCTAGATCTAAGAATTTGCGTTTTGGATGCTCCCTCCAGCTCGCCTTCTTCTGATTTTCCGACGTACACTCTTAAGAAAAAAAAAATTACGTGTAGGGAATCGCCGAGCGTAGGTTAGAGAGATTGAAGAGTTTTTGTTTTAGAGCTTTAATATTCGCTCTCGTTCGCCTTCCACCGATTTGCCGACGTACTTTCTTCCTAAAAATACTCGTATAGGGATTCTCGGAGCATGGGATAGCTAGATCTAAGAATTTGCGTTTTGGATGCTCCCTCTAGCTAGCCTTCCTCTAGTTTGGACACGTACTCTCTTTTAAAAAAAGTTACTTGTAGGGAATCGCAGAGCGTAGGTTGGCTAGATTTAAGAGTTTTTGTTTTAGAGCTTTCAATATATGCTCTCGATTGCCTCCCTCTGATTTGCCGTCGTACTCTTTTTCTAAAAATATTCGTATAATGAGTCTCGGAGCGTGGGGTAGCTAGATCTAAGAATTTGCGTTTTGGATACTCCCTCTAGCTCGCCTTCCTCTAATTTGCAGACGTACTCTCTTTTAAAAAAAGTTACTTGTAGGGAATCGCAGAGCGTAGGTTGGCGAGATTTAAGAGTTTTTATTTTAGAGCTTTAATATTCGCTCTCGTTCGCCTTCCACCGATTTGCCGACGTACTCTTTTTCTCAAAATACTCGTATAGGGATTCTCGGAGTATGGGATAGCTAGATTTAAGAATTTGCGTTTTGGATGCTCCCTCTAGCTCCCCTTCCTCTAGTTTGCAGACGTACTCTCTTTTAAAAAAAGTTACTTGTAGATAATCGCAGAGCGTAGGTTGGCTAGATTTAAGAGTTTTTGTTTTAGAGCTTTCATATTCGCTCACGTTCGCCTTCCACCGATTTGCCGACGTACTTTCTTCCTAAAAATACTCGTATAATGAGTCTCGGAGCGTGGGGTAGCTAGATCTAAGAATTTGCGGTTTGGATGCTCCCTCTAGCTCGCCTTCCTCTAAATTGCAGACGTACTCTCTTTTAAAAAAAGTTACTTGTAGGGAATCGCAGAGCGTATGGTAGAGAGATTTAAGAGTTTTTGTTTTAGAGCTTTAATATTCGCTCTCGTTCGCCTTCCACCGATTTGCCGACGTACTTTCTTTCTAAAAATCCTCCTATCGGCATTCTCGGAGTATGGGGTAGCTAGATCTAAGAATTTGCGTTTTGGATGCTCCCTCTAGCTAGCCTTCCTCTAGTTTGGACACGTACTCTCTTTTAAAAAAAGTTACTTGTAGGGAATCGCAGAGCGTAGGTTGGCTAGATTTAAGAGTTTTTGTTTTAGAGCTTTCAATATATGCTCTCGATTGCCTCCCTCCGATTTGCCGTCGTACTCTTTTTCTAAAAATATTCGTATAATGAGTCTCGGAGCGTGGGGTAGCTAGATCTAAGAATTTGCGTTTTGGATACTCCCTCTAGCTCGCCTTCCTCTAATTTGGAGACGTACTCTCTTTTAAAAAAAGTTACTTGTAGGGAATCGCAGAGCGTAGGTTGGCGAGATTTAAGAGTTTTTGTTTTAGAGCTTTAATATTCGCTCTCGTTCGCCTTCCACCGATTTGCCGACGTACTCTTTTTCTCAAAATACTCGTATAGGGATTCTCGGAGTATGGGATAGCTAGATTTAAGAATTTGCGTTTTGGATGCTCCCTCTAGCTCCCCTTCCTCTAGTTTGCAGACGTACTCTCTTTTAAAAAAAGTTACTTGTAGATAATCGCAGAGCGTAGGTTGGCTAGATTTAAGAGTTTTTGTTTTAGAGCTTTCATATTCGCTCACGTTCGCCTTCCACCGATTTGCCGACGTACTTTCTTTCTAAAAATAGTCGTATCGGCATTCTCGGAGTATGGGGTAGCTAGATCTAAGAATTTGCATTTTGAATGCTCCCTCTAGCTCGCCTTCCTCTAATTTGTAGACGTACTCTCTTTTATAAAAAGTTACTTGTAGGGAATCGCAGAGCGTAGTTTGGCTAGATTTAAGAGTTTTTGTCTTAGAGCTTTAATATATGGTCTCGTTCTCCTTCCTCTGATTTGCTGACGTACTCTTTTTCTAAAAATACTCGTACAATGAGTCTCAAATGGTAGCTCGATTTGCCATCA
Source organism: Nasonia vitripennis (assembly GCF_009193385.2). Lineage (NCBI taxonomy): Eukaryota > Metazoa > Arthropoda > Insecta > Hymenoptera > Pteromalidae > Nasonia > Nasonia vitripennis. The sequence goes on from NW_022279632.1 coordinate 722,136, forward strand.
TACTTTCTTTCTAAAAATACTCGTATAAGAATTCTCGGAGTATGGGTAGCTAGATCTAAGAATTTGCGTTTTGGATGCTCTCTCTAGCTCCCCTTCCTCTAATTTGCCGTCATACTCTCTTTTAAAAAAAGTTACTTGTAGGGAATCGCAGAGCGTAGGGCAGCGATATTTAGGAGTTTTTGTTTTAGAGCTTTAATATTCACTCACGATCGCCTTCCACCGATTTGCCGGCTTACTTTCTTTCTAAAAATACTCGTATAATGAGTCTCGGTGTGTAGGGCAGCTAGATTTATGAGTTTTTGTTTTAGAGCTTTAATATTCGCTCTCGTTCGCCTTCCACCGATTTGCCGACGTACTCTTTTTCTCAAAATACTCGTATAGGGATTCTCGGAGTATGGGATAGCTAGATCTATGAATTTGCATTTTCGATGCTCCCTCTAGCTCGCCTTCCTCTAATTTGCAGACGTACTCTCTTTTAAAAAAAGTTACTTGCAGGGAATCGCAGAGCGTAGGGTAGAGAGATTGAAGAATTTTTGTTTTAGAGCTTCAATATATGCTCTCGTTCTCCTTCCTCCGATTTGCCGACATACTTTCTTTCTAAAAATACTCGTATAAGAATTCTCGGAGTATGGGTAGCTAGATCTAAGAATTTGCGTTTTGGATGCCCCTCCAGCTCGCCTTCTTCTGATTTCGACGTACTCTCTTAAAAAAAAAAAAAATTACTTGTAGGGAATCGCAGAGCGTACGGTAGCAAGATTTAAGAGTTATTGTTTTAGAGATTTAATATTCGCTCCCGTTCGCCTTCCACCGATTTGCCGAAGTACTCTTTTTCTAAAAATACTCGTATAAGAATTCTCGGAGTATGGGTAGCTAGATCTAAGAATTTGCGTTTTGGATGCCCCCACCAGCTCGCCTTCTTCTGATTTTCCGACGTACTCTCTTAAAAAAAAAAAAAAAATTACTTGTAGGGAATCGCAGAGCGTACGGTAGCGAGATTTAGGAGTTTTTGTTTTAGAGCTTTAATATTCACTCACGATCGCCTTCCACCGATTTGCCGGCTTACTTTCTTTCTAAAAATACTCGTATAAGAATTCTCGGAGTATCGGTAGCAAGATCTAAGAATTTGCGTTTTGGATGCTCTCTCTAGCTTGCCTTCCTCTAATTTGCAGACCTACTCTCTTTTAAAAAAAGTTACTTGTAGGGAATCGCAGAACGTAGGGTAGCGAGATTTAAGAGTTTTTGTTTTAGAGCTTTAATATTCGCTCTCGTTCGCCTTCCACCGATTTGCCGACGTATTCTTTTTCTAAAAATACTCGTATAGGGATTCTCGGAGTATGGGGTAGCTAGATCTAAGAATGTGCGTTTTGCATGCTCCCTCTAGCTCGCCTTCCTCTAATTTGGAGACGTACTCTCTTTTAAAAAAAGTTACTTGCAGGGAATCGCAGAGCGTAGGGTAGAGAGATTGAAGAATTTTTGTTTTAGAGCTTCAATATATGCCCTCGTTCTCCTTCCTCCGATTTGCCGACATACTTTCTTTCTAAAAATACTCGTATAAGAATTCTCGGAGTATGGGTAGCTAGATCTAAGAATTTGCGTTTTGGATGCCCCCTCCAGCTCGCCTTCTTCTGATTTTCCGACGTACTCTCTTAAAAAAAAAAAAAATTACTTGTAGGGAATCGCAGAGCGTACGGTAGCGAGATTTAGGAGTTTTTGTTTTAGAGCTTTAATATTCACTCACGATCGCCTTCCACCGATTTGCCGGCTTACTTTCTTTCTAAAAATACTCGTATAAGAATTCTCGGAGTATGGGTAGCTAGATCTAAGAATTTGCGTTTTGGATGCTCTCTCTAGCTTGCCTTCCTCTAATTTGCAGACCTACTCTCTTTTAAAAAAAGTTACTTGTAGGGAATCGCAGAACGTAGGGTAGCGAGATTTAAGAGTTTTTGTTTTAGAGCTTTAATATTCGCTCTCGTTCGCCTTCCACCGATTTGCCGACGTATTCTTTTTCTAAAAATACTCGTATAGGGATTCTCGGAGTATGGGGTAGCTAGATCTAAGAATGTGCGTTTTGCATGCTCCCTCTAGCTCGCCTTCCTCTAATTTGGAGACGTACTCACTTTTAAACAAAGTTACTTGTAGGGAATCGCAGAGCGTAGTGTAGCGAGATTGAAGAGTTTTTGTTTTAGAGCTTTAATATTCGCTCTCGTTCGCGTTCCTCCGATTTTCCGACGTACTTTCTTTCTAAAAATACTCGTATAGGGTTTCTCGGAGTATGGGGTAGCTAGATCTAAGAATTTGCGTTTTGGATGCTCCCTCCAGCTCGCTTTCCTGCCATTTGCCGTCATACTCTCTTTTAAAAAAATGTTACGTGTAGGGAATCGCAGAGCGTAGGGCAGCGATATTTAGGCGTTTTTGTTTTAGAGCTTTAATATTCGCTCTCGTTCTGCTTCCTCCGATTTGCCGACGTACTTTCTTTCTGAAAATACTCGTATAATGAGTCTCGGAGCGTGGGGTAGCTAGATCTAAGAATTTGCGTTTTGGATGCTCCCACTAGCTCGCCTTCCTCTAATTTGGAGACGTACTCTCTTTTAAACAAAGTTACTTGTAGGGAATCGCAGAGCGTAGGGTAGCGAGATTTAAGAGTTTTTGTTTTAGAGCTTTAATATTCACTCACGATCGCCTTCCACCGATTTGCCGGCGTACTTTCTATCTAAAAATACTCGTATAATGAGTATCGGTGTGTAGGGCAGCTAGATTTATGATTTTTTGTTTTAGAGCTTTAATATATGCTCTCGATTGCCTCCCTCCGATTTGCCGTCGTACTCTTTTTCTAAAAATATTCGTATAATGAGTCTCGGAGCGTGGGGTAGCTAGATCTAAGAATTTGCGTTTTGGATGCTCCCTCTAGCTCGCCTTCCTCTAATTTGGAGACGTACTCTCTTTTAAAAAAAGTTACTTGTAGGGAATCGCAGAGCGTAGGTTGCCTAGATTTAAGAGTTTTTGTTTTAGAGCTTTCATATTCGCTCACGTTCGCCTTCCACCGATTTGCCGACGTACTTTCTTCCTAAAAATACTCGTATAATGAGTCTCGGAGCGTGGGGTAGCTAGATCTAAGAATTTGCGGTTTGAATGCTCCCTCTAGCTCGCCTTCCTCTAAATTGCAGACGTACTCTCTTTTAAAAAATGTTACTTGTAGGGAATCGCAGAGCGTAGTTTGGCTAGATTTAAGAGTTTTTGTCTTAGAGCTTTAATATATGGTCTCGTTCTCCTTCCTCTGATTTTCCGACGTACTTTCTTTCTAAAAATACTCGTATAGGGTTTCTCGGAGTATGGGGTAGCTAGATCTAAGAATTTGCGTTTTGGATGCTCCCTCCAGCTCGCTTTCCTGCCATTTGCCGTCATACTCTCTTTTAAAAAAAGTTACTTGTAGGGATCCGCAGAGCGTAGGATAGCGAGATTTAGGAGTTTTTTGTTTTAGAGCTTTAATATTTGCTCTCGTTCTCCTTGCTCCGATTTGCCGACGTACTTTCTTTCTAAAAATACTCGAATAACGATTCTCGGAGTATGGGGTAGCTAGATCTAAGAATTTGCGTTTTGGATGCTCCCTCTAGCTCGCCTTCCGCTGATTTGCAGACCTACTCTCTTTTAAAAAAAGTTACTTGTAGGGAATCGCAGAACGTAGGGTAGCGAGATTTAAGAGTTTTTGTTTTAGAGCTTTAATATTCGCTCTCGTTCGCCTTCCACCGATTTGCCGACGTATTCTTTTTCTAAAAATACTCGTATAGGGATTCTCGGAGTATGGGATAGCTAGATCTAAGAATTTGCGTTTTGGATGCTCCCTCCAGCTCGCTTTCCTGCCATTTGCCGTCATACTCTCTTTTAAAAAAAGTTACGTGTAGGGAATCGCAGAGCGTAGGGCAGCGATATTTAGGAGTTTTTGTTTTAGAGCTTTAATATTCGCTCTCGTTCTCCTTCCTCCGATTTGCCGACGTACTTTCTTTCTAAAAATACTCGTATAACGATTCTCGGAGTATGGGGTAGCTAGATCTAAGAATTTGCGTTATGGATGCTCCCTCTAGCTCGCCTTCCGCTGATTTGCCGACGTACTCTCTTTTAAAAAAAGTTACTTGTAGGGAATCGCAGAGCGTAGGGTAGCGAGATTTAAGAGTTTTTGTTTTAGAGCTATAATATTCGCTCTCGTTCGCCTGCCTCTGATTTGTCGACGTACTCTCTTTTAAAAAAAGTTACTTGTAGGGAGTCGCAGAGCGTAGGTTGGCTAGATTGAAGAGTTTTTGTTTTAGAGCTTTAATATTCGCACTCGTTCGCATTCCTCTGATTTACCGACGTACTCTCTTTTAAAAAAAGTTACTTATAGGGAATCACAGAGCGTAGGTTCGCTAGATTTAAGAGTTTTTGTTTTAGAGCTTTAATATATGCTCTCGTTCTCCTTGCTCCGATTTGCCGACGTACTTTCTTTCTAAAAATACTCGTATAACGATTCTCGGAGTATGGGGTAGCTAGATCTAAGAATTTGCGTTATGAATGCTCCCTCTAGCTCGCCTTCCGCTGATTTGCCGACGTACTCTCTTTTAAAAAAAGTTACTTATAGGGAATCACAGAGAGTAGGTTGGCTAGATTTAAGAGTTTTTGTTTTAGAGCTTTAATATTTGCTCTCGTTCTCCTTGCTCCGATTTGCCGACGTACTTTCTTTCTAAAAATACTCGTATAACGATTCTCGGAGTATGGGGTAGCTAGATCTAAGAATTGAGTTTTGGATGCTCCCTCTAGCTCGCCTTCCTCTAATTTGCCGACGTACTCTCTTTTAAAAAAAGTTACTCATAGGAATCACAGAGCTTAGGATGGCTAGATTTAAGAGTTTTTGTTTTAGAGCTTTAATATATGCTCTCGTTCTCCTTGCTCCGATTTGCCGACGTACTTTCTTTCTAAAAATACTCGTATATGGATTCTCGGAGTATGGGATAGCTAGATCTAAGAATTTGCGTTTTGGATGCTCCCTCCAGCTCGCCTTCTTCTGATTTTCCGACGTACTCTCGTAATAAAAGTTACTTGTAGGGAATCGCAGAGCGTAGGGTAGCGAGATTGAAGAGTTTTTGTTTTAGAGCTTTAATATTCGCTCTCGTTCGCGTTCCTCCGATTTTCCGACGTACTTTCTTTCTAAAAATACTCGTATAGGGATTCTCGGAGTATGGGGTAGCTAGATCTAAGAATTTGCGTTTTGGATGCTCCCTCCAGCTCGCTTTCCTGCCATTTGCCGTCATACTCTCTTTTAAAAAAAGTTACGTGTAGGGAATCGCAGAGCGTAGGGCAGCGATATTTAGGAGTTTTTGTTTTAGAGCTTTAATATTCGCTCTCGTTCTCCTTCCTCCGATTTGCCGACGTACTTTCTTTCTAAAAATACTCGTATAACGATTCTCGGAGTATGGGGTAGCTAGATCTAAGAATTTGCGTTATGGATGCTCCCTCTAGCTCGCCTTCCGCTGATTTGCCGACGTACTCTCTTTTAAAAAAAGTTACTTGTAGGGAATCGCAGAGCGTAGGTTGGCTAGATTGAAGAGTTTTTGTTTTAGAGCTTTAATATTCGCTCTCGTTCGCATTCCTCTGATTTGCCGACGTACTCTCTTTTAAAAAAAGTTACTTATAGGGAATCACAGAGCGTAGGTTCTCTAGATTTAAGAGTTTTTGTTTTAGAGCTTTAATATATGCTCTCGTTCTCCTTGCTCCGATTTGCCGACGTACTTTCTTTCTAAAAATACTCGTATAACGATTCTCGGAGTATGGGGTAGCTAGATCTAAGAATTTGCGTTATGAATGCTCCCTCTAGCTCGCCTTCCGCTGATTTGCCGACGTACTCTCTTTTAAAAAAAGTTACTTATAGGGAATCACAGAGAGTAGGTTGGCTAGATTTAAGAGTTTTTGTTTTAGAGCATTAATATTTGCTCTCGTTCTCCTTGCTCCGATTTGCCGACGTACTTTCTTTCTAAAAATACTCGTATAACGATTCTCGGAGTATGGGGTAGCTAGATCTAAGAATTTGAGTTTTGGATGCTCCCTCTAGCTCGCCTTCCTCTAATTTGCCGACGTACTCTCTTTTAAACAAAGTTACTTGTAGGGAATCGCAGAGCGTAGGGCAGCGATATTTAGGATTTTTTGTTTTAGAGCTGTAATATTCGCTCTCGTTCGCCTTCCACCGATTTGCCGACGTACTCTTTTTCTCAAAATACTCGTATAAGCAGTCTCGGAGTATGGGGTAGCTAGATCTAAGAATTTGCGTTTTGGATGCTACCTCCAGCACGCCTTCTTCTGATTTTCCGACGTACTCTCTTAAAAAAAAAAAAAAAAAATTACTTGTAGGGAATCGCAGAGCGTAGGGTAGCGAGATTTAAGAGTTTTTGTTTTAGAGCTTTAATATTCACTCACGATCGCCTTCCACCGATTTGCCGGCGTACTTTCTATCTAAAAATACTCGTATAATGAGTATCGGTGTGTAGGGCAGCTAGATTTATGATTTTTTGTTTTAGAGCTTTAATATACGCTCTCGATTGCCTTCCTCCGATTTGCCGACGTACTCTTTTTCTAAAAATACTCGTATAAAAAGTCTCGAAGCGTAGCTCGATTTGACGTCATACTTTCTTTCTAAAAATACTCGTATAAGAATTCTCGGAGTATGGGTAGCTAGATCTAAGAATTTGCGTTTTGGATGCTCCCACTAGCTCGCCTTCCTCTAATTTGGAGACGTACTCTCTTTTAAACAAAGTTACTTGTAGGGAATCGCAGAGCGTAGGGCAGCGATATTTAGGATTTTTTGTTTTAGAGCTGTAATATTCGCTCTCGTTCGCCTTCCACCGATTTGCTGACGTACTCTTTTTCTAAAAATACTCGTATAATGAGTCTCAAATCGTAACTCGATTTGCCATCATACTTTCTTTCTAAAAATACTCCTATAAGAATTCTCGGAGTATGGGGTAGCTAGATCTAAGAATTTGCGTTATGAATGCTCCCTCTAGCTCGCCTTCCGCTGATTTGCCGACGTACTCTCTTTTAAAAAAAGTTACTTGTAGGGAATCGCAGAGCGTAGGTTGGCTAGATTTAAGAGTTTTTGTTTTAGAGCTTTCAATATATGCTCTCGATTGCCTTCCACCGATTTGCCGACGTACTCTTTTTCTCAAAATACTCGTATAAGCAGTCTCGGAGTATGGGGTAGCTAGATCTAAGAATTTGCGTTTTGGATGCTCCCTCCAGCACGCCTTCTTCTGATTTTCCGACGTACTCTCTTAAAAAAAAAAAAAAAAAATTACTTGTAGGTTTTTGTTTTAGAGCTTTAATATTCACTCACGATCGCCTTCCACCGATTTGCCGGCGTACTTTCTATCTAAAAATACTCGTATAATGAGTATAGGTGTGTAGGGCAGCTAGATTTATGATTTTTTGTTTTAGAGCTTTAATATACGCTCTCGATTGCCTTCCTCCGATTTGCCGACGTACTTTCTTTCTAAAAATACTCGTATAACGATTCTCGGAGTATGGGGTAGCTAGATCTAAGAATTTGCGTTATGGATGCTCCCTCTAGCTCGCCTTCCGCTGATTTGCCGACGTACTCTCTTTTAAAAAAAGTTACTTGTAGGGAATCGCAGAGCGTAGGGTAGCGAGATTTAAGAGTTTTTGTTTTAGAGCTATAATATTCGCTCTCGTTCGCCTGCCTCTGATTTGTCGACGTACTCTCTTTTAAAAAAAGTTACTTGTAGGGAGTCGCAGAGCGTAGGTTGGCTAGATTGAAGAGTTTTTGTTTTAGAGCTTTAATATTCGCACTCGTTCGCATTCCTCTGATTTACCGACGTACTCTCTTTTAAAAAAAGTTACTTATAGGGAATCACAGAGCGTAGGTTCGCTAGATTTAAGAGTTTTTGTTTTAGAGCTTTAATATATGCTCTCGTTCTCCTTGCTCCGATTTGCCGACGTACTTTCTTTCTAAAAATACTCGTATAACGATTCTCGGAGTATGGGGTAGCTAGATCTAAGAATTTGCGTTATGAATGCTCCCTCTAGCTCGCCTTCCGCTGATTTGCCGACGTACTCTCTTTTAAAAAAAGTTACTTATAGGGAATCACAGAGAGTAGGTTGGCTAGATTTACCAGTTTTTGTTTTAGAGCTTTAATATTTGCTCTCGTTCTCCTTGCTCCGATTTGCCGACGTACTTTCTTTCTAAAAATACTCGTATAACGATTCTCGGAGTATGGGGTAGCTAGATCTAAGAATTTGAGTTTTGGATGCTCCCTCTAGCTCGCCTTCCTCTAATTTGCCGACGTACTCTCTTTTAAAAAAAGTTACTCATAGGGAATCACAGAGCTTAGGTTGGCTAGATTTAAGAGGTTTTGTTTTAGAGCTTTAATATATGCTCTCGTTCTCCTTGCTCCGATTTGCCGACGTACTTTCTTTCTAAAAATACTCGTATATGGATTCTCGGAGTATGGGATAGCTAGATCTAAGAATTTGCGTTTTGGATGCTCCCTCCAGCTCGCCTTCTTCTGATTTTCCGACGTACTCTCGTAATAAAAGTTACTCATAGGGAATCACAGAGCTTAGGTTGGCTAGATTTAAGAGGTTTTGTTTTAGAGCTTTAATATATGCTCTCGTTCTCCTTGCTCCGATTTGCCGACGTACTTTCTTTCTAAAAATACTCGTATATGGATTCTCGGAGTATGGGATAGCTAGATCTAAGAATTTGCGTTTTGGATGCTCCCTCTAGCTAGCCTTCCTCTAGTTTGGACACGTACTCTCTTTTAAAAAAAGTTACTTGTAGGGAATCGCAGAGCGTAGGTTGGCTAGATTTAAGAGTTTTTGTTTTAGAGCTTTCAATATATGCTCTCGATTGCCTCCCTCCGATTTGCCGTCGTACTCTTTTTCTAAAAATATTCGTATAATGAGTCTCGGAGCGTGGGGTAGCTAGATCTAAGAATTTGCGTTTTGGATACTCCCTCTAGCTCGCCTTCCTCTAATTTGGAGACGTACTCTCTTTTAAAAAAAGTTACTTGTAGGGAATCGCAGAGCGTAGGTTGGCGAGATTTAAGAGTTTTTGTTTTAGAGCTTTAATATTCGCTCTCGTTCGCCTTCCACCGATTTGCCGACGTACTCTTTTTCTCAAAATACTCGTATAGGGATTCTCGGAGTATGGGATAGCTAGATTTAAGAATTTGCGTTTTGGATGCTCCCTCTAGCTCCCCTTCCTCTAGTTTGCAGACGTACTCTCTTTTAAAAAAAGTTACTTGTAGATAATCGCAGAGCGTAGGTTGGCTAGATTTAAGAGTTTTTGTTTTAGAGCTTTAATATTCACTCACGATCGCCTTCCACCGATTTGCCGGCTTACTTTCTTTCTAAAAATACTCGTATAATGAGTCTCGGTGTGTAGGGCAGCTAGATTTATGAGTTTTTGTTTTAGAGCTTTAATATTCGCTCTCGTTCGCCTTCCACCGATTTGCCGACGTACTCTTTTTCTCAAAATACTCGTATAGGGATTCTCGGAGTATGGGATAGCTAGATTTAAGAATTTGCGTTTTGGATGCTCCCTCTAGCTCCCCTTCCTCTAGTTTGCAGACGTACTCTCTTTTAAAAAAAGTTACTTGTAGATAATCGCAGAGCGTAGGTTGGCTAGATTTAAGAGTTTTTGTTTTAGAGCTTTCATATTCGCTCACGTTCGCCTTCCACCGATTTGCCGACGTACTTTCTTCCTAAAAATACTCGTATAATGAGTCTCGGAGCGTGGGGTAGCTAGATCTAAGAATTTGCGGTTTGGATGCTCCCTCTAGCTCGCCTTCCTCTAAATTGCAGACGTACTCTCTTTTCAAAAAAGTTACTTGTAGGGAATCGCAGAGCGTATGGTAGAGAGATTTAAGAGTTTTTGTTTTAGAGCTTTAATATTCGCTCTCGTTCGCCTTCCACCGATTTGCCGACGTACTTTCTTTCTAAAAATCCTCCTATCGGCATTCTCGGAGTATGGGGTAGCTAGATCTAAGAATTTGCGTTTTGGATGCTCCCTCTAGCTAGCCTTCCTCTAGTTTGGACACGTACTCTCTTTTAAAAAAAGTTACTTGTAGGGAATCGCAGAGCGTAGGTTGGCTAGATTTAAGAGTTTTTGTTTTAGAGCTTTCAATATATGCTCTCGATTGCCTCCCTCCGATTTGCCGTCGTACTCTTTTTCTAAAAATATTCGTCTAATGAGTCTCGGAGCGTGGGGTAGCTAGATCTAAGAATTTGCGTTTTGGATACTCCCTCTAGCTCGCCTTCCTCTAATTTGGAGACGTACTCTCTTTTAAAAAAAGTTACTTGTAGGGAATCGCAGAGCGTAGGTTGGCGAGATTTAAGAGTTTTTGTTTTAGAGCTTTAATATTCGCTCTCGTTCGCCTTCCACCGATTTGCCGACGTACTCTTTTTCTCAAAATACTCGTATAGGGATTCTCGGAGTATGGGATAGCTAGATTTAAGAATTTGCGTTTTGGATGCTCCCTCTAGCTCCCCTTCCTCTAGTTTGCAGACGTACTCTCTTTTAAAAAAAGTTACTTGTAGATAATCGCAGAGCGTAGGTTGGCTAGATTTAAGAGTTTTTGTTTAAGAGCTTTCATATTCGCTCACGTTCGCCTTCCACCGATTTTCCGACGTACTTTCTTTCTAAAAATAGTCGTATCGGCATTCTCGGAGTATGGGGTAGCTAGATCTAAGAATTTGCATTTTGAATGCTCCCTCTAGCTCGCCTTCCTCTAATTTGTAGACGTACTCTCTTTTATAAAAAGTTAATTGTAGGGAATCGCAGAGCGTAGTTTGGCTAGATTTAAGAGTTTTTGTCTTAGAGCTTTAATATATGGTCTCGTTCTCCTTCCTCTGATTTGCTGACGTACTCTTTTTCTAAAAATACTCGTATAATGAGTCTCAAATGGTAGCTCGATTTGCCATCATACTTTCTTTCTAAAAATACTCGTATAAGAATTCTCGGAGTATGGGTAGCTAGATCTAAGAATTTGCGTTTTGGATGCTCTCTCTAGCTCCCCTTCCTCTAATTTGCCGTCATACTCTCTTTTAAAAAAAGTTACTTGTAGGGAATCGCAGAGCGTAGGGCAGCGATATTTAGGAGTTTTTGTTTTAGAGCTTTAATATTCACTCACGATCGCCTTCCACCGATTTGCCGGCTTACTTTCTTTCTAAAAATACTCGTATAATGAGTCTCGGTGTGTAGGGCAGCTAGATTTATGAGTTTTTGTTTTAGAGCTTTAATATTCGCTCTCGTTCGCCTTCCACCGATTTGCCGACGTTCACTTTTTCTAAAAATACTCGTATAATGAGTCTCGGAGCGTGGGGTAGCTAGATCTAAGAATTTGCGTTTTGGATGCTCCCTCTAGCTCGCCTTCCTCTAATTTGGAGACGTACTCTCTTTTAAAAAAAGTTACTTGTAGGGAATCGCAGAGCGTAGGTTGCCTAGATTTAAGAGTTTTTGTTTTAGAGCTTTCATATTCGCTCACGTTCGCCTTCCACCGATTTGCCGACGTACTTTCTTCCTAAAAATACTCGTATAATGAGTCTCGGAGCGTGGGGTAGCTAGATCTAAGAATTTGCGGTTTGAATGCTCCCTCTAGCTCGCCTTCCTCTAAATTGCAGACGTACTCTCTTTTAAAAAATGTTACTTGTAGGGAATCGCAGAGCGTAATTTGGCTAGATTTAAGAGTTTTTGTCTTAGAGCTTTAATATATGGTCTCGTTCTCCTTCCTCTGATTTGCTGACGTACTCTTTTTCTAAAAATACTCGTATAATGAGTCTCAAATCGTAGCTCGATTTGCCATCATACTTTCTTTCTAAAAATACTCCTATAAGAATTCTCGGAGTATGGGTAGCTAGATCTAAGAATTTGCGTTTTGGATGCTCCCTCCAGCTCGCCTTCTTCTGATTTTCCGACGTACACTCTTAAGAAAAAAAAAATTACGTGTAGGGAATCGCCGAGCGTAGGTTAGAGAGATTGAAGAGTTTTTGTTTTAGAGCTTTAATATTCGCTCTCGTTCGCCTTCCACCGATTTGCCGACGTACTTTCTTCCTAAAAATACTCGTATAGGGATTCTCGGAGCATGGGATAGCTAGATCTAAGAATTTGCGTTTTGGATGCTCCCTCTAGCTAGCCTTCCTCTAGTTTGGACACGTACTCTCTTGTAAAAAAAAGTTACTTGTAGGGAATCGCAGAACGTAGGTTGGCTAGATTTAAGAGTTTTTGTTTTAAAGCTTTCAATATATGCTCTCGATTGCCTCCCTCCGATTTGCCGTCGTACTCTTTTTCTAAAAATATTCGTATAATGAGTCTCGGAGCGTGGGGTAGCTAGATCTAAGAATTTGCGTTTTGGATACTCCCTCTAGCTCGCCTTCCTCTAATTTGCAGACGTACTCTCTTTTAAAAAAAGTTACTTGTAGGGAATCGCAGAGCGTAGGTTGGCGAGATTTAAGAGTTTTTATTTTAGAGCTTTAATATTCGCTCTCGTTCGCCTTCCACCGATTTGCCGACGTACTCTTTTTCTCAAAATACTCGTATAGGGATTCTCGGAGTATGGGATAGCTAGATTGAAGAATTTGCGTTTTGGATGCTCCCTCTAGCTCCCCTTCCTCTAGTTTGCAGACGTACTCTCTTTTAAAAAAAGTTACTTGTAGATAATCGCAGAGCGTAGGTTGGCTAGATTTAAGAGTTTTTGTTTTAGAGCTTTCATATTCGCTCACGTTCGCCTTCCACCGATTTGCCGACGTACTTTCTTCCTAAAAATACTCGTATAATGAGTCTCGGAGCGTGGGGTAGCTAGATCTAAGAATTTGCGGTTTGGATGCTCCCTCTAGCTCGCCTTCCTCTAAATTGCAGACGTACTCTCTTTTAAAAAAAGTTACTTGTAGGGAATCGCAGAGCGTATGGTAGAGAGATTTAAGAGTTTTTGTTTTAGAGCTTTAATATTCGCTCTCGTTCGCCTTCCACCGATTTGCCGACGTACTTTCTTTCTAAAAATCCTCCTATCGGCATTCTCGGAGTATGGGGTAGCTAGATCTAAGAATTTGCGTTTTGGATGCTCCCTCTAGCTAGCCTTCCTCTAGTTTGGACACGTACTCTCTTTTAAAAAAAGTTACTTGTAGGGAATCGCAGAGCGTAGGTTGGCTAGATTTAAGAGTTTTTGTTTTAGAGCTTTCAATATATGCTCTCGATTGCCTCCCTCCGATTTGCCGTCGTACTCTTTTTCTAAAAATATTCGTATAATGAGTCTCGGAGCGTGGGGTAGCTAGATCTAAGAATTTGCGTTTTGGATACTCCCTCTAGCTCGCCTTCCTCTAATTTGGAGACGTACTCTCTTTTAAAAAAAGTTACTTGTAGGGAATCGCAGAGCGTAGGTTGGCGAGATTTAAGAGTTTTTGTTTTAGAGCTTTAATATTCGCTCTCGTTCGCCTTCCACCGATTTGCCGACGTACTCTTTTTCTCAAAATACTCGTATAGGGATTCTCGGAGTATGGGATAGCTAGATTTAAGAATTTGCGTTTTGGATGCTCCCTCTAGCTCCCTTCCTCTAGTTTGCAGACGTACTCTCTTTTAAAAAAAGTTACTTGTAGATAATCGCAGAGCGTAGGTTGGCTAGATTTAAGAGTTTTTGTTTTAGAGCTTTAATATTCACTCACGATCGCCTTCCACCGATTTGCCGGCTTACTTTCTTTCTAAAAATACTCGTATAATGAGTCTCGGTGTGTAGGGCAGCTAGATTTATGAGTTTTTGTTTTAGAGCTTTAATATTCGCTCTCGTTCGCCTTCCACCGATTTGCCGACGTACTCTTTTTCTCAAAATACTCGTATAGGGATTCTCGGAGTATGGGATAGCTAGATTTAAGAATTTGCGTTTTGGATGCTCCCTCTAGCTCCCCTTCCTCTAGTTTGCAGACGTACTCTCTTTTAAAAAAAGTTACTTGTAGATAATCGCAGAGCGTAGGTTGGCTAGATTTAAGAGTTTTTGTTTTAGAGCTTTCATATTCGCTCACGTTCGCCTTCCACCGATTTGCCGACGTACTTTCTTCCTAAAAATACTCGTATAATGAGTCTCGGAGCGTGGGGTAGCTAGATCTAAGAATTTGCGGTTTGGATGCTCCCTCTAGCTCGCCTTCCTCTAAATTGCAGACGTACTCTCTTTTAAAAAAAGTTACTTGTAGGGAATCGCAGAGCGTATGGTAGAGAGATTTAAGAGTTTTTGTTTTAGAGCTTTAATATTCGCTCTCGTTCGCCTTCCACCGATTTGCCGACGTACTTTCTTTCTAAAAATCCTCCTATCGGCATTCTCGGAGTATGGGGTAGCTAGATCTAAGAATTTGCGTTTTGGATGCTCCCTCTAGCTAGCCTTCCTCTAGTTTGGACACGTACTCTCTTTTAAAAAAAGTTACTTGTAGGGAATCGCAGAGCGTAGGTTGGCTAGATTTAAGAGTTTTTGTTTTAGAGCTTTCAATATATGCTCTCGATTGCCTCCCTCCGATTTGCCGTCGTACTCTTTTTCTAAAAATATTCGTCTAATGAGTCTCGGAGCGTGGGGTAGCTAGATCTAAGAATTTGCGTTTTGGATACTCCCTCTAGCTCGCCTTCCTCTAATTTGGAGACGTACTCTCTTTTAAAAAAAGTTACTTGTAGGGAATCGCAGAGCGTAGGTTGGCGAGATTTAAGAGTTTTTGTTTTAGAGCTTTAATATTCGCTCTCGTTCGCCTTCCACCGATTTGCCGACGTACTCTTTTTCTCAAAATACTCGTATAGGGATTCTCGGAGTATGGGATAGCTAGATTTAAGAATTTGCGTTTTGGATGCTCCCTCTAGCTCCCCTTCCTCTAGTTTGCAGACGTACTCTCTTTTAAAAAAAGTTACTTGTAGATAATCGCAGAGCGTAGGTTGGCTAGATTTAAGAGTTTTTGTTTAAGAGCTTTCATATTCGCTCACGTTCGCCTTCCACCGATTTTCCGACGTACTTTCTTTCTAAAAATAGTCGTATCGGCATTCTCGGAGTATGGGGTAGCTAGATCTAAGAATTTGCATTTTGAATGCTCCCTCTAGCTCGCCTTCCTCTAATTTGTAGACGTACTCTCTTTTATAAAAAGTTAATTGTAGGGAATCGCAGAGCGTAGTTTGGCTAGATTTAAGAGTTTTTGTCTTAGAGCTTTAATATATGGTCTCGTTCTCCTTCCTCTGATTTGCTGACGTACTCTTTTTCTAAAAATACTCGTATAATGAGTCTCAAATGGTAGCTCGATTTGCCATCATACTTTCTTTCTAAAAATACTCGTATAAGAATTCTCGGAGTATGGGTAGCTAGATCTAAGAATTTGCGTTTTGGATGCTCTCTCTAGCTCCCCTTCCTCTAATTTGCCGTCATACTCTCTTTTAAAAAAAGTTACTTGTAGGGAATCGCAGAGCGTAGGGCAGCGATATTTAGGAGTTTTTGTTTTAGAGCTTTAATATTCACTCACGATCGCCTTCCACCGATTTGCCGGCTTACTTTCTTTCTAAAAATACTCGTATAATGAGTCTCGGTGTGTAGGGCAGCTAGATTTATGAGTTTTTGTTTTAGAGCTTTAATATTCGCTCTCGTTCGCCTTCCACCGATTTGCCGACGTTCACTTTTTCTAAAAATACTCGTATAATGAGTCTCGGAGCGTGGGGTAGCTAGATCTATGAATTTGCATTTTCGATGCTCCCTCTAGCTCGCCTTCCTCTAATTTGCAGACGTACTCTCTTTTAAAAAAAGTTACTTGCAGGGAATCGCAGAGCGTAGGTTGGCTAGATTTAAGAGTTTTTGTTTTAGAGCTTTCATATTCGCTCACGTTCGCCTTCCACCGATTTGCCGACGTACTTTCTTCCTAAAAATACTCGTATAATGAGTCTCGGAGCGTGGGGTAGCTAGATCTAAGAATTTGCGGTTTGGATGCTCCCTCTAGCTCGCCTTCCTCTAAATTGCAGACGTACTCTCTTTTAAAAAAAGTTACTTGTAGGGAATCGCAGAGCGTACGGTAGCGAGATTTAAGAGTTATTGTTTTAGAGATTTAATATTCGCTCCCGTTCGCCTTCCACCGATTTGCCGAAGTACTCTTTTTCTAAAAATACTCGTATAAGAATTCTCGGAGTATGGGTAGCTAGATCTAAGAATTTGCGTTTTGGATGCCCCCACCAGCTCGCCTTCTTCTGATTTTCCGACGTACTCTCTTAAAAAAAAAAAAAAAAATTACTTGTAGGGAATCGCAGAGCGTACGGTAGCGAGATTTAGGAGTTTTTGTTTTAGAGCTTTAATATTCACTCACGATCGCCTTCCACCGATTTGCCGGCTTACTTTCTTTCTAAAAATACTCGTATAAGAATTCTCGGAGTATCGGTAGCTAGATCTAAGAATTTGCGTTTTGGATGCTCTCTCTAGCTTGCCTTCCTCTAATTTGCAGACCTACTCTCTTTTAAAAAAAGTTACTTGTAGGGAATCGCAGAACGTAGGGTAGCGAGATTTAAGAGTTTTTGTTTTAGAGCTTTAATATTCGCTCTCGTTCGCCTTCCACCGATTTGCCGACGTATTCTTTTTCTAAAAATACTCGTATAGGGATTCTCGGAGTATGGGGTAGCTAGATCTAAGAATGTGCGTTTTGCATGCTCCCTCTAGCTCGCCTTCCTCTAATTTGGAGACGTACTCTCTTTTAAAAAAAGTTACTTGCAGGGAATCGCAGAGCGTAGGGTAGAGAGATTGAAGAATTTTTGTTTTAGAGCTTCAATATATGCTCTCGTTCTCCTTCCTCCGATTTGCCGACATACTTTCTTTCTAAAAAGACTCGTATAAGAATTCTCGGAGTATGGGTAGCTAGATCTAAGAATTTGCGTTTTGGATGCCCCCTCCAGCTCGCCTTCTTCTGATTTTCCGACGTACTCTCTTAAAAAAAAAAAAAAATTACTTGTAGGGAATCGCAGAGCGTACGGTAGCGAGATTTAGGAGTTTTTGTTTTAGAGCTTTAATATTCACTCACGATCGCCTTCCACCGATTTGCCGGATTACTTTCTTTCTAAAAATACTCGTATAAGAATTCTCGGAGTATGGGTAGCTAGATCTAAGAATTTGCGTTTTGGATGCTCTCTCTAGCTTGCCTTCCTCTAATTTGCAGACCTACTCTCTTTTAAAAAAAGTTACTTATAGGGAATCACAGAGCGTAGGTTCGCTAGATTTAAGAGTTTTTGTTTTAGAGCTTTAATATATGCTCTCGTTCTGCTTCCTCCGATTTGCCGACGTACTTTCTTTCTGAAAATACTCGTATAATGAGTCTCGGAGCGTGGGGTAGCTAGATCTAAGAATTTGCGTTTTGGATGCTCCCTCTAGCTCGCCTTCCTCTAATTTGGAGACGTACTCACTTTTAAACAAAGTTACTTGTAGGGAATCGCAGAGCGTAGGGTAGCGAGATTTAAGAGTTTTTGTTTTAGAGCTTTAATATTCACTCACGATCGCCTTCCACCGATTTGCCGGCGTACTTTCTATCTAAAAATACTCGTATAATGAGTATCGGTGTGTAGGGCAGCTAAATTTATGATTTTTTGTTTTAGAGCTTTAATATACGCTCTCGATTGCCTTCCTCCGATTTGCCGACGTACTCTTTTTCTAAAAATACTCGTATAAAAAGTCTCGAAGCGTAGCTCGATTTGACGTCATACTTTCTTTCTAAAAATACTCGTATAAGAATTCTCGGAGTATGGGTAGCTAGATCTAAGAATTTGCGTTTTGGATGCTCCCACTAGCTCGCCTTCCTCTAATTTGGAGACGTACTCTCTTTTAAACAAAGTTACTTGTAGCGAATCGCAGAGCGTAGGGCAGCGATATTTAGGATTTTTTGTTTTAGAGCTGTAATATTCGCTCTCGTTCGCCTTCCACCGATTTGCCGACGTACTCTTTTTCTCAAAATACTCGTATAAGCAGTCTCGGAGTATGGGGTAGCTAGATCTAAGAATTTGCGTTTTGGATGCTCCCTCCAGCACGCCTTCTTCTGATTTTCCGACGTACTCTCTTAAAAAAAAAAAAAAAATTACTTGTAGGGAATCGCAGAGCGTAGGGTAGCGAGATTTAAGAGTTTTTGTTTTAGAGCTTTAATATTCACTCACGATCGCCTTCCACCGATTTGCCGGCGTACTTTCTATCTAAAAATACTCGTATAATGAGTATCGGTGTGTAGGGCAGCTAGATTTATGATTTTTTGTTTTAGAGCTTTAATATATGCTCTCGATTGCCTCCCTCCGATTTGCCGTCGTACTCTTTTTCTAAAAATATTCGTATAATGAGTCTCGGAGCGTGGGGTAGCTAGATCTAAGAATTTGCGTTTTGGATGCTCCCTCCAGCTCGCCTTCCTCTAATTTGGAGACGTACTCTCTTTTAAAAAAAGTTACTTGTAGGGAATCGCAGAGCGTAGGTTGCCTAGATTTAAGAGTTTTTGTTTTAGAGCTTTCATATTCGCTCACGTTCGCCTTCCACCGATTTGCCGACGTACTTTCTTCCTAAAAATACTCGTATAATGAGTCTCGGAGCGTGGGGTAGCTAGATCTAAGAATTTGCGGTTTGAATGCTCCCTCTAGCTCGCCTTCCTCTAAATTGCAGACGTACTCTCTTTTAAAAAATGTTACTTGTAGGGAATCGCAGAGCGTAGTTTGGCTAGATTTAAGAGTTTTTGTCTTAGAGCTTTAATATATGGTCTCGTTCTCCTTCCTCTGATTTTCCGACGTACTTTCTTTCTAAAAATACTCGTATAGGGTTTCTCGGAGTATGGGGTAGCTAGATCTAAGAATTTGCGTTTTGGATGCTCCCTCCAGCTCGCTTTCCTGCCATTTGCCGTCATACTCTCTTTTAAAAAAAGTTACTTGTAGGGATCCGCAGAGCGTAGGATAGCGAGATTTAGGAGTTTTTGTTTTAGAGCTTTAATATTTGCTCTCGTTCTCCTTGCTCCGATTTGCCGACGTACTTTCTTTCTAAAAATACTCGAATAACGATTCTCGGAGTATGGGGTAGCTAGATCTAAGAATTTGCGTTTTGGATGCTCCCTCTAGCTCGCCTTCCGCTGATTTGCAGACCTACTCTCTTTTAAAAAAAGTTACTTGTAGGGAATCGCAGAACGTAGGGTAGCGAGATTTAAGAGTTTTTGTTTTAGAGCTTTAATATTCGCTCTCGTTCGCCTTCCACCGATTTGCCGACGTATTCTTTTTCTAAAAATACTCGTATAGGGATTCTCGGAGTATGGGATAGCTAGATCTAAGAATTTGCGTTTTGGATGCTCCCTCCAGCTCGCTTTCCTGCCATTTGCCGTCATACTCTCTTTTAAAAAAAGTTACGTGTAGGGAATCGCAGAGCGTAGGGCAGCGATATTTAGGAGTTTTTGTTTTAGAGCTTTAATATTCGCTCTCGTTCTCCTTCCTCCGATTTGCCGACGTACTTTCTTTCTAAAAATACTCGTATAACGATTCTCGGAGTATGGGGTAGCTAGATCTAAGAATTTGCGTTATGGATGCTCCCTCTAGCTCGCCTTCCGCTGATTTGCCGACGTACTCTCTTTTAAAAAAAGTTACTTGTAGGGAATCGCAGAGCGTAGGGTAGCGAGATTTAAGAGTTTTTGTTTTAGAGCTTTAATATTCGCTCTCGTTCGCCTGCCTCTGATTTGTCGACGTACTCTCTTTTAAAAAAAGTTACTTGTAGGGAGTCGCAGAGCGTAGGTTGGCTAGATTGAAGAGTTTTTGTTTTAGAGCTTTAATATTCGCACTCGTTCGCATTCCTCTGATTTACCGACGTACTCTCTTTTAAAAAAAGTTACTTATAGGGAATCACAGAGCGTAGGTTCGCTAGATTTAAGAGTTTTTGTTTTAGAGCTTTAATATATGCTCTCGTTCTCCTTGCTCCGATTTGCCGACGTACTTTCTTTCTAAAAATACTCGTATAACGATTCTCGGAGTATGGGGTAGCTAGATCTAAGAATTTGCGTTATGAATGCTCCCTCTAGCTCGCCTTCCGCTGATTTGCCGACGTACTCTCTTTTAAAAAAAGTTACTTATAGGGAATCACAGAGAGTAGGTTGGCTAGATTTAAGAGTTTTTGTTTTAGAGCTTTAATATTTGCTCTCGTTCTCCTTGCTCCGATTTGCCGACGTACTTTCTTTCTAAAAATACTCGTCTAACGATTCTCGGAGTATGGGGTAGCTAGATCTAAGAATTTGAGTTTTGGATGCTCCCTCTAGCTCGCCTTCCTCTAATTTGCCGACGTACTCTCTTTTAAAAAAAGTTACTTGTAGGGATCCGCAGAGCGTAGGATAGCGAGATTTAGGAGTTTTTGTTTTAGAGCTTTAATATTTGCTCTCGTTCTCCTTGCTCCGATTTGCCGACGTACTTTCCTTCTAAAAATACTCGAATAACGATTCTCGGAGTATGGGGTAGCTAGATCTAAGAATTTGCGTTTTGGATGCTCCCTCTAGCTCGCCTTCCGCTGATTTGCCGACGTACTCTCTTTTAAAAAAAGTTACTTATAGGGAATCACAGAGAGTAGGTTGGCTAGATTTAAGAGTTTTTGTTTTAGAGCTTTAATATTCGCTCTCGTTCGCCTTCCTCTGATTTACCGACGTACTTTCTTTCTAAAAATACTCGTATAACGATTCTCGTAGTATGGGGTAGCTAGATCTAAGAATTTGCGTTTTGGATGCTCCCTCTAGCTCGCCTTCCGCTGATTTGCCGACGTACTGTCTTTTAAAAAAAGTTACTTATAGGGAATCACAGAGCGTAGGTTGGCTAGATTTAAGAGTTTTTGTTTTAGAGCTTTAATATTTGCTCTCGTTCTCCTTGCTCCGATTTGCCGACGTACTTTCTTTCTAAAAATACTCGTCTAACGATTCTCGGAGTATGGGGTAGCTAGATCTAAGAATTTGAGTTTTGGATGCTCCCTCTAGCTCGCCTTCCTCTAATTTGCCGACGTACTCTCTTTTAAACAAAGTTACTTGTAGGGAATCGCAGAGCGTAGGGCAGCGATATTTAGGATTTTTTGTTTTAGAGCTTTAATATTCGCTCTCGTTCGCCTTCCACCGATTTGCCGACGTACACTTTTTCTAAAAATACTCGTATAATGAGTCTCGGAGCATGGGGTAGCTAGATCTATGAATTTGCATTTTCGATGCTCCCTCTAGCTCGCCTTCCTCTAATTTGAAGACGTACTCTCTTTTAAAAAAAGTTACTTGCAGGGAATCGCAGAGCGTAGGGTAGAGAGATTGAAGAATTTTTGTTTTAGAGCTTCAATATATGCTCTCGTTCTCCTTCCTCCGATTTGCCGACATACTTTCTTTCTAAAAATACTCGTATAATGAGTCTCGGAGTATGGGGTAGCTAGATCTAAGAATGTGCGTTTTGCATGCTCCCTCTAGCTCGCCTTCCTCTAATTTGGAGACGTACTCACTTTTAAACAAAGTTACTTGTAGGGAATCGCAGAGCGTAGTGTAGCGAGAATGAAGAGTTTTTGTTTTAGAGCTTTAATATTCGCTCTCGTTCGCGTTCCTCCGATTTGCCGACGTACTTTCTTTCTAAAAATACTCGTATAACGATTCTCGTAGTATGGGGTAGCTAGATCTAAGAATTTGCGTTTTGGATGCTCCCTCTAGCTCGCCTTCCGCTGATTTGCCGACGTACTGTCTTTTAAAAAAAGTTACTTATAGGGAATCACAGAGCGTAGGTTGGCTAGATTTAAGAGTTTTTGTTTTAGAGCTTTAATATTTGCTCTCGTTCTCCTTGCTCCGATTTGCCGACGTACTTTCTTTCTAAAAATACTCGTCTAACGATTCTCGGAGTATGGGGTAGCTAGATCTAAGAATTTGAGTTTTGGATGCTCCCTCTAGCTCGCCTTCCTCTAATTTGCCGACGTACTCTCTTTTAAACAAAGTTACTTGTAGGGAATCGCAGAGCGTAGGGCAGCGATATTTAGGATTTTTTGTTTTAGAGCTGTAATATTCACTCACGATCGCCTTCCACCGATGTGCCGGCGTACTTTCTATCTAAAAATACTCGTATAATGAGTATCGGTGTGTAGGGCAGCTAGATTTATGATTTTTTGTTTTAGAGCTTTAATATACGCTCTCGATTGCCTTCCTCCGATTTGCCGACGTACTCTTTTTCTAAAAATACTCGTATAAAAAGTCTCGAAGCGTAGCTCGATTTGACGTCATACTTTCTTTCTAAAAATACTCGTATAAGAATTCTCGGAGTATGGGTAGCTAGATCTAAGAATTTGCGTTTTGGATGCTCCCACTAGCTCGCCTTCCTCTAATTTGGAGACGTACTCTCTTTTAAACAAAGTTACTTGTAGGGAATCGCAGAGCGTAGGGCAGCGATATTTAGGATTTTTTGTTTTAGAGCTGTAATATTCGCTCTCGTTCGCCTTCCACCGATTTGCTGACGTACTCTTTTTCTAAAAATACTCGTATAATGAGTCTCAAATCGTAACTCGATTTGCCATCATACTTTCTTTCTAAAAATACTCCTATAAGAATTCTCGGAGTATGGGTAGCTAGATCTAAGAATTTGCGTTTTGGATGCTCCCTCCAGCTCGCCTTCTTCTGATTTTCCGACGTACATTCTTAAGAAAAAAAAAATTACGTGTAGGGAATCGCCGAGCGTAGGTTAGAGAGATTGAAGAGTTTTTGTTTTAGAGCTTTAATATTCGCTCTCGTTCGCCTTCCACCGATTTGCCGACGTACTTTCTTTCTAAAAATACT
Organism: Nasonia vitripennis; assembly: GCF_009193385.2. Lineage (NCBI taxonomy): Eukaryota > Metazoa > Arthropoda > Insecta > Hymenoptera > Pteromalidae > Nasonia > Nasonia vitripennis. The sequence continues at coordinate 744,930 of NW_022279632.1, forward strand.
CGTATCGGCATTCTCGGAGTATGGGGTAGCTAGATCTAAGAATTTGCGTTTTGGATGCTCCCTCTAGCTAGCCTTCCTCTAGTTTGGACACGTACTCTCTTTTAAAAAAAGTTACTTGTAGGGAATCGCAGAGCGTAGGTTGGCTAGATTTAAGAGTTTTTGTTTTAGAGCTTTCAATATATGCTCTCGATTGCCTCCCTACGATTTGCCGTCGTACTCTTTTTCTAAAAATATTCGTATAATGAGTCTCGGAGCGTGGGGTAGCTAGATCTAAGAATTTGCGTTTTGGATACTCCCTCTAGCTCGCCTTCCTCTAATTTGGAGACGTACTCTCTTTTAAAAAAAGTTACTTGTAGGGAATCGCAGAGCGTAGGTTGGCGAGATTTAAGAGTTTTTGTTTTAGAGCTTTAATATTCGCTCTCGTTCGCCTTCCACCGATTTGCCGACGTACTTTCTTCCTAAAAATACTCGTATAGGGATTCTCGGAGTATGGGATAGCTAGATTTAAGAATTTACGTTTTGGATGCTCCCTCTAGCTCCCCTTCCTCTATTTTGCAGACGTACTCTCTTTTAAAAAAAGTTACTTGTAGATAATCGCAGAGCGTAGGTTGGCTAGATTTAAGAGTTTTTGTTTTAGAGCTTTCATATTCGCTCACGTTCGCCTTCCACCGATTTGCCGACGTACTTTCTTCCTAAAAATACTCGTATAATGAGTCTCGGAGCGTGGGGTAGCTAGATCTAAGAATTTGCGGTTTGGATGCTCCCTCTAGCTCGCCTTCCTCTAAATTGCAGACGTACTCTCTTTTAAAAAAAGTTACTTGTAGGGAATCGCAGAGCGTATGGTAGAGAGATTTAAGAGTTTTTGTTTTAGAGCTTTCAATATATGCTCTCGATTGCCTCCCTCCGATTTGCCGTCGTACTCTTTTTCTAAAAATATTCGTATAATGAGTCTCGGAGCGTGGGGTAGCTAGATCTAAGAATTTGCGTTTTGGATACTCCCTCTAGCTCGCCTTCCTCTAATTTGGAGACGTACTCTCTTTTAAAAAAAGTTACTTGTAGGGAATCGCAGAGCGTATGGTAGAGAGATTTAAGAGTTTTTGTTTTAGAGCTTTAATATTCGCTCTCGTTCGCCTTCCACCGATTTGCCGACGTACTCTTTTTCTCAAAATACTCGTATAGGGATTCTCGGAGTATGGGATAGCTAGATTTAAGAATTTGCGTTTTGGATGCTCCCTCTAGCTCCCCTTCCTCTAGTTTGCAGACGTACTCTCTTTTAAAAAAAGTTACTTGTAGATAATCGCAGAGCGTAGGTTGGCTAGATTTAAGAGTTTTTGTTTTAGAGCTTTCATATTCGCTCACGTTCGCCTTCCACCGATTTGCCGACGTACTTTCTTCCTAAAAATACTCGTATAATGAGTCTCGGAGCGTGGGGTAGCTAGATCTAAGAATTTGCGGTTTGGATGCTCCCTCTAGCTCGCCTTCCTCTAAATTGCAGACGTACTCTCTTTTGAAAAAAGTTACTTGTAGGGAATCGCAGAGCGTATGGTAGAGAGATTTAAGAGTTTTTGTTTTAGAGCTTTAATATTTGCTCTTGTTCGCCTTCCTCCGATTTGCCTACGTACTTTCTTTCTAAAAATACTCGTATCGGCATTCTCGGAGTATGGGGTAGCTAGATCTAAGAATTTGCATTTTGAATGCTCCCTCTAGCTCGCCTTCCTCTAATTTGTAGACGTACTCTCTTTTAAAAAAAGTTACTTGTAGGGAATCGCAGAGCGTAGTTTGGCTAGATTTAAGAGTTTTTGTCTTAGAGCTTTAATCTATGGTCTCGTTCTCCTTCCTCTGATTTGCTGACGTACTCTTTTTCTAAAAATACTCGTATAATGAGTCTCAAATGGTAGCTCGATTTGCCATCATACTTTCTTTCTAAAAATACTCGTATAAGAATTCTCGGAGTATGGGTAGCTAGATCTAAGAATTTGCGTTTTGGATGCTCTCTCTAGCTCGCCTTCCTCTAATTTGCCGTCATACTCTCTTTTAAAAAAAGTTACTTGTAGGGAATCGCAGAGCGTAGGGCAGCGATATTTAGGAGTTTTTGTTTTAGAGCTTTAATATTCGCTCTCGTTCGCCTTCCACCGATTAGCCGACGTACTCTTTATCTAAAAATACTCGTATAAGAATTCTTGGAGTATGGGTAGCTAGATCTAAGAATTTGCGTTTTGGATGCTCCCTCCAGCACGCCTTCTTCTGATTTTCCGACGTACTCTCTTAAAAAAAAAAAAAAATTACTTGTAGGGAATCGCAGAGCGTAGGGTAGCGAGATTTAAAAGTTTTTGTTTTAGAGCTTTAATATTCACTCACGATCGCCTTCCACCGATTTGCCGGCGTACTCTTTTTCTAAAAATACTCGTATAAGAATTCTCGGAGTATGGGTAGCTAGATCTAAGAATTTGCGTTTTGGATGCTCTCTCTAGCTTGCCTTCCTCTAATTTGCAGACCTACTCTCTTTTAAAAAAAGTTACTTTTAGGGAATCGCAGAGCGTAGTTTGGCTAGATTTAAGAGTTTCTGTCTTAGAGCTTTAATATATGGTCTGGTTCGCCTTCCTCTGATTTGCTGACGTACTCTTTTTCTAAAAATACTCGTATAATGAGTCTCAAAGCGTAGCTCGATTTGCCATCATACTTTCTTTATACAAATACTCGTATAAGGATTCTCGTAGTATGGGGTAGCTAGATCTAAGGATTTGCTTTTTTGATGCTCCTCTAGGTCACCTTCCTCTAATTTGCAGACCTACTCTCTTTTAAAAAAAGTTACTTGTAGGGAATCGCAGAACGTAGGGCAGCGATATTTAGGATTTTTTGTTTTAGAGCTGTAATATTCGCTCTCGTTCGCCTTCCACCGATTTGCTGACGTACTCTTTTTCTAAAAATACTCGTATAATGAGTCTCAAATCGTAACTCGATTTGCCATCATACTTTCTTTCTAAAAATACTCCTATAAGAATTCTCGGAGTATGGGTAGCTAGATCTAAGAATTTGCGTTTTGGATGCTCCCTCCAGCTCGCCTTCTTCTGATTTTCCGACGTACACTCTTAAGAAAAAAAAAATTACGTGTAGGGAATCGCCGAGCGTAGGTTAGAGAGATTGAAGAGTTTTTGTTTTAGAGCTTTAATATTCGCTCTCGTTCGCCTTCCACCGATTTGCCGACGTACTTTCTTTCTAAAAATACTCGTATCGGCATTCTCGGAGTATGGGGTAGCTAGATCTAAGAATTTGCGTTTTGGATGCTCCCTCTAGCTAGCCTTCCTCTAGTTTGGACACGTACTCTCTTTTAAAAAAAGTTACTTGTAGGGAATCGCAGAGCGTAGGTTGGCTAGATTTAAGAGTTTTTGTTTTAGAGCTTTCAATATATGCTCTCGATTGCCTCCCTACGATTTGCCGTCGTACTCTTTTTCTAAAAATATTCGTATAATGAGTCTCGGAGCGTGGGGTAGCTAGATCTAAGAATTTGCGTTTTGGATACTCCCTCTAGCTCGCCTTCCTCTAATTTGGAGACGTACTCTCTTTTAAAAAAAGTTACTTGTAGGGAATCGCAGAGCGTAGGTTGGCGAGATTTAAGAGTTTTTGTTTTAGAGCTTTAATATTCGCTCTCGTTCGCCTTCCACCGATTTGCCGACGTACTTTCTTCCTAAAAATACTCGTATAGGGATTCTCGGAGTATGGGATAGCTAGATTTAAGAATTTACGTTTTGGATGCTCCCTCTAGCTCCCCTTCCTCTATTTTGCAGACGTACTCTCTTTTAAAAAAAGTTACTTGTAGATAATCGCAGAGCGTAGGTTGGCTAGATTTAAGAGTTTTTGTTTTAGAGCTTTCATATTCGCTCACGTTCGCCTTCCACCGATTTGCCGACGTACTTTCTTCCTAAAAATACTCGTATAATGAGTCTCGGAGCGTGGGGTAGCTAGATCTAAGAATTTGCGGTTTGGATGCTCCCTCTAGCTCGCCTTCCTCTAAATTGCAGACGTACTCTCTTTTAAAAAAAGTTACTTGTAGGGAATCGCAGAGCGTATGGTAGAGAGATTTAAGAGTTTTTGTTTTAGAGCTTTCAATATATGCTCTCGATTGCCTCCCTCCGATTTGCCGTCGTACTCTTTTTCTAAAAATATTCGTATAATGAGTCTCGGAGCGTGGGGTAGCTAGATCTAAGAATTTGCGTTTTGGATACTCCCTCTAGCTCGCCTTCCTCTAATTTGGAGACGTACTCTCTTTTAAAAAAAGTTACTTGTAGGGAATCGCAGAGCGTATGGTAGAGAGATTTAAGAGTTTTTGTTTTAGAGCTTTAATATTCGCTCTCGTTCGCCTTCCACCGATTTGCCGACGTACTCTTTTTCTCAAAATACTCGTATAGGGATTCTCGGAGTATGGGATAGCTAGATTTAAGAATTTGCGTTTTGGATGCTCCCTCTAGCTCCCCTTCCTCTAGTTTGCAGACGTACTCTCTTTTAAAAAAAGTTACTTGTAGATAATCGCAGAGCGTAGGTTGGCTAGATTTAAGAGTTTTTGTTTTAGAGCTTTCATATTCGCTCACGTTCGCCTTCCACCGATTTGCCGACGTACTTTCTTCCTAAAAATACTCGTATAATGAGTCTCGGAGCGTGGGGTAGCTAGATCTAAGAATTTGCGGTTTGGATGCTCCCTCTAGCTCGCCTTCCTCTAAATTGCAGACGTACTCTCTTTTGAAAAAAGTTACTTGTAGGGAATCGCAGAGCGTATGGTAGAGAGATTTAAGAGTTTTTGTTTTAGAGCTTTAATATTTGCTCTTGTTCGCCTTCCTCCGATTTGCCTACGTACTTTCTTTCTAAAAATACTCGTATCGGCATTCTCGGAGTATGGGGTAGCTAGATCTAAGAATTTGCATTTTGAATGCTCCCTCTAGCTCGCCTTCCTCTAATTTGTAGACGTACTCTCTTTTAAAAAAAGTTACTTGTAGGGAATCGCAGAGCGTAGTTTGGCTAGATTTAAGAGTTTTTGTCTTAGAGCTTTAATCTATGGTCTCGTTCTCCTTCCTCTGATTTGCTGACGTACTCTTTTTCTAAAAATACTCGTATAAGAATTCTTGGAGTATGGGTAGCTAGATCTAAGAATTTGCGTTTTGGATGCTCCCTCCAGCACGCCTTCTTCTGATTTTCCGACGTACTCTCTTAAAAAAAAAAAAAAATTACTTGTAGGGAATCGCAGAGCGTAGGGTAGCGAGATTTAAAAGTTTTTGTTTTAGAGCTTTAATATTCACTCACGATCGCCTTCCACCGATTTGCCGGCGTACTCTTTTTCTAAAAATACTCGTATAAGAATTCTCGGAGTATGGGTAGCTAGATCTAAGAATTTGCGTTTTGGATGCTCTCTCTAGCTTGCCTTCCTCTAATTTGCAGACCTACTCTCTTTTAAAAAAAGTTACTTTTAGGGAATCGCAGAGCGTAGTTTGGCTAGATTTAAGAGTTTCTGTCTTAGAGCTTTAATATATGGTCTGGTTCGCCTTCCTCTGATTTGCTGACGTACTCTTTTTCTAAAAATACTCGTATAATGAGTCTCAAAGCGTAGCTCGATTTGCCATCATACTTTCTTTATAAAAATACTCGTATAAGGATTCTCGTAGTATGGGGTAGCTAGATCTAAGGATTTGCTTTTTTGATGCTCCTCTAGGTCACCTTCCTCTAATTTGCAGACCTACTCTCTTTTAAAAAAAGTTACTTGTAGGGAATCGCAGAACGTAGGGTAGCGAGATTTAAGAGTTTTTGTTTTAGAGCTTTAATATTCGCTCTCGTTCGCCTTCCACCGATTTGCCGACGTATTCTTTTTCTAAAAATACTCGTATAGGGATTCTCGGAGTATGGGATAGCTAGATCTAAGAATTTGCGTTTTGGATGCTCCCTCCAGCTCGCCATCTTCTGATTTTCCGACGTACTCTCTTAAAAAAAATTACTTGTAGGGAATCGCAGAGCGTAGGGTAGCGAGATTGAAGAGTTTTTGTCTTAGAGCTTTAATATTCGCTCTCGTTCGCGTTCCTCCGATTTGCCGACGTACTTTCTTTCTAAAAATACTCGTATAGGGATTCTCGGAGTATGGGGTAGCTAGATCTAAGAATTTGCGTTTTGGATGCTCCCTCCAGCTCGCTTTCCTGCCATTTGCTGTCATACTCTCTTTTAAAAAAAGTTACTTGTAGGGAATCGCAGAGCGTAGGGCAGCGATATTTAGGAGTTTTTGTTTTAGAGCTTTAATATTCGCTCTCGTTCTCCTTCCTCCGATTTGCCGACGTACTTTCTTTCTGAAAATACTCGTATAATGAGTCTCGGAGCGTGGGGTAGCTAGATCTAAGAATTTGCGTTTTGGATGCTACCACCAGCTCGCCTTCCTCTAATTTGGAGACGTACTCTCTTTTAAACAAAGTTACTTGTAGGGAATCGCAGAGCGTAGGGCAGCGATATTTAGTATTTTTTGTTTTAGAGCTTTAATATTCGCTCTCGTTCGCCTTCCACCGATTAGCCGACGTACTCTTTTTCTTAAAATACTCGTATAGGGATTCTCGGAGTATGGGTAGCTAGATCTAAGAATTTGCGTTTTGGATGCCCCCTCCAGCTCGCCTTCTTCTGATTTTCCGACGTACTCTCTTAAAAAAAAAAAAAATTACTTGTAGGGAATCGCAGAGCGTACGGTAGCGAGATTTAGGAGTTTTTGTTTTAGAGCTTTAATATTCACTCACGATCGCCTTCCACCGATTTGCCGGCTTACTTTCTTTGTAAAAATACTCGTATAATGAGTCTCGGTGTGTAGGGCAGCTAGATTTATGAGTTTTTGTTTTAGAGCTTTAATATTCGCTCTCGTTCGCCTTCCACCGATTTGCCGACGTACACTTTTTCTAAAAATACTCGTATAATGAGTCTCGGAGCATGGGGTAGCTAGATCTATGAATTTGCATTTTCGATGCTCCCTCTAGCTCGCCTTCCTCTAATTTGAAGACGTACTCTCTTTTAAAAAAAGTTACTTGCAGGGAATCGCAGAGCGTAGGGTAGAGAGATTGAAGAATTTTTGTTTTAGAGCTTCAATATATGCTCTCGTTCTCCTTCCTCCGATTTGCCGACATACTTTCTTTCTAAAAATACTCGTATAATGAGTCTCGGAGTATGGGGTAGCTAGATCTAAGAATGTGCGTTTTGCATGCTCCCTCTAGCTCGCCTTCCTCTAATTTGGAGACGTACTCACTTTTAAACAAAGTTACTTGTAGGGAATCGCAGAGCGTAGTGTAGCGAGAATGAAGAGTTTTTGTTTTAGAGCTTTAATATTCGCTCTCGTTCGCGTTCCTCCGATTTGCCGACGTACTTTCTTTCTAAAAATACTCGTATAGGGATTCTCGGAGTATGGGGTAGCTAGATCTAAGAATTTGCGTTTTGGATGCTCCCTCCAGCTCGCTTTCCTGCCATTTGCCGTCATACTCTCTTTTAAAAAAAGTTACGTGTAGGGAATCGCAGAGCGTGGGGCAGCGATATTTAGGAGTTTTTGTTTTAGAGCTTTAATATTCGCTCTCGTTCTCCTTCCTCCGATTTGCCGACGTACTTTCTTTCTGAAAATACTCGTATAATGAGTCTCGGAGCGTGGGGTAGCTAGATCTAAGAATTTGCGTTTTGGATGCTACCACCAGCTCGCCTTCCTCTAAATTGCAGACGTACTCTCTTTTAAACAAAGTTACTTGTAGGGAATCGCAGAGCGTAGGTTGGCTAGATTTAAGAGTTTTTGTTTTAGAGCTTTCATATTCGCTCACGTTCGCCTTCCACCGATTTGCCGACGTACTTTCTTTCTAAAAATACTCGTATCGGCATTCTCGGAGTATGGGGTAGCTAGATCTAAGAATTTGCATTTTGAATGCTCCCTCTAGCTCGCCTTCCTCTAATTTGTAGACGTACTCTCTTTTATAAAAAGTTACTTGTAGGGAATCGCAGAGCGTAGTTTGGCTAGATTTAAGAGTTTTTGTCTTAGAGCTTTAATATATGGTCTCGTTCTCCTTCCTCTGATTTGCTGACGTACTCTTTTTCTAAAAATACTGGTATAATGAGTCTCAAATGGTAGCTCGATTTGCCATCATACTTTCTTTCTAAAAATACTCGTATAAGAATTCTCGGAGTATGGGTAGCTAGATCTAAGAATTTGCATTTTGGATGCTCCCTCCAGCTCGCCTTCTTCTGATTTTCCGACGTACACTCTTTAGAAAAAAAAAATTACGTGTAGGGAATCGCCGAGCGTAGGTTAGAGAGATTGAAGAGTTTTTGTTTTAGAGCTTTAATATTCGCTCTCGTTCGCCTTCCACCGATTTGCCGACGTACTTTCTTCCTAAAAATACTCGTATAGGGATTCTCGGAGCATGGGATAGCTAGATCTAAGAATTTGCGTTTTGGATGCTCCCTCTAGCTAGCCTTCCTCTAGTTTGGACACGTACTCTCTTTTAAAAAAAGTTACTTGTAGGGAATCGCAGAGCGTAGGGTAGAGAGATTGAAGAATTTTTGTTTTAGAGCTTCAATATATGCTCTCGTTCTCCTTCCTCCGATTTGCCGACATACTTTCTTTCTAAAAATACTCGTATAAAAAGTCTCGAAGCGTAGCTCGATTTGACGTCATACTTTCTTTCTAAAAATACTCGTATAAGAATTGTCGGAGTATGGGTAGCTAGATCTAAGAATTTGCGTTTTGGATGCTCTCTCTAGCTTGCCTTCCACTAATTTGCAGACCTACTCTCTTTTAAAAAAAGTTACTTATAGGGAATCACAGAGCGTAGGTTGGCTAGATTTAAGAGTTTTTGTTTTAGAACTTTAATATATGCTCTCGTTCTCCTTGCTCCGATTTGCCGACGTACTTTCTTTCTAAAAATACTCGTATAACGATTCTCGGAGTATGGGGTAGCTAGATCTAAGAATTTGCGTTTTGGATGCTCCCACTAGCTCGCCTTCCTCTAATTTGAAGACGTACTCTCTTTTAAACAAAGTTACTTGTAGGGAATCGCAGAGCGTAGGGCAGCGATATTTAGTATTTTTTGTTTTAGAGCTTTAATATTCGCTCTCGTTCGCCTTCCACCGATTAGCCGACGTACTCTTTTTCTTAAAATACTCGTATAGGGATTCTCGGAGTATGGGTAGCTAGATCTAAGAATTTGCGTTTTGGATGCCCCCTCCAGCTCGCCTTCTTCTGATTTTCCGACGTACTCTCTTAAAAAAAAAAAAAATTACTTGTAGGGAATCGCAGAGCGTACGGTAGCGAGATTTAGGAGTTTTTGTTTTAGAGCTTTAATATTCACTCACGATCGCCTTCCACCGATTTGCCGGCTTACTTTCTTTCTAAAAATACTCGTATAATGAGTCTCGGTGTGTAGGGCAGCTAGATTTATGAGTTTTTGTTTTAGAGCTTTAATATTCGCTCTCGTTCGCCTTCCACCGATTTGCCGACGTACACTTTTTCTAAAAATACTCGTATAATGAGTCTCGGAGCATGGGGTAGCTAGATCTATGAATTTGCATTTTCGATGCTCCCTCTAGCTCGCCTTCCTCTAATTTGAAGACGTACTCTCTTTTAAAAAAAGTTACTTGCAGGGAATCGCAGAGCGTAGGGTAGAGAGATTGAAGAATTTTTGTTTTAGAGCTTCAATATATGCTCTCGTTCTCCTTCCTCCGATTTGCCGACATACTTTCTTTCTAAAAATACTCGTATAATGAGTCTCGGAGTATGGGGTAGCTAAATCTAAGAATTTGCGTTTTGCATGCTCCCTCTAGCTCGCCTTCCTCTAATTTGGAGACGTACTCACTTTTAAACAAAGTTACTTGTAGGGAATCGCAGAGCGTAGTGTAGCGAGAATGAAGAGTTTTTGTTTTAGAGCTTTAATATTCGCTCTCGTTCGCGTTCCTCCGATTTGCCGACGTACTTTCTTTCTAAAAATATTCGTATAATGAGTCTCGGAGCGTGGGGTAGCTAGATCTAAGAATTTGCGTTTTGGATGCTCCCTCCAGCACGCCTTCTTCTGATTTTCCGACGTACTCTCTTAAAAAAAAAAAAAAAAAATTACTTGTAGGGAATCGCAGAGCGTAGGGTAGCGAGATTTAAGAGTTTTTGTTTTAGAGCTTTAATATTCACTCACGATCGCCTTCCACCGATTTGCCGGCGTACTTTCTATCTAAAAATACTCGTATAATGAGTATCGGTGTGTAGGGCAGCTAGATTTATGATTTTTTGTTTTAGAGCTTTAATATACGCTCTCGATTGCCTTCCTCCGATTTGCCGACGTACTCTTTTTCTAAAAATACTCGTATAAAAAGTCTCGAAGCGTAGCTCGATTTGACGTCATACTTTCTTTCTAAAAATACTCGTATAATGAGTCTCGGAGCGTGGGGTAGCTAGATCTAAGAATTTGCGGTTTGGATGCTCCCTCTAGCTCGCCTTCCTCTAAATTGCAGACGTACTCTCTTTTAAAAAAAGTTACTTGTAGGGAATCGCAGAGCGTAAGTTGGCTAGATTTAAGAGTTTTTGTTTTAGAGCTTTCAATATATGCTCTCGATTGCCTCCCTCCGATTTGCCGTCGTACTCTTTTTCTAAAAATATTCGTATAATGAGTCTCGGAGCGTGGGGTAGCTAGATCTAAGAATTTGCGTTTTGGATACTCCCTCTAGCTCGCCTTCCTCTAATTTGGAGACGTACTCTCTTTTAAAAAAAGTTACTTGTAGATAATCGCAGAGCGTAGGTTGGCTAGATTTAAGAGTTTTTGTTTTAGAGCTTTCATATTCGCTCACGTTCGCCTTCCACCGATTTGCCGACGTACTTTCTTTCTAAAAATACTCGTATCGGCATTCTCGGAGTATGGGGTAGCTAGATCTAAGAATTTGCATTTTGAATGCTCCCTCTAGCTCGCCTTCCTCTAATTTGTAGACGTACTCTCTTTTATAAAAAGTTACTTGTAGGGAATCGCAGAGCGTAGTTTGGCTAGATTTAAGAGTTTTTGTCTTAGAGCTTTAATATATGGTCTCGTTCTCCTTCCTCTGATTTGCTGACGTACTCTTTTTCTAAAAATACTCGTATAATGAGTCTCAAATGGTAGCTCGATTTGCCATCATACTTTCTTTCTAAAAATACTCGTATAAGAATTCTCGGAGTATGGGTAGCTAGATCTAAGAATTTGCATTTTGGATGCTCTCTCTAGCTCCCCTTCCTCTAATTTGCCGTCATACTCTCTTTTAAAAAATGTTACTTGTAGGGAATCGCAGAGCGTAGGGCAGCGATATTTAGGAGTTTTTGTTTTAGAGCTTTAATATTCACTCACGATCGCCTTCCACCGATTTGCCGGCTTACTTTCTTTCTAAAAATACTCCTATCGGCATTCTCGGAGTATGGGGTAGCTAGATCTAAGAATTTGCGTTTTGGATGCTCCCTCTAGCTAGCCTTCCTCTAGTTTGGACACGTACTCTCTTTTAAAAAAAGTTACTTGTAGGGAATCGCAGAGCGTAAGTTGGCTAGATTTAAGAGTTTTTGTTTTAGAGCTTTCAATATATGCTCTCGATTGCCTCCCTCCGATTTGCCGTCGTACTCTTTTTCTAAAAATATTCGTATAATGAGTCTCGGAGCGTGGGGTAGCTAGATCTAAGAATTTGCGTTTTGGATACTCCCTCTAGCTCGCCTTCCTCTAATTTGGAGACGTACTCTCTTTTAAAAAAAGTTACTTGTAGATAATCGCAGAGCGTAGGTTGGCTAGATTTAAGAGTTTTTGTTTTAGAGCTTTCATATTCGCTCACGTTCGCCTTCCACCGATTTGCCGACGTACTTTCTTTCTAAAAATACTCGTATCGGCATTCTCGGAGTATGGGGTAGCTAGATCTAAGAATTTGCATTTTGAATGCTCCCTCTAGCTCGCCTTCCTCTAATTTGTAGACGTACTCTCTTTTATAAAAAGTTACTTGTAGGGAATCGCAGAGCGTAGTTTGGCTAGATTTAAGAGTTTTTGTCTTAGAGCTTTAATATATGGTCTCGTTCTCCTTCCTCTGATTTGCTGACGTACTCTTTTTCTAAAAATACTGGTATAATGAGTCTCAAATGGTAGCTCGATTTGCCATCATACTTTCTTTCTAAAAATACTCGTATAAGAATTCTCGGAGTATGGGTAGCTAGATCTAAGAATTTGCATTTTGGATGCTCCCTCCAGCTCGCCTTCTTCTGATTTTCCGACGTACACTCTTTAGAAAAAAAAAATTACGTGTAGGGAATCGCCGAGCGTAGGTTAGAGAGATTGAAGAGTTTTTGTTTTAGAGCTTTAATATTCGCTCTCGTTCGCCTTCCACCGATTTGCCGACGTACTTTCTTCCTAAAAATACTCGTATAGGGATTCTCGGAGCATGGGATAGCTAGATCTAAGAATTTGCGTTTTGGATGCTCCCTCTAGCTAGCCTTCCTCTAGTTTGGACACGTACTCTCTTTTAAAAAAAGTTACTTGTAGGGAATCGCAGAGCGTAGGTTGGCTAGATTTAAGAGTTTTTGTTTTAGAGCTTTCATATTCGCTCACGTTCGCCTTCCACCGATTTGCCGACGTACTTTCTTCCTAAAAATACTCGTATAATGAGTCTCGGAGCGTGGGGTAGCTAGATCTAAGAATTTGCGGTTTGGATGCTCCCTCTAGCTCGCCTTCCTCTAAATTGCAGACGTACTCTCTTTTAAAAAAAGTTACTTGTAGGGAATCGCAGAGCGTAAGTTGGCTAGATTTAAGAGTTTTTGTTTTAGAGCTTTCAATATATGCTCTCGATTGCCTCCCTCCGATTTGCCGTCGTACTCTTTTTCTAAAAATATTCGTATAATGATTCTCGGAGCGTGGGGTAGCTAGATCTAAGAATTTGCGTTTTGGATACTCCCTCTAGCTCGCCTTCCTCTAATTTGGAGACGTACTCTCTTTTAAAAAAAGTTACTTGTAGATAATCGCAGAGCGTAGGTTGGCTAGATTTAAGAGTTTTTGTTTTAGAGCTTTCATATTCGCTCACGTTCGCCTTCCACCGATTTGCCGACGTACTTTCTTTCTAAAAATACTCGTATCGGCATTCTCGGAGTATGGGGTAGCTAGATCTAAGAATTTGCATTTTGAATGCTCCCTCTAGCTCGCCTTCCTCTAATTTGTAGACGTACTCTCTTTTATAAAAAGTTACTTGTAGGGAATCGCAGAGCGTAGTTTGGCTAGATTTAAGAGTTTTTGTCTTAGAGCTTTAATATATGGTCTCGTTCTCCTTCCTCTGATTTGCTGACGTACTCTTTTTCTAAAAATACTGGTATAATGAGTCTCAAATGGTAGCTCGATTTGCCATCATACTTTCTTTCTAAAAATACTCGTATAAGAATTCTCGGAGTATGGGTAGCTAGATCTAAGAATTTGCATTTTGGATGCTCTCTCTAGCTCCCCTTCCTCTAATTTGCCGTCATACTCTCTTTTAAAAAATGTTACTTGTAGGGAATCGCAGAGCGTAGGGCAGCGATATTTAGGAGTTTTTGTTTTAGAGCTTTAATATTCACTCACGATCGCCTTCCACCGATTTGCCGGCTTACTTTCTTTCTAAAAATACTCGTATAATGAGTCTCGGTGTGTAGGGCAGCTAGATTTATGAGTTTTTGTTTTAGAGCTTTAATATTCGCTCTCGTTCGCCTTCCACCGATTTGCCGACGTACACTTTTTCTAAAAATACTCGTATAATGAGTCTCGGAGCGTGGGGTAGCTAGATCTATGAATTTGCATTTTCGATGCTCCCTCTAGCTCGCCTTCCTCTAATTTGCAGACGTACTCTCTTTTAAAAAAAGTTACTTGCAGGGAATCGCAGAGCGTAGGGTAGAGAGATTGAAGAATTTTTGTTTTAGAGCTTCAATATATGCTCTCGTTCTCCTTCCTCCGATTTGCCGACATACTTTCTTTCTAAAAATACTCGTATAAGAATTCTCGGAGTATGGGTAGCTAGATCTAAGAATTTGCGTTTTGGATGCCCCCTCCAGCTCGCCTTCTTCTGATTTTCCGACGTACTCTCTTAAAAAAAAAAAAAAATTACTTGTAGGGCATCGCAGAGCGTACGGTAGCGAGATTTAGGAGTTTTTGTTTTAGAGCTTTAATATTCACTCACGATCGCCTTCCACCGATTTGCCGGCTTACTTTCTTTCTAAAAATACTCGTATAAGAATTCTCGGAGTATGGGTAGCTAGATCTAAGAATTTGCGTTTTGGATGCTCTCTCTAGCTTGCCTTCCTCTAATTTGCAGACCTACTCTCTTTTAAAAAAAGTTACTTGTAGGGAATCGCAGAACGTAGGGTAGCGAGATTTAAGAGTTTTTGTTTTAGAGCTTTAATATTCGCTCTCGTTCGCCTTCCACCGATTTGCCGACGTATTCTTTTTCAAAAAATACTCGTATAGGGATTCTCGGAGTATGGGGTAGCTAGATCTAAGAATGTGCGTTTTGCATGCTCCCTCTAGCTCGCCTTCCTCTAATTTGGAGACGTACTCTCTTTTAAAAAAAGTTACTTGCAGGGAATCGCAGAGCGTAGGGTAGAGAGATTGAAGAATTTTTGTTTTAGAGCTTCAATATATGCTCTCGTTCTCCTTCCTCCGATTTGCCGACATACTTTCTTTCTAAAAATACTCGTATAAGAATTCTCGGAGTATGGGTAGCTAGATCTATGAATTTGCATTTTCGATGCTCCCTCTAGCTCGCCTTCCTCTAATTTGCAGACGTACTCTCTTTTAAAAAAAGTTACTTGCAGGGAATCGCAGAGCGTAGGGTAGAGAGATTGAAGAATTTGTAACATCCAACGATGCTACAGCGCTTATTTAATATAAATTACACCTTTAGCCTGCACTTTCGTGCAATAGCTGGGTGCTTTGAATGCTTGTAAAAAAAAAAGAATAGAAATGAAAAGAAATCTTCTAGAAAATAACCCGGACTTACTCGGATTTAAGTTCTAGATGAGTGAGAGAGGGATAAATGACCCGGTGTTATCGGTTCATTTATCCAAGCGATAGTTTTAGGAACGATTTTAGAGAAGTTAGGACAGTTAATAAATATTTTACTTACTTTTTCTTTCTGCTGTTCACCTGGACCTCGTTGAAGGAAGGTTTTGTCACAAAATAAAAACACTACAAATTCTATTTGATTTTAGATTATATATTAATAAGATAAAAATGGAAAATATGCGACTTAGCGCAAAAACTAACACTACGCGTACTAAGCGCGTAAAAAAAAAACTATTCTATCGCGTACAAGCGCGATTTCTGTCTACCGCGTACGAGCGCGTGATTCTATCTTTTCGCGTACAAACGCGAAACTAACCGTGCTGACTGAGAGCCGGGACCGGAGTGATCTTGAAACTGAAGTTCAGCAGCACGAAGGGCCTAGAATCCTCCCTCCTCGATGTTGTTGGGGTCTCGTTCCGCCTAGATGCCGAAAATTAGCGAGTGAGAGAAGCCGTTATATTTCAGCTTTCCCTCACTTACGCCGATTTTCCGCATCTCTCCTCCTCCTATGTATCGTAGGTCAGGCCCTTCGGTCCGCCTACGCCCTCTCCTCTACAACCGTGGTTCACGCGAATACCGTTGCTAACGCGCACGCCAATTTGTGTCGAATTTTCCAAGCATTCTGTTTATTGTAAATGAAGGTTAAATGAAATTTTGTGTGAAATAATCAATGTTAAAATGTTAGTGCTTGTAAAATTCTCTACAAACCGATACCAAATAATTATACTTAAACTTAAAAGTAAAGCCTTTATGCGCATTATTCTTAAGAAAAATTATTATGAATTTATTATTGAATTTACTAATGAAAATTATACATTTTATCTGTCCGCAGCCTCAATATTTAATTTAACTACTTTATTATTCTTAGTATTTAATAAATTTACAATGCATCGTTATAACAATCGTAGCTTCACACCGACCGACTATTATAACTCTGCCAAATAATATACCTTACTGTAACAATCGTAGCTTCACACCGACTGATTATTACAATAAAATATAAGACAGAAATAAACAAATAGACATTTGATCCATTCATAAATTATGCACAAGAAGCGAACTGTATAAATCGAAAAATATACAGTTTAGTGCCAAATAATAAATAAATAGATCGCGTTATCAGTTTGTTGTTTGAAAAATTATAATTATACTACAAGCTGCAAACAAACTATGCATTTATATATAGATATATATACTTATATAGAACTATCCCACCAAATCTATTGCTAAAAGCGAACGTATGCAATTCAAAAAAAAAAAATGCATAGTTTATACAATAGCCTGATGTAAAAGAATTCTAAATAAATATTTCGAATTTTAACAAAATAAGTTTTCATACTTTGACAAAAAGCGGAAAATTCCGGGATCAGTACACAGCTGCAAGCGTGCGTACTTTCCGAAACTGTCCCTGCAATAAAAAAGAAATTGTCCGAGCCTCGTAGGCTGTCTTAATTACGGTCGCTCTAGACGCTGCCGATAGCTTGAGCAAACGCAGCTGCTCGTCATAAAATTGCGCTCGGTCCGACGCCCCGAAAATTTTCTCCTGCCGACTAATGCGCAGAAAAACTACTATCGCTATTCTAATGCATCCGCTGATGCCTCGCGTCGATGCGCGCAGCTCAAGAGATTTACGATAGGGATATCTGTCCCTCGCTTTCTCTCTTCAGGCCCGCATTTTCGGATCTATTTTGAAAATGCGTCACGTACGCATTTATGCATTAAAAAAAAAATATAAAATTTTAAGATTTTGAAAAAATTGGAAAAATCGCACGACGTGACAAATTTTTGTTTTAGAGCTTTAATATTCGCTCTCGTTCGCCTTCCACCGATTTGCCGACGTATTCTTTTTCTAAAAATACTCGTATAGGGATTCTCGGAGTATGGGGTAGCTAGATCTAAGAATGTGCGTTTTGCATGCTCCCTCTAGCTCGCCTTCCTCTAATTTGGAGACGTACTCACTTTTAAACAAAGTTACTTGTAGGGAATCGCAGAGCGTAGTGTAGCGAGATTGAAGAGTTTTTGTTTTAGAGCTTTAATATTCGCTCTCGTTCGCGTTCCTGCGATTTTCCGACGTACTTTCTTTCTAAAAATACTCGTATAGGGTTTCTCGGAGTATGGGGTAGCTAGATCTAAGAATTTGCGTTTTGGATGCTCCCTCCAGCTCGCTTTCCTGCCATTTGCCGTCATACTCTCTTTTAAAAAATGTTACGTGTAGGGAATCGCAGAGCGTAGGGCAGCGATATTTAGGCGTTTTTGTTTTAGAGCTTTAATATTCGCTCTCGTTCTGCTTCCTCCGATTTGCCGACGTACTTTCTTTCTGAAAATACTCGTATAATGAGTCTCGGAGCGTGGGGTAGCTAGATCTAAGAATTTGCGTTTTGGATGCTCCCACTAGCTCGCCTTCCTCTAATTTGGAGACGTACTCTCTTTTAAACAAAGTTACTTGTAGGGAATCGCAGAGCGTAGGGTAGCGAGATTTAAGAGTTTTTGTTTTAGAGCTTTAATATTCACTCACGATCGCCTTCCACCGATTTGCCGGCGTACTTTCTATCTAAAAATACTCGTATAATGAGTATCGGTGTGTAGGGCAGCTAAATTTATGATTTTTTGTTTTAGAGCTTTAATATACGCTCTCGATTGCCTTCCTCCGATTTGCCGACGTACTCTTTTTCTAAAAATACTCGTATAAAAAGTCTCGAAGCGTAGCTCGATTTGACGTCATACTTTCTTTCTAAAAATACTCGTATAAGAATTCTCGGAGTATGGGTAGCTAGATCTAAGAATTTGCGTTTTGGATGCTCCCACTAGCTCGCCTTCCTCTAATTTGGAGACGTACTCTCTTTTAAACAAAGTTACTTGTAGGGAATCGCAGAGCGTAGGGCAGCGATATTTAGGATTTTTTGTTTTAGAGCTGTAATATTCGCTCTCGTTCGCCTTCCACCGATTTGCCGACGTACTCTTTTTCTCAAAATACTCGTATAAGCAGTCTCGGAGTATGGGGTAGCTAGATCTAAGAATTTGCGTTTTGGATGCTCCCTCCAGCACGCCTTCTTCTGATTTTCCGACGTACTCTCTTAAAAAAAAAAAAAAAAATTACTTGTAGGGAATCGCAGAGCGTAGGGTAGCGAGATTTAAGAGTTTTTGTTTTAGAGCTTTAATATTCACTCACGATCGCCTTCCACCGATTTGCCGGCGTACTTTCTATCTAAAAATACTCGTATAATGAGTATCGGTGTGTAGGGCAGCTAGATTTATGATTTTTTGTTTTAGAGGTTTAATATATGCTCTCGATTGCCTCCCTCCGATTTGCCGTCGTACTCTTTTTCTAAAAATATTCGTATAATGAGTCTCGGAGCGTGGGGTAGCTAGATCTAAGAATTTGCGTTTTGGATGCTCCCTCTAGCTCGCCTTCCTCTAATTTGGAGACGTACTCTCTTTTAAAAAAAGTTACTTGTAGGGAATCGCAGAGCGTAGGTTGCCTAGATTTAAGAGTTTTTGTTTTAGAGCTTTCATATTCGCTCACGTTCGCCTTCCACCGATTTGCCGACGTACTTTCTTCCTAAAAATACTCGTATAATGAGTCTCGGAGCGTGGGGTAGCTAGATCTAAGAATTTGCGGTTTGAATGCTCCCTCTAGCTCGCCTTCTCCCCCTAGCTCTAAATTGCAGACGTACTCTCTTTTAAAAAATGTTACTTGTAGGGAATCGCAGAGCGTAGTTTGGCTAGATTTAAGAGTTTTTGTCTTAGAGCTTTAATATATGGTCTCGTTCTCCTTCCTCTGATTTTCCGACGTACTTTCTTTCTAAAAATACTCGTATAGGGTTTCTCGGAGTATGGGGTAGCTAGATCTAAGAATTTGCGTTTTGGATGCTCCCTCCAGCTCGCTTTCCTGCCATTTGCCGTCATACTCTCTTTTAAAAAAAGTTACTTGTAGGGATCCGCAGAGCGTAGGATAGCGAGATTTAGGAGTTTTTGTTTTAGAGCTTTAATATTTGCTCTCGTTCTCCTTGCTCCGATTTGCCGACGTACTTTCTTTCTAAAAATACTCGAATAACGATTCTCGGAGTATGGGGTAGCTAGATCTAAGAATTTGCGTTTTGGATGCTCCCTCTAGCTCGCCTTCCGCTGATTTGCAGACCTACTCTCTTTTAAAAAAAGTTACTTGTAGGGAATCGCAGAACGTAGGGTAGCGAGATTTAAGAGTTTTTGTTTTAGAGCTTTAATATTCGCTCTCGTTCGCCTTCCACCGATTTGCCGACGTATTCTTTTTCTAAAAATACTCGTATAGGGATTCTCGGAGTATGGGATAGCTAGATCTAAGAATTTGCGTTTTGGATGCTCCCTCCAGCTCGCTTTCCTGCCATTTACCGTCATACTCTCTTTTAAAAAAAGTTACGTGTAGGGAATCGCAGAGCGTAGGGCAGCGATATTTAGGAGTTTTTGTTTTAGAGCTTTAATATTCGCTCTCGTTCTCCTTCCTCCGATTTGCCGACGTACTTTCTTTCTAAAAATACTCGTATAACGATTCTCGGAGTATGGGGTAGCTAGATCTAAGAATTTGCGTTATGGATGCTCCCTCTAGCTCGCCTTCCGCTGATTTGCCGACGTACTCTCTTTTAAAAAAAGTTACTTGTAGGGAATCGCAGAGCGTAGGGTAGCGAGATTTAAGAGTTTTTGTTTTAGAGCTTTAATATTCGCTCTCGTTCGCCTGCCTCTGATTTGTCGACGTACTCTCTTTTAAAAAAAGTTACTTGTAGGGAGTCGCAGAGCGTAGGTTGGCTAGATTGAAGAGTTTTTGTTTTAGAGCTTTAATATTCGCACTCGTTCGCATTCCTCTGATTTGCCGACGTACTCTCTTTTAAAATAGTTACTTATAGGGAATCACAGAGCGTAGGTTCGCTAGATTTAAGAGTTTTTGTTTTAGAGCTTTAATATATGCTCTCGTTCTCCTTGCTCCGATTTGCCGACGTACTTTCTTTCTAAAAATACTCGTATAACGATTCTCGGAGTATGGGGTAGCTAGATCTAAGAATTTGCGTTATGAATGCTCCCTCTAGCTCGCCTTCCGCTGATTTGCCGACGTACTCTCTTTTAAAAAAAGTTACTTATAGGGAATCACAGAGCGTAGGTTGGCTAGATTTAAGAGTTTTTGTTTTAGAGCTTTAATATATGCTCTCGTTCTCCTTGCTCCGATTTGCCGACGTACTTTCTTTTTAAAAATACTCGTATAACGATTCTCGGAGTATGGGGTAGCTAGATCTAAGAATGTGCGTTTTGCATGCTCCCTCTAGCTCGCCTTCCTCTAATTTGGAGACGTACTCTCTTTTAAAAAAAGTTACTTATAGGGAATCACAGAGAGTAGGTTGGCTAGATTTAAGAGTTTTTGTTTTAGAGCTTTAATATTTGCTCTCGTTCTCCTTGCTCCGATTTGCCGACGTACTTTCTTTCTAAAAATACTCGTATAACGATTCTCGGAGTATGGGGTAGCTAGATCTAAGAATTTGAGTTTTGGATGCTCCCACTAGCTCGCCTTCCTCTAATTTGCCGACGTACTCTCTTTTAAAAAAAGTTACTCATAGGGAATCACAGAGCTTAGGTTGGCTAGATTTAAGAGGTTTTGTTTTAGAGCTTTAATATATGCTCTCGTTCTCCTTGCTCCGATTTGCCGACGTACTTTCTTTCTAAAAATACTCGTATAACGATTCTCGGAGTATGGGGTAGCTAGATCTAAGAATTTGCGTTTTGGATGCTCCCTCTAGCTCGCCTTCCGCTGATTTGCCGACGTACTGTCTTTTAAAAAAAGTTACTTATAGGGAATCACAGAGCGTAGGTTGGCTAGATTTAAGAGTTTTTGTTTTAGAGCTTTAATATTTGCTCTCGTTCTCCTTGCTCCGATTTGCCGACGTACTTTCTTTCTAAAAATACTCGTATAACGATTCTCGGAGTATGGGGTAGCTAGATCTAAGAATTTGAGTTTTGGATGCTCCCTCTAGCTCGCCTTCCTCTAATTTGCCGACGTACTCTCTTTTAAAAAAAGTTACTTGTAGGGATCCGCAGAGCGTAGGATAGCGAGATTTAGGAGTTTTTGTTTTAGAGCTTTAATATTTGCTCTCGTTCTCCTTGCTCCGATTTGCCGACGTACTTTCTTTCTAAAAATACTCGAATAACGATTCTCGGAGTATGGGGTAGCTAGATCTAAGAATTTGCGTTTTGGATGCTCCCTCTAGCTCGCCTTCCGCTGATTTGCCGACGTACTCTCTTTTAAAAAAAGTTACTTATAGGGAATCACAGAGAGTAGGTTGGCTAGATTTAAGAGTTTTTGTTTTAGAGCTTTAATATTCGCTCTCGTTCGCCTTCCTCTGATTTACCGACGTACTTTCTTTCTAAAAATACTCGTATAACGATTCTCGTAGTATGGGGTAGCTAGATCTAAGAATTTGCGTTTTGGATGCTCCCTCTAGCTCGCCTTCCGCTGATTTGCCGACGTACTGTCTTTTAAAAAAAGTTACTTATAGGGAATCACAGAGCGTAGGTTGGCTAGATTTAAGAGTTTTTGTTTTAGAGCTTTAATATTTGCTCTCGTTCTCCTTGCTCCGATTTGCCGACGTACTTTCTTTCTAAAAATACTCGTATAAGAATTCTCGGAGTATGGGTAGCTAGATCTAAGAATTTGCGTTTTGGATGCTCCCACTAGCTCGCCTTCCTCTAATTTGGAGACGTACTCTCTTTTAAACAAAGTTACTTGTAGGGAATCGCAGAGCGTAGGGCAGCGATATTTAGGATTTTTTGTTTTAGAGCTGTAATATTCGCTCTCGTTCGCCTTCCACCGATTTGCTGACGTACTCTTTTTCTAAAAATACTCGTATAATGAGTCTCAAATCGTAACTCGATTTGCCATCATACTTTCTTTCTAAAAATACTCCTATAAGAATTCTCGGAGTATGGGTAGCTAGATCTAAGAATTTGCGTTTTGGATGCTCCCTCCAGCTCGCCTTCTTCTGATTTTCCGACGTACACTCTTAAGAAAAAAAAAATTACGTGTAGGGAATCGCCGAGCGTAGGTTAGAGAGATTGAAGAGTTTTTGTTTTAGAGCTTTAATATTCGCTCTCGTTTGCCTTCCACCGATTTGCCGACGTACTTTCTTTCTAAAAATACTCGTATCGGCATTCTCGGAGTATGGGGTAGCTAGATCTAAGAATTTGCGTTTTGGATGCTCCCTCTAGCTAGCCTTCCTCTAGTTTGGACACGTACTCTCTTTTAAAAAAAGTTACTTGTAGGGAATCGCAGAGCGTAGGTTGGCTAGATTTAAGAGTTTTTGTTTTAGAGCTTTCAATATATGCTCTCGATTGCCTCCCTCCGATTTGCCGTCGTACTCTTTTTCTAAAAATATTCGTATAATGAGTCTCGGAGCGTGGGGTAGCTAGATCTAAGAATTTGCGTTTTGGATACTCCCTCTAGCTCGCCTTCCTCTAATTTGGAGACGTACTCTCTTTTAAAAAAAGTTACTTGTAGGGAATCGCAGAGCGTAGGTTGGCGAGATTTAAGAGTTTTTGTTTTAGAGCTTTAATATTCGCTCTCGTTCGCCTTCCACCGATTTGCCGACGTACTTTCTTCCTAAAAATACTCGTATAGGGATTCTCGGAGTATGGGATAGCTAGATTTAAGAATTTGCGTTTTGGATGCTCCCTCTAGCTCCCCTTCCTCTATTTTGCAGACGTACTCTCTTTTAAAAAAAGTTACTTGTAGATAATCGCAGAGCGTAGGTTGGCTAGATTTAAGAGTTTTTGTTTTAGAGCTTTCATATTCGCTCACGTTCGCCTTCCACCGATTTGCCGACGTACTTTCTTCCTAAAAATACTCGTATAATGAGTCTCGGAGCGTGGGGTAGCTAGATCTAAGAATTTGCGGTTTGGATGCTCCCTCTAGCTCGCCTTCCTCTAAATTGCAGACGTACTCTCTTTTAAAAAAAGTTACTTGTAGGGAATCGCTGAGCGTATGGTAGAGAGATTTAAGAGTTTTTGTTTTAGAGCTTTCAATATATGCTCTCGATTGCCTCCCTCCGATTTGCCGTCGTACTCTTTTTCTAAAAATATTCGTATAATGAGTCTCGGAGCGTGGGGTAGCTAGATCTAAGAATTTGCGTTTTGGATGCTCCCTCTAGCTCGCCTTCCTCTAATTTGGAGACGTACTCTCTTTTAAAAAAAGTTACTTGTAGGGAATCGCAGAGCGTAGGTTGCCTAGATTTAAGAGTTTTTGTTTTAGAGCTTTCATATTCGCTCACGTTCGCCTTCCACCGATTTGCCGACGTACTTTCTTCCTAAAAATACTCGTATAATGAGTCTCGGAGCGTGGGGTAGCTAGATCTAAGAATTTGCGGTTTGAATGCTCCCTCTAGCTCGCCTTCCTCTAAATTGCAGACGTACTCTCTTTTAAAAAATGTTACTTGTAGGGAATCGCAGAGCGTAGTTTGGCTAGATTTAAGAGTTTTTGTCTTAGAGCTTTAATATATGGTCTTGTTCTCCTTCCTCTGATTTGCTGACGTACTCTTTTTCTAAAAATACTCGTATAATGAGTCTCAAATCGTAGCTCGATTTGCCATCATACTTTCTTTCTAAAAATACTCCTATAAGAATTCTCGGAGTATGGGTAGCTAGATCTAAGAATTTGCGTTTTGGATGCTCCCTCCAGCTCGCCTTCTTCTGATTTTCCGACGTACACTCTTAAGAAAAAAAAAATTACGTGTAGGGAATCGCCGAGCGTAGGTTAGAGAGATTGAAGAGTTTTTGTTTTAGAGCTTTAATATTCGCTCTCGTTCGCCTTCCACCGATTTCCCGACGTACTTTCTTCCTAAAAATACTCGTATAGGGATTCTCGGAGCATGGGATAGCTAGATCTAAGAATTTGCGTTTTGGATGCTCCCTCTAGCTAGCCTTCCTCTAGTTTGGACACGTACTCTCTTTTAAAAAAAGTTACTTGTAGGGAATCGCAGAGCGTAGGTTGGCTAGATTTAAGAGTTTTTGTTTTAGAGCTTTCAATATATGCTCTCGATTGCCTCCCTCCGATTTGCCGTCGTACTCTTTTTCTAAAAATATTCGTATAATGAGTCTCGGAGCGTGGGGTAGCTAGATCTAAGAATTTGCGTTTTGGATACTCCCTCTAGCTCGCCTTCCTCTAGTTTGCAGACGTACTCTCTTTTAAAAAAAGTTACTTGTAGATAATCGCAGAGCGTAGGTTGGCTAGATTTAAGAGTTTTTGTTTTAGAGCTTTCATATTCGCTCACGTTCGCCTTCCACCGATTTGCCGACGTACTTTCTTCCTAAAAATACTCGTATAATGAGTCTCGGAGCGTGGGGTAGCTAAATCTAAGAATTTGCGGTTTGGATGCTCCCTCTATCTCGCCTTCCTCTAAATTGCAGACGTACTCTCTTTTAAAAAAAGTTACTTGTAGGGAATCGCAGAGCGTATGGTAGAGAGATTTAAGAGTTTTTGTTTTAGAGCTTTAATATTCGCTCTCGTTCGCCTTCCACCGATTTGCCGACGTACTTTCTTTCTAAAAATACTCGTATCGGCATTCTCGGAGTAAGGGGTAGCTAGATCTAAGAATTTGCGTTTTGGATGCTCCCTCTAGCTCCCCTTCCTCTAGTTTGCAGACGTACTCTCTTTTAAAAAAAGTTACTTGTAGATAATCGCAGAGCGTAGGTTGGCTAGATTTAAGAGTTTTTGTTTTAGAGCTTTCATATTCGCTCACGTTCGCCTTCCACCGATTTGCCGACGTACTTTCTTCCTAAAAATACTCGTATAATGAGTCTCGGAGCGTGGGGTAGCTAGATCTAAGAATTTGCGGTTTGGATGCTCCCTCTAGCTCGCCTTCCTCTAAATTGCAGACGTACTCTCTTTTGAAAAAAGTTACTTGTAGGGAATCGCAGAGCGTATGGTAGAGAGATTTAAGAGTTTTTGTTTTAGAGCTTTAATCTATGGTCTCGTTCTCCTTCCTCTGATTTGCTGACGTACTCTTTTTCTAAAAATACTCGTATAATGAGTCTCAAATGGTAGCTCGATTTGCCATCATACTTTCTTTCTAAAAATACTCGTATAAGAATTCTCGGAGTATGGGTAGCTAGATCTAAGAATTTGCGTTTTGGATGCCCCCTCCAGCTCGCCTTCTTCTGATTTTCCGACGTACTCTCTTAAAAAAAAAAAAAAAAAATTACTTGTAGGGAATCGCAGAGCGTACGGTAGCGAGATTTAGGAGTTTTTGTTTTAGAGCTTTAATATTCACTCACGATCGCCTTCCACCGATTTGCCGGCGTACTTTCTTTCTAAAAATACTCGTATAATGAGTCTCGGTGTGTAGGGCAGCTAGAATTATGAGTTTTTGTTTTAGAGCTGTAATATTCGCTCTCGTTCGCCTTCCACCGATTTGCCGACGTACTCTTTTTCTCAAAATACTCGTATAAGGATTCTCGTAGTATGGGGTAGCTAGATCTAAGGATTTGCTTTTTTGATGCTCCTCTAGGTCACCTTCCTCTAATTTGCAGACCTACTCTCTTTTAAAAAAAGTTACTTGTAGGGAATCGCAGAACGTAGGGTAGCGAGATTTAAGAGTTTTTGTTTTAGAGCTTTAATATTCGTTCTCGTTCGCCTTCCACCGATTTGCCGACGTATTCTTTTTCTAAAAATACTCGTATAGGGATTCTCGGAGTATGGGATAGCTAGATCTAAGAATTTGCGTTTTGGATGCTCCCTCCAGCTCGCCATCTTCTGATTTTCCGACGTACTCTCTTAAAAAAAATTACTTGTAGGGAATCGCAGAGCGTAGGGTAGCGAGATTGAAGAGTTTTTGTCTTAGAGCTTTAATATTCGCTCTCGTTCGCGTTCCTCCGATTTGCCGACGTACTTTCTATCTAAAAATACTCGTATCGGGATTCTCGGAGTATGGGGTAGCTAGATCTAAGAATGTGCGTTTTGCATGCTCCCTCTAGCTCGCCTTCCTCTAATTTGGAGACGTACTCACTTTTAAACATAGTTACTTGTAGGGAATCGCAGAGCGTAGTGTAGCGAGAATGAAGAGTTTTTGTTTTAGAGCTTTAATATTCGCTCTCGTTCGCGTTCCTCCGATTTGCCGACGTACTTTCTTTCTAAAAATACTCGTATAGGGATTCTCGGAGTATGGGGTAGCTAGATCTAAGAATTTGCGTTTTGGATGCTCCCTCCAGCTCGCTTTCCTGCCATTTGCCGTCATACTCTCTTTTAAAAAAAGTTACGTGTAGGGAATCGCAGAGCGTAGGGCAGCGATATTTAGGAGTTTTTGTTTTAGAGCTTTAATATTCGCTCTCGTTCTCCTTCCTCCGATTTGCCGACGTACTTTCTTTCTGAAAATACTCGTATCATGAGTCTCGGAGCGTGGGGTAGCTAGATCTAAGAATTTGCGTTTTGGATGCTCCCACTAGCTCGCCTTCCTCTAATTTGGAGACGTACTCTCTTTTAAAAAAAGTTACTTGTAGGGAATCGCAGAGCGTAGGGCAGCGATAATTAGTATTTTTTGTTTTAGAGCTTTAATATTCGCTCTCGTTCGCCTTCCACCGATTAGCCGACGTACTCTTTTTCTAAAAATACTCGTATAGGGATTCTCGGAGTATGGGATAGCTAGATCTAAGAATTTGCGTTTTGGATGCTCCCTCCAGCTCGCCATCTTCTGATTTTCCGACGTGCTCTCTTAAAAAAAGTTACTTGTAGGGAATCGCAGAGCGTAGGGTAGCGAGATTGAAGAGTTTTTGTCTTAGAGCTTTAATATTCGCTCTCGTTCGCGTTCCTCCGATTTGCCGACGTACTTTCTATCTAAAAATACTCGTATAGGGATTCTCGGAGTATGGGATAGCTAGATCTAAGAATTTGCGTTTTGGATGCTCCCTCCAGCTCGCCATCTTCTGATTTTCCGACGTACTCTCTTAAAAAAAGTTACTTGTAGGGAATCGCAGAGCGTAGGGTAGCGAGATTGAAGAGTTTTTGTCTTAGAGCTTTAATATTCGCTCTCGTTCGCGTTCCTCCGATTTGCCGACGTACTTTCTATCTAAAAATACTCGTATCGGGATTCTCGGAGTATGGGGTAGCTAGATCTAAGAATTTGCGTTTTGGATGCTCCCTCCAGCTGGCTTTCCTGCCATTTGCCGTCATACTCTCTTTTAAAAAAAGTTACGTGTAGGGAATCGCAGAGCGTAGGGCAGCGATATTTAGGAGTTTTTGTTTTAGAGCTTTAATATTCGCTCTCGTTCTCCTTCCTCCGATTTGCCGACGTACTTTCTTACTGAAAATACTCGTATAATGAGTCTCGGAGCGTGGGGTAGCTAGATCTAAGAATTTGCGTTTTGGATGCTCCCACTAGCTCGCCTTCCTCTAATTTGGAGACGTACTCTCTTTTAAACAAAGTTACTTGTAGGGAATCGCAGAGCGTAGGGCAGCGATATTTAGTATTTTTTGTTTTAGAGCTTTAATATTCGCTCTCGTTCGCCTTCCACCGATTAGCCGACGTACTCTTTTTCTTAAAATACTCGTATAGGGATTCTCGGGGTATGGGTAGCTAGATCTAAGAATTTGCGTTTTGGATGCTCCCTCCAGCTCGCCATTTTCTGATTTTCCGACGTACTCTCTTAAAAAAAGTTACTTGTAGGGAATCGCAGAGCGTAGCGTAGCGAGATTGAAGAGTTTTTGTCTTAGAGCTTTAATATTCGCTGTCGTTCGCGTTCCTCCGATTTGCCGACGTACTTTCTATCTAAAAATACTCCTATCGGGATTCTCGGAGTATGGGGTAGCTAGATCTAAGAATTTGCGTTTTGGATGCTCCCTCCAGCTCGCTTTCCTGCCATTTGCCGTCATACTCTCTTTTAAAAAAAGTTACGTGTAGGGAATCGCAGAGCGTAGGGCAGCGATATTTAGGAGTTTTTGTTTTAGAGCTTTAATATTCGCTCTCGTTCTCCTTCCTCCGATTTGCCGACGTACTTTCTTTCTGAAAATACTCGTATAATGAGTCTCGGAGCGTGGGGTAGCTAGATCTAAGAATTTGCGTTTTGGATGCTCCCACTAGCTCGCCTTCCTCTAATTTGGAGACGTACTCTCTTTTAAACAAAGTTACTTGTAGGGAATCGCAGAGCGTAGGGCAGCGATATTTAGTATTTTTTGTTTTAGAGCTTTAATATTCGCTCTCGTTCGCCTTCCACCGATTAGCCGACGTACTCTTTTTCTAAAAATACTCGTATAGGGATTCTCGGAGTATGGGATAGCTAGATCTAAGAATTTGCGTTTTGGATGCTCCCTCCAGCTCGCCATCTTCTGATTTTCCGACGTACTCTCTTAAAAAAAGTTACTTGTAGGGAATCGCAGAGCGTAGGGTAGCGAGATTGAAGAGTTTTTGTCTTAGAGCTTTAATATTCGCTCTCGTTCGCGTTCCTCCGATTTGCCGACGTACTTTCTATCTAAAAATACTCGTATCGGGATTCTCGGAGTATGGGGTAGCTAGATCTAAGAATGTGCGTTTTGGATGCTCCCACTAGCTCGCCTTCCTCTAATTTGGAGACGTACTCTCTTTTAAACAAAGTTACTTGTAGGGAATCGCAGAGCGTAGGGCAGCGATATTTAGTATTTTTTGTTTTAGAGCTTTAATATTCGCTCTCGTTCGCCTTCCACCGATTAGCCGACGTACTCTTTTTCTTAAAATACTCGTATAGGGATTCTCGGAGTATGGGTAGCTAGATCTAAGAATTTGCGTTTTGGATGCCCCCTCCAGCTCGCCTTCTTCTGATTTTCCGACGTACTCTCTTAAAAAAAAAAAAAATTACTTGTAGGGAATCGCAGAGCGTAGGGTAGCGAGATTGAAGAGTTTTTGTCTTAGAGCTTTAATATTCGCTCTCGTTCTCCTTCCTCCGATTTGCCGACGTACTTTCTTACTGAAAATACTCGTATAATGAGTCTCGGAGCGTGGGGTAGCTAGATCTAAGAATTTGCGTTTTGGATGCTCCCTCCAGCTCGCCATCTTCTGATTTTCCGACGTACTCTCTTTTAAACAAAGTTACTTGTAGGGAATCGCAGAGCGTAGGGCAGCGATATTTAGTATTTTTTGTTTTAGAGCTTTAATATTCGCTCTCGTTCGCCTTCCACCGATTAGCCGACGTACTCTTTTTCTAAAAATACTCGTATAGGGATTCTCGGAGTATGGGATAGCTAGATCTAAGAATTTGCGTTTTGGATGCTCCCTCCAGCTCGCCATCTTCTGATTTTCCGACGTACTCTCTTAAAAAAAGTTACTTGTAGGGAATCGCAGAGCGTAGGGTAGCGAGATTGAAGAGTTTTTGTCTTAGAGCTTTAATATTCGCTCTCGTTCGCGTTCCTCCGATTTGCCGACGTACTTTCTATCTAAAAATACTCGTATCGGGATTCTCGGAGTATGGGGTAGCTAGATCTAAGAATGTGGGTTTTGCATGCTCCCTCTAGCTCGCCTTCCTCTAATTTGGAGACGTACTCACTTTTAAACAAAGTTACTTGTAGGGAATCGCAGAGCGTAGTGTAGCGAGAATGAAGAGTTTTTGTTTTAGAGCTTTAATATTCGCTCTCGTTCGCGTTCCTCCGATTTGCCGACGTACTTTCTTTCTAAAAATACTCGTATAGGGATTCTCGGAGTATGGGGTAGCTAGATCTAAGAATTTGCGTTTTGGATGCTCCCTCCAGCTCGCTTTCCTGCCATTTGCTGTCATACTCTCTTTTAAAAACAGTTACGTGTAGGGAATCGCAGAGCGTAGGGCAGCGATATTTAGGAGTTTTTGTTTTAGAGCTTTAATATTCGCTCTCGTTCGCCTTCCACCGATTAGCCGACGTACTCTTTTTCTTAAAATACCCGTATAGGGATTCTCGGGGTATGGGTAGCTAGATCTAAGAATTTGCGTTTTGGATGCTCCCTCCAGCTCGCCATTTTCTGATTTTCCGACGTACTCTCTTAAAAAAAGTTACTTGTAGGGAATCGCAGAGCGTAGCGTAGCGAGATTGAAGAGTTTTTGTTTTAGAGCTTTAATATTCGCTCTCGTTCTCCTGCCTCCGATTTGCCGACGTACTTTCTTTCTGAAAATACTCGTATAATGAGTCTCGGAGCGTGGGGTAGCTAGATCTAAGAATTTGCGTTTTGGATGCTACCACTAGCTCGCCTTCCTCTAATTTGGAGACGTACTCTCTTTTAAACAAAGTTACTTGTAGGGAATCGCAGAGCGTAGGGCAGCGATATTTAGTATTTTTTGTTTTAGAGCTTTCATATTCGCTCACGTTCGCCTTCCACCGATTTGCCGACGTACTTTCTTCCTAAAAATACTCGTATAATGAGTCTCGGAGCGTGGGGTAGCTAGATCTAAGAATTTGCGGTTTGGATGCTCCCTCTAGCTCGCCTTCCTCTAAATTGCAGACGTACTCTCTTTTGAAAAAAGTTACTTGTAGGGAATCGCAGAGCGTATGGTAGAGAGATTTAAGAGTTTTTGTTTTAGAGCTTTAATATTTGCTCTTGTTCGCCTTCCTCCGATTTGCCTACGTACTTTCTTTCTAAAAATACTCGTATCGGCATTCTCGGAGTATGGGGTAGCTAGATCTAAGAATTTGCATTTTGAATGCTCCCTCTAGCTCGCCTTCCTCTAATTTGTAGACGTACTCTCTTTTAAAAAAAGTTACTTGTAGGGAATCGCAGAGCGTAGTTTGGCTAGATTTAAGAGTTTTTGTCTTAGAGCTTTAATCTATGGTCTCGTTCTCCTTCCTCTGATTTGCTGACGTACTCTTTTTCTAAAAATACTCGTATAATGAGTCTCAAATGGTAGCTCGATTTGCCATCATACTTTCTTTCTAAAAATACTCGTATAAGAATTCTCGGAGTATGGGTAGCTAGATCTAAGAATTTGCGTTTTGGATGCCCCCTCCAGCTCGCCTTCTTCTGATTTTCCGACGTACTCTCTTAAAAAAAAAAAAAAAAAATTACTTGTAGGGAATCGCAGAGCGTACGGTAGCGAGATTTAGGAGTTTTTGTTTTAGAGCTTTAATATTCACTCACGATCGCCTTCCACCGATTTGCCGGCGTACTTTCTTTCTAAAAATACTCGTATAATGAGTCTCGGTGTGTAGGGCAGCTAGAATTATGAGTTTTTGTTTTAGAGCTGTAATATTCGCTCTCGTTCGCCTTCCACCGATTTGCCGACGTACTCTTTTTCTCAAAATACTCGTATAAGCAGTCTCGGAGTATGGGGTAGCTAGATCTAAGAATTTGCGTTTTGGATGCTCCCTCCAGCACGCCTTCTTCTGAATTTCCGACGTACTCTCTTAAAAAAAAAAAAAAATTACTTGTAGGGAATCGCAGAGCGTAGGGTAGCGAGATTTAAAAGTTTTTGTTTTAGAGCTTTAATATTCACTCACGATCGCCTTCCACCGATTTGCCGGCGTACTTTCTTTCTAAAAATACTCGTATAGTGAGTATCGGTGTGTAGGGCAGCTAGATTTATGATTTTTTGTTTTAGAGCTTTAATATACGCTCTCGATTGCCTTCCTCCGATTTGCCGACGTACTCTTTTTCTAAAAATACTCGTATAAGAATTCTCGGAGTATGGGATAGCTAGATCTAAGAATTTGCGTTTTGGATGCTCTCTCTAGCTTGCCTTCCTCTAATTTGCAGACCTACTCTCTTTTAAAAAAAGTTACTTTTAGGGAATCGCAGAGCGTAGTTTGGCTAGATTTAAGAGTTTCTGTCTTAGAGCTTTAATATATGGTCTGGTTCGCCTTCCTCTGATTTGCTGACGTACTCTTTTTCTAAAAATACTCGTATAATGAGTCTCAAAGCGTAGCTCGATTTGCCATCATACTTTCTTTATAAAAATACTCGTATAAGGATTCTCGTAGTATGGGGTAGCTAGATCTAAGGATTTGCTTTTTTGATGCTCCTCTAGGTCACCTTCCTCTAATTTGCAGACCTACTCTCTTTTAAAAAAAGTTACTTGTAGGGAATCGCAGAACGTAGGGTAGCGAGATTTAAGAGTTTTTGTTTTAGAGCTTTAATATTCGTTCTCGTTCGCCTTCCACCGATTTGCCGACGTATTCTTTTTCTAAAAATACTCGTATAGGGATTCTCGGAGTATGGGATAGCTAGATCTAAGAATTTGCGTTTTGGATGCTCCCTCCAGCTCGCCATCTTCTGATTTTCCGACGTACTCTCTTAAAAAAAATTACTTGTAGGGAATCGCAGAGCGTAGGGTAGCGAGATTGAAGAGTTTTTGTCTTAGAGCTTTAATATTCGCTCTCGTTCGCGTTCCTCCGATTTGCCGACGTACTTTCTATCTAAAAATACTCGTATCGGGATTCTCGGAGTATGGGGTAGCTAGATCTAAGAATGTGCGTTTTGCATGCTCCCTCTAGCTCGCCTTCCTCTAATTTGGAGACGTACTCACTTTTAAACATAGTTACTTGTAGGGAATCGCAGAGCGTAGTGTAGCGAGAATGAAGAGTTTTTGTTTTAGAGCTTTAATATTCGCTCTCGTTCGCGTTCCTCCGATTTGCCGACGTACTTTCTTTCTAAAAATACTCGTATAGGGATTCTCGGAGTATGGGGTAGCTAGATCTAAGAATTTGCGTTTTGGATGCTCCCTCCAGCTCGCTTTCCTGCCATTTGCCGTCATACTCTCTTTTAAAAAAAGTTACGTGTAGGGAATCGCAGAGCGTAGGGCAGCGATATTTAGGAGTTTTTGTTTTAGAGCTTTAATATTCGCTCTCGTTCTCCTTCCTCCGATTTGCCGACGTACTTTCTTTCTGAAAATACTCGTATAATGAGTCTCGGAGCGTGGGGTAGCTAGATCTAAGAATTTGCGTTTTGGATGCTCCCACTAGCTCGCCTTCCTCTAATTTGGAGACGTACTCTCTTTTAAAAAAAGTTACTTGTAGGGAATCGCAGAGCGTAGGGCAGCGATAATTAGTATTTTTTGTTTTAGAGCTTTAATATTCGCTCTCGTTCGCCTTCCACCGATTAGCCGACGTACTCTTTTTCTAAAAATACTCGTATAGGGATTCTCGGAGTATGGGATAGCTAGATCTAAGAATTTGCGTTTTGGATGCTCCCTCCAGCTCGCCATCTTCTGATTTTCCGACGTGCTCTCTTAAAAAAAGTTACTTGTAGGGAATCGCAGAGCGTAGGGTAGCGAGATTGAAGAGTTTTTGTCTTAGAGCTTTAATATTCGCTCTCGTTCGCGTTCCTCCGATTTGCCGACGTACTTTCTATCTAAAAATACTCGTATAGGGATTCTCGGAGTATGGGATAGCTAGATCTAAGAATTTGCGTTTTGGATGCTCCCTCCAGCTCGCCATCTTCTGATTTTCCGACGTACTCTCTTAAAAAAAGTTACTTGTAGGGAATCGCAGAGCGTAGGGTAGCGAGATTGAAGAGTTTTTGTCTTAGAGCTTTAATATTCGCTCTCGTTCGCGTTCCTCCGATTTGCCGACGTACTTTCTATCTAAAAATACTCGTATCGGGATTCTCGGAGTATGGGGTAGCTAGATCTAAGAATTTGCGTTTTGGATGCTCCCTCCAGCTGGCTTTCCTGCCATTTGCCGTCATACTCTCTTTTAAAAAAAGTTACGTGTAGGGAATCGCAGAGCGTAGGGCAGCGATATTTAGGAGTTTTTGTTTTAGAGCTTTAATATTCGCTCTCGTTCTCCTTCCTCCGATTTGCCGACGTACTTTCTTACTGAAAATACTCGTATAATGAGTCTCGGAGCGTGGGGTAGCTAGATCTAAGAATTTGCGTTTTGGATGCTCCCACTAGCTCGCCTTCCTCTAATTTGGAGACGTACTCTCTTTTAAACAAAGTTACTTGTAGGGAATCGCAGAGCGTAGGGCAGCGATATTTAGTATTTTTTGTTTTAGAGCTTTAATATTCGCTCTCGTTCGCCTTCCACCGATTAGCCGACGTACTCTTTTTCTTAAAATACTCGTATAGGGATTCTCGGAGTATGGGTAGCTAGATCTAAGAATTTGCGTTTTGGATGCCCCCTCCAGCTCGCCTTCTTCTGATTTTCCGACGTACTCTCTTAAAAAAAAAAAAAATTACTTGTAGGGAATCGCAGAGCGTAGGGTAGCGAGATTGAAGAGTTTTTGTCTTAGAGCTTTAATATTCGCTCTCGTTCGCGTTCCTCCGATTTGCCGACGTACTTTCTATCTAAAAATACTCGTATCGGGATTCTCGGAGTATGGGGTAGCTAGATCTAAGAATGTGCGTTTTGCATGCTCCCTCTAGCTCGCCTTCCTCTAATTTGGAGACGTACTCACTTTTAAACAAAGTTACTTGTAGGGAATCGCAGAGCGTAGTGTAGCGAGAATGAAGAGTTTTTGTTTTAGAGCTTTAATATTCGCTCTCGTTCGCGTTCCTCCGATTTGCCGACGTACTTTCTTTCTAAAAATACTCGTATAGGGATTCTCGGAGTATGGGGTAGCTAGATCTAAGAATTTGCGTTTTGGATGCTCCCTCCAGCTCGCTTTCCTGCCATTTGCTGTCATACTCTCTTTTAAAAAAAGTTACGTGTAGGGAATCGCAGAGCGTAGGGCAGCGATATTTAGGAGTTTTTGTTTTAGAGCTTTAATATTCGCTCTCGTTCTCCTTCCTCCGATTTGCCGACGTACTTTCTTTCTGAAAATACTCGTATAATGAGTCTCGGAGCGTGGGGTAGCTAGATCTAAGAATTTGCGTTTTGGATGCTACCACCAGCTCGCCTTCCTCTAATTTGGAGACGTACTCTCTTTTAAACAAAGTTACTTGTAGGGAATCGCAGAGCGTAGGGCAGCGATATTTAGTATTTTTTGTTTTAGAGCTTTAATATTCGCTCTCGTTCGCCTTCCACCGATTAGCCGACGTACTCTTTTTCTTAAAATACTCGTATAGGGATTCTCGGGGTATGGGTAGCTAGATCTAAGAATTTGCGTTTTGGATGCTCCCTCCAGCTCGCCATTTTCTGATTTTCCGACGTACTCTCTTAAAAAAAGTTACTTGTAGGGAATCGCAGAGCGTAGCGTAGCGAGATTGAAGAGTTTTTGTCTTAGAGCTTTAATATTCGCTGTCGTTCGCGTTCCTCCGATTTGCCGACGTACTTTCTATCTAAAAATACTCCTATCGGGATTCTCGGAGTATGGGGTAGCTAGATCTAAGAATTTGCGTTTTGGATGCTCCCTCCAGCTCGCTTTCCTGCCATTTGCCGTCATACTCTCTTTTAAAAAAAGTTACGTGTAGGGAATCGCAGAGCGTAGGGCAGCGATATTTAGGAGTTTTTGTTTTAGAGCTTTAATATTCGCTCTCGTTCTCCTTCCTCCGATTTGCCGACGTACTTTCTTTCTGAAAATACTCGTATAATGAGTCTCGGAGCGTGGGGTAGCTAGATCTAAGAATTTGCGTTTTGGATGCTCCCACTAGCTCGCCTTCCTCTAATTTGGAGACGTACTCTCTTTTAAACAAAGTTACTTGTAGGGAATCGCAGAGCGTAGGGCAGCGATATTTAGTATTTTTTGTTTTAGAGCTTTAATATTCGCTCTCGTTCGCCTTCCACCGATTAGCCGACGTACTCTTTTTCTAAAAATACTCGTATAGGGATTCTCGGAGTATGGGATAGCTAGATCTAAGAATTTGCGTTTTGGATGCTCCCTCCAGCTCGCCATCTTCTGATTTTCCGACGTACTCTCTTAAAAAAAGTTACTTGTAGGGAATCGCAGAGCGTAGGGTAGCGAGATTGAAGAGTTTTTGTCTTAGAGCTTTAATATTCGCTCTCGTTCGCGTTCCTCCGATTTGCCGACGTACTTTCTATCTAAAAATACTCGTATCGGGATTCTCGGAGTATGGGGTAGCTAGATCTAAGAATGTGCGTTTTGGATGCTCCCACTAGCTCGCCTTCCTCTAATTTGGAGACGTACTCTCTTTTAAACAAAGTTACTTGTAGGGAATCGCAGAGCGTAGGGCAGCGATATTTAGTATTTTTTGTTTTAGAGCTTTAATATTCGCTCTCGTTCGCCTTCCACCGATTAGCCGACGTACTCTTTTTCTTAAAATACTCGTATAGGGATTCTCGGAGTATGGGTAGCTAGATCTAAGAATTTGCGTTTTGGATGCCCCCTCCAGCTCGCCTTCTTCTGATTTTCCGACGTACTCTCTTAAAAAAAAAAAAAATTACTTGTAGGGAATCGCAGAGCGTAGGGTAGCGAGATTTAAAAGTTTTTGTTTTAGAGCTTTAATATTCACTCACGATCGCCTTCCACCGATTTGCCGGCGTACTTTCTTTCTAAAAATACTCGTATAATGAGTCTCGGTGTGTAGGGCAGCTAGAATTATGAGTTTTTGTTTTAGAGCTGTAATATTCGCTCTCGTTCGCCTTCCACCGATTTGCCGACGTACTCTTTTTCTCAAAATACTCGTATAAGCAGTCTCGGAGTATGGGTAGCTAGATCTAAGAATTTGCGTTTTGGATGCTCCCTCCAGCACGCCTTCTTCTGAATTTCCGACGTACTCTCTTAAAAAAAAAAAAAAATTACTTGTAGGGAATCGCAGAGCGTAGGGTAGCGAGATTTAAAAGTTTTTGTTTTAGAGCTTTAATATTCACTCACGATCGCCTTCCACCGATTTGCCGGCGTACTTTCTTTCTAAAAATACTCGTATAGTGAGTATCGGTGTGTAGGGCAGCTAGATTTATGATTTTTTGTTTTAGAGCTTTAATATACGCTCTCGATTGCCTTCCTCCGATTTGCCGACGTACTCTTTTTCTAAAAATACTCGTATAAGAATTCTCGGAGTATGGGATAGCTAGATCTAAGAATTTGCGTTTTGGATGCTCTCTCTAGCTTGCCTTCCTCTAATTTGCAGACCTACTCTCTTTTAAAAAAAGTTACTTTTAGGGAATCGCAGAGCGTAGTTTGGCTAGATTTAAGAGTTTCTGTCTTAGAGCTTTAATATATGGTCTGGTTCGCCTTCCTCTGATTTGCTGACGTACTCTTTTTCTAAAAATACTCGTATAATGAGTCTCAAAGCGTAGCTCGATTTGCCATCATACTTTCTTTATAAAAATACTCGTATAAGGATTCTCGTAGTATGGGGTAGCTAGATCTAAGGATTTGCTTTTTTGATGCTCCTCTAGGTCACCTTCCTCTAATTTGCAGACCTACTCTCTTTTAAAAAAAGTTACTTGTAGGGAATCGCAGAACGTAGGGTAGCGAGATTTAAGAGTTTTTGTTTTAGAGCTTTAATATTCGTTCTCGTTCGCCTTCCACCGATTTGCCGACGTATTCTTTTTCTAAAAATACTCGTATAGGGATTCTCGGAGTATGGGATAGCTAGATCTAAGAATTTGCGTTTTGGATGCTCCCTCCAGCTCGCCATCTTCTGATTTTCCGACGTACTCTCTTAAAAAAAATTACTTGTAGGGAATCGCAGAGCGTAGGGTAGCGAGATTGAAGAGTTTTTGTCTTAGAGCTTTAATATTCGCTCTCGTTCGCGTTCCTCCGATTTGCCGACGTACTTTCTATCTAAAAATACTCGTATCGGGATTCTCGGAGTATGGGGTAGCTAGATCTAAGAATGTGCGTTTTGCATGCTCCCTCTAGCTCGCCTTCCTCTAATTTGGAGACGTACTCACTTTTAAACATAGTTACTTGTAGGGAATCGCAGAGCGTAGTGTAGCGAGAATGAAGAGTTTTTGTTTTAGAGCTTTAATATTCGCTCTCGTTCGCGTTCCTCCGATTTGCCGACGTACTTTCTTTCTAAAAATACTCGTATAGGGATTCTCGGAGTATGGGGTAGCTAGATCTAAGAATTTGCGTTTTGGATGCTCCCTCCAGCTCGCTTTCCTGCCATTTGCCGTCATACTCTCTTTTAAAAAAAGTTACGTGTAGGGAATCGCAGAGCGTAGGGCAGCGATATTTAGGAGTTTTTGTTTTAGAGCTTTAATATTCGCTCTCGTTCTCCTTCCTCCGATTTGCCGACGTACTTTCTTTCTGAAAATACTCGTATAATGAGTCTCGGAGCGTGGGGTAGCTAGATCTAAGAATTTGCGTTTTGGATGCTCCCACTAGCTCGCCTTCCTCTAATTTGGAGACGTACTCTCTTTTAAAAAAAGTTACTTGTAGGGAATCGCAGAGCGTAGGGCAGCGATAATTAGTATTTTTTGTTTTAGAGCTTTAATATTCGCTCTCGTTCGCCTTCCACCGATTAGCCGACGTACTCTTTTTCTAAAAATACTCGTATAGGGATTCTCGGAGTATGGGATAGCTAGATCTAAGAATTTGCGTTTTGGATGCTCCCTCCAGCTCGCCATCTTCTGATTTTCCGACGTGCTCTCTTAAAAAAAGTTACTTGTAGGGAATCGCAGAGCGTAGGGTAGCGAGATTGAAGAGTTTTTGTCTTAGAGCTTTAATATTCGCTCTCGTTCGCGTTCCTCCGATTTGCCGACGTACTTTCTATCTAAAAATACTCGTATAGGGATTCTCGGAGTATGGGATAGCTAGATCTAAGAATTTGCGTTTTGGATGCTCCCTCCAGCTCGCCATCTTCTGATTTTCCGACGTACTCTCTTAAAAAAAGTTACTTGTAGGGAATCGCAGAGCGTAGGGTAGCGAGATTGAAGAGTTTTTGTCTTAGAGCTTTAATATTCGCTCTCGTTCGCGTTCCTCCGATTTGCCGACGTACTTTCTATCTAAAAATACTCGTATCGGGATTCTCGGAGTATGGGGTAGCTAGATCTAAGAATTTGCGTTTTGGATGCTCCCTCCAGCTGGCTTTCCTGCCATTTGCCGTCATACTCTCTTTTAAAAAAAGTTACGTGTAGGGAATCGCAGAGCGTAGGGCAGCGATATTTAGGAGTTTTTGTTTTAGAGCTTTAATATTCGCTCTCGTTCTCCTTCCTCCGATTTGCCGACGTACTTTCTTACTGAAAATACTCGTATAATGAGTCTCGGAGCGTGGGGTAGCTAGATCTAAGAATTTGCGTTTTGGATGCTCCCACTAGCTCGCCTTCCTCTAATTTGGAGACGTACTCTCTTTTAAACAAAGTTACTTGTAGGGAATCGCAGAGCGTAGGGCAGCGATATTTAGTATTTTTTGTTTTAGAGCTTTAATATTCGCTCTCGTTCGCCTTCCACCGATTAGCCGACGTACTCTTTTTCTTAAAATACTCGTATAGGGATTCTCGGAGTATGGGTAGCTAGATCTAAGAATTTGCGTTTTGGATGCCCCCTCCAGCTCGCCTTCTTCTGATTTTCCGACGTACTCTCTTAAAAAAAAAAAAAATTACTTGTAGGGAATCGCAGAGCGTAGGGTAGCGAGATTGAAGAGTTTTTGTCTTAGAGCTTTAATATTCGCTCTCGTTCGCGTTCCTCCGATTTGCCGACGTACTTTCTATCTAAAAATACTCGTATCGGGATTCTCGGAGTATGGGGTAGCTAGATCTAAGAATGTGCGTTTTGCATGCTCCCTCTAGCTCGCCTTCCTCTAATTTGGAGACGTACTCACTTTTAAACAAAGTTACTTGTAGGGAATCGCAGAGCGTAGTGTAGCGAGAATGAAGAGTTTTTGTTTTAGAGCTTTAATATTCGCTCTCGTTCGCGTTCCTCCGATTTGCCGACGTACTTTCTTTCTAAAAATACTCGTATAGGGATTCTCGGAGTATGGGGTAGCTAGATCTAAGAATTTGCGTTTTGGATGCTCCCTCCAGCTCGCTTTCCTGCCATTTGCTGTCATACTCTCTTTTAAAAAAAGTTACGTGTAGGGAATCGCAGAGCGTAGGGCAGCGATATTTAGGAGTTTTTGTTTTAGAGCTTTAATATTCGCTCTCGTTCTCCTTCCTCCGATTTGCCGACGTACTTTCTTTCTGAAAATACTCGTATAATGAGTCTCGGAGCGTGGGGTAGCTAGATCTAAGAATTTGCGTTTTGGATGCTACCACCAGCTCGCCTTCCTCTAATTTGGAGACGTACTCTCTTTTAAACAAAGTTACTTGTAGGGAATCGCAGAGCGTAGGGCAGCGATATTTAGTATTTTTTGTTTTAGAGCTTTAATATTCGCTCTCGTTCGCCTTCCACCGATTAGCCGACGTACTCTTTTTCTTAAAATACTCGTATAGGGATTCTCGGGGTATGGGTAGCTAGATCTAAGAATTTGCGTTTTGGATGCTCCCTCCAGCTCGCCATTTTCTGATTTTCCGACGTACTCTCTTAAAAAAAGTTACTTGTAGGGAATCGCAGAGCGTAGCGTAGCGAGATTGAAGAGTTTTTGTCTTAGAGCTTTAATATTCGCTGTCGTTCGCGTTCCTCCGATTTGCCGACGTACTTTCTATCTAAAAATACTCCTATCGGGATTCTCGGAGTATGGGGTAGCTAGATCTAAGAATTTGCGTTTTGGATGCTCCCTCCAGCTCGCTTTCCTGCCATTTGCCGTCATACTCTCTTTTAAAAAAAGTTACGTGTAGGGAATCGCAGAGCGTAGGGCAGCGATATTTAGGAGTTTTTGTTTTAGAGCTTTAATATTCGCTCTCGTTCTCCTTCCTCCGATTTGCCGACGTACTTTCTTTCTGAAAATACTCGTATAATGAGTCTCGGAGCGTGGGGTAGCTAGATCTAAGAATTTGCGTTTTGGATGCTCCCACTAGCTCGCCTTCCTCTAATTTGGAGACGTACTCTCTTTTAAACAAAGTTACTTGTAGGGAATCGCAGAGCGTAGGGCAGCGATATTTAGTATTTTTTGTTTTAGAGCTTTAATATTCGCTCTCGTTCGCCTTCCACCGATTAGCCGACGTACTCTTTTTCTAAAAATACTCGTATAGGGATTCTCGGAGTATGGGATAGCTAGATCTAAGAATTTGCGTTTTGGATGCTCCCTCCAGCTCGCCATCTTCTGATTTTCCGACGTACTCTCTTAAAAAAAGTTACTTGTAGGGAATCGCAGAGCGTAGGGTAGCGAGATTGAAGAGTTTTTGTCTTAGAGCTTTAATATTCGCTCTCGTTCGCGTTCCTCCGATTTGCCGACGTACTTTCTATCTAAAAATACTCGTATCGGGATTCTCGGAGTATGGGGTAGCTAGATCTAAGAATGTGCGTTTTGGATGCTCCCACTAGCTCGCCTTCCTCTAATTTGGAGACGTACTCTCTTTTAAACAAAGTTACTTGTAGGGAATCGCAGAGCGTAGGGCAGCGATATTTAGTATTTTTTGTTTTAGAGCTTTAATATTCGCTCTCGTTCGCCTTCCACCGATTAGCCGACGTACTCTTTTTCTTAAAATACTCGTATAGGGATTCTCGGAGTATGGGTAGCTAGATCTAAGAATTTGCGTTTTGGATGCCCCCTCCAGCTCGCCTTCTTCTGATTTTCCGACGTACTCTCTTAAAAAAAAAAAAAATTACTTGTAGGGAATCGCAGAGCGTAGGGTAGCGAGATTGAAGAGTTTTTGTCTTAGAGCTTTAATATTCGCTCTCGTTCTCCTTCCTCCGATTTGCCGACGTACTTTCTTACTGAAAATACTCGTATAATGAGTCTCGGAGCGTGGGGTAGCTAGATCTAAGAATTTGCGTTTTGGATGCTCCCACTAGCTCGCCTTCCTCTAATTTGGAGACGTACTCTCTTTTAAACAAAGTTACTTGTAGGGAATCGCAGAGCGTAGGGCAGCGATATTTAGTATTTTTTGTTTTAGAGCTTTAATATTCGCTCTCGTTCGCCTTCCACCGATTAGCCGACGTACTCTTTTTCTAAAAATACTCGTATAGGGATTCTCGGAGTATGGGATAGCTAGATCTAAGAATTTGCGTTTTGGATGCTCCCTCCAGCTCGCCATCTTCTGATTTTCCGACGTACTCTCTTAAAAAAAGTTACTTGTAGGGAATCGCAGAGCGTAGGGTAGCGAGATTGAAGAGTTTTTGTCTTAGAGCTTTAATATTCGCTCTCGTTCGCGTTCCTCCGATTTGCCGACGTACTTTCTATCTAAAAATACTCGTATCGGGATTCTCGGAGTATGGGGTAGCTAGATCTAAGAATGTGCGTTTTGCATGCTCCCTCTAGCTCGCCTTCCTCTAATTTGGAGACGTACTCACTTTTAAACAAAGTTACTTGTAGGGAATCGCAGAGCGTAGTGTAGCGAGAATGAAGAGTTTTTGTTTTAGAGCTTTAATATTCGCTCTCGTTCGCGTTCCTCCGATTTGCCGACGTACTTTCTTTCTAAAAATACTCGTATAGGGAT
The DNA here is from genome assembly GCF_009193385.2 of Nasonia vitripennis. Classification (NCBI taxonomy): domain Eukaryota; kingdom Metazoa; phylum Arthropoda; class Insecta; order Hymenoptera; family Pteromalidae; genus Nasonia; species Nasonia vitripennis. The sequence continues at coordinate 787,236 of NW_022279632.1, forward strand.
TCTCGGAGTATGGGGTAGCTAGATCTAAGAATTTGCGTTTTGGATGCTCCCTCCAGCTCGCTTTCCTGCCATTTGCTGTCATACTCTCTTTTAAAAACAGTTACGTGTAGGGAATCGCAGAGCGTAGGGCAGCGATATTTAGGAGTTTTTGTTTTAGAGCTTTAATATTCGCTCTCGTTCTCCTGCCTCCGATTTGCCGACGTACTTTCTTTCTGAAAATACTCGTATAATGAGTCTCGGAGCGTGGGGTAGCTAGATCTAAGAATTTGCGTTTTGGATGCTACCACTAGCTCGCCTTCCTCTAATTTGGAGACGTACTCTCTTTTAAACAAAGTTACTTGTAGGGAATCGCAGAGCGTAGGGCAGCGATATTTAGTATTTTTTGTTTTAGAGCTTTAATATTCGCTCTCGTTCGCCTTCCACCGATTAGCCGACGTACTCTTTTTCTTAAAATACTCGTATAGGGATTCTCGGAGTATGGGTAGCTAGATCTAAGAATTTGCGTTTTGGATGCTCCCTCCAGCTCGCCATTTTCTGATTTTCCGACGTACTCTCTTAAAAAAAGTTACTTGTAGGGAATCGCAGAGCGTAGGGTAGCGAGATTGAAGAGTTTTTGTCTTAGAGCTTTAATATTCGCTGTCGTTCGCGTTCCTCCGATTTGCCGACGTACTTTCTATCTAAAAATACTCCTATCGGGATTCTCGGAGTATGGGGTAGCTAGATCTAAGAATTTGCGTTTTGGATGCTCCCTCCAGCTCGCTTTCCTGCCATTTGCCGTCATACTCTCTTTTAAAAAAAGTTACGTGTAGGGAATCGCAGAGCGTAGGGCAGCGATATTTAGGAGTTTTTGTTTTAGAGCTTTAATATTCGCTCTCGTTCTCCTTCCTCCGATTTGCCGACGTACTTTCTTTCTGAAAATACTCGTATAATGAGTCTCGGAGCGTGGGGTAGCTAGATCTAAGAATTTGCGTTTTGGATGCTCCCACTAGCTCGCCTTCCTCTAATTTGGAGACGTACTCTCTTTTAAACAAAGTTACTTGTAGGGAATCGCAGAGCGTAGGGCAGCGATATTTAGTATTTTTTGTTTTAGAGCTTTAATATTCGCTCTCGTTCGCCTTCCACCGATTAGCCGACGTACTCTTTTTCTAAAAATACTCGTATAGGGATTCTCGGAGTATGGGATAGCTAGATCTAAGAATTTGCGTTTTGGATGCTCCCTCCAGCTCGCCATCTTCTGATTTTCCGACGTACTCTCTTAAAAAAAGTTACTTGTAGGGAATCGCAGAGCGTAGGGTAGCGAGATTGAAGAGTTTTTGTCTTAGAGCTTTAATATTCGCTCTCGTTCGCGTTCCTCCGATTTGCCGACGTACTTTCTATCTAAAAATACTCGTATCGGGATTCTCGGAGTATGGGGTAGCTAGATCTAAGAATGTGCGTTTTGCATGCTCCCTCTAGCTCGCCTTCCTCTAATTTGGAGACGTACTCACTTTTAAACAAAGTTACTTGTAGGGAATCGCAGAGCGTAGTGTAGCGAGAATGAAGAGTTTTTGTTTTAGAGCTTTAATATTCGCTCTCGTTCGCGTTCCTCCGATTTGCCGACGTACTTTCTTTCTAAAAATACTCGTATAGGGATTCTCGGAGTATGGGGTAGCTAGATCTAAGAATTTGCGTTTTGGATGCTCCCTCCAGCTCGCTTTCCTGCCATTTGCCGTCATACTCTCTTTTAAAAAAAGTTACGTGTAGGGAATCGCAGAGCGTGGGGCAGCGATATTTAGGAGTTTTTGTTTTAGAGCTTTAATATTCGCTCTCGTTCTCCTTCCTCCGATTTGACGACGTACTTTCTTTCTGAAAATACTCGTATAATGAGTCTCGGAGCGTGGGGTAGCTAGATCTAAGAATTTGCGTTTTGGATGCTACCACCAGCTCGCCTTCCTCTAATTTGGAGACGTACTCTCTTTTAAACAAAGTTACTTGTAGGGAATCGCAGAGCGTAGGGCAGCGATATTTAGTATTTTTTGTTTTAGAGCTTTAATATTCGCTCTCGTTCGCCTTCCACCGATTAGCCGACGTACTCTTTTTCTTAAAATACTCGTATAGGGATTCTCGGAGTATGGGTAGCTAGATCTAAGAATTTGCGTTTTGGATGCTCCCTCCAGCTCGCCATCTTCTGATTTTCCGACGTACTCTCTTAAAAAAAGTTACTTGTAGGGAATCGCAGAGCGTAGGGTAGCGAGATTGAAGAGTTTTTGTCTTAGAGCTTTAATATTCGCTCTCGTTCGCGTTCCTCCGATTTGCCGACGTACTTTCTATCTAAAAATACTCCTATCGGGATTCTCGGAGTATGGGGTAGCTAGATCTAAGAATTTGCGTTTTGGATGCTCCCTCCAGCTCGCTTTCCTGCCATTTGCCGTCATACTCTCTTTTAAAAAAAGTTACGTGTAGGGAATCGCAGAGCGTAGGGCAGCGATATTTAGGAGTTTTTGTTTTAGAGCTTTAATATTCGCTCTCGTTCTCCTTCCTCCGATTTGCCGACGTACTTTCTTTCTGAAAATACTCGTATAATGAGTCTCGGAGCGTGGGGTAGCTAGATCTAAGAATTTGCGTTTTGGATGCTCCCACTAGCTCGCCTTCCTCTAATTTGGAGACGTACTCTCTTTTAAAAAAAGTTACTTGTAGGGAATCGCAGAGCGTAGGGCAGCGATATTTAGTATTTTTTGTTTTAGAGCTTTAATATTCGCTCTCGTTCGCCTTCCACCGATTAGCCGACGTACTCTTTTTCTAAAAATACTCGTATAGGGATTCTCGGAGTATGGGATAGCTAGATCTAAGAATTTGCGTTTTGGATGCTCCCTCCAGCTCGCCATCTTCTGATTTTCCGACGTACTCTCTTAAAAAAAGTTACTTGTAGGGAATCGCAGAGCGTAGGGTAGCGAGATTGAAGAGTTTTTGTCTTAGAGCTTTAATATTCGCTCTCGTTCGCGTTCCTCCGATTTGCCGACGTACTTTCTATCTAAAAATACTCGTATCGGGATTCTCGGAGTATGGGGTAGCTAGATCTAAGAATGTGCGTTTTGCATGCTCCCTCTAGCTCGCCTTCCTCTAATTTGGAGACGTACTCACTTTTAAACAAAGTTACTTGTAGGGAATCGCAGAGCGTAGTGTAGCGAGAATGAAGAGTTTTTGTTTTAGAGCTTTAATATTCGCTCTCGTTCGCGTTCCTCCGATTTGCCGACGTACTTTCTTTCTAAAAATACTCGTATAGGGATTCTCGGAGTATGGGGTAGCTAGATCTAAGAATTTGCGTTTTGGATGCTCCCTCCAGCTCGCTTTCCTGCCATTTGCCGTCATACTCTCTTTTAAAAAAAGTTACTTGTAGGGAATCGCAGAGCGTGGGGCAGCGATATTTAGGAGTTTTTGTTTTAGAGCTTTAATATTCGCTCTCGTTCTCCTTCCTCCGATTTGCCGACGTACTTTCTTTCTGAAAATACTCGTATAATGAGTCTCGGAGCGTGGGGTAGCTAGATCTAAGAATTTGCGTTTTGCATGCTCCCTCTAGCTCGCTTTCCTGCCATTTGCCGTCATACTCTCTTTTAAAAAAAGTTACTTGTAGATAATCGCAGAGCGTAGGTTGGCTAGATTTAAGAGTTTTTGTTTTAGAGCTTTCATATTCGCTCACGTTCGCCTTCCACCGATTTGCCGACGTACTTTCTTTCTAAAAATACTCGTATCGGCATTCTCGGAGTATGGGGTAGCTAGATCTAAGAATTTGCATTTTGAATGCTCCCTCTAGCTCGCCTTCCTCTAATTTGTAGACGTACTCTCTTTTATAAAAAGTTACTTGTAGGGAATCGCAGAGCGTAGTTTGGCTAGATTTAAGAGTTTTTGTCTTAGAGCTTTAATATATGGTCTCGTTCTCCTTCCTCTGATTTGCTGACGTACTCTTTTTCTAAAAATACTCGTATAATGAGTCTCAAATGGTAGCTCGATTTGCCATCATACTTTCTTTCTAAAAATACTCGTATAAGAATTCTCGGAGTATGGGTAGCTAGATCTAAGAATTTCCATTTTGGATGCTCTCTCTAGCTCCCCTTCCTCTAATTTGCCGTCATACTCTCTTTTAAAAAATGTTACTTGTAGGGAATCGCAGAGCGTAGGGCAGCGATATTTAGGAGTTTTTGTTTTAGAGCTTTAATATTCACTCACGATCGCCTTCCACCGATTTGCCGGCTTACTTTCTTTCTAAAAATACTCGTATAATGAGTCTCGGTGTGTAGGGCAGCTAGATTTATGAGTTTTTGTTTTAGAGCTTTAATATTCGCTCTCGTTCGCCTTCCACCGATTTGCCGACGTACACTTTTTCTAAAAATACTCGTATAATGAGTCTCGGAGTATGGGGTAGCTAAATCTAAGAATTTGCGTTTTGAATGCTCCCTCCAGCTCGCCTTCTTCTGATTTTCCGACGTATTCTCGTAAAAAAAAAAAAAATACTTGTAGGGAATCGCAGAGCGTAGTTTGGCTAGATTTAAGAGTTTCTGTCTTAGAGCTTTAATATATGGTCTGGTTCTCCTTCCTCTGATTTGCTGACGTACTCTTTTTCTAAAAATACTAGTATAATGAGTCACAAAGCGTAGCTCGATTTGCCATCATACTTTCTTTCTAAAAATACTCGTATAAGAATTCTCGGAGTATGGGTAGCTAGATCTAAGAATTTGCGTTTTGGATGCTCTCTCTAGCTTGCCTTCCTCTAATTTGCAGACCTACTCTCTTTTAAAAAAAGTTACTTGTAGGGAATCGCAGAGCGTAGTTTGGCGAGATTTAAGAGTTTTTGTTTTAGAGCTTTAATATTCACTCACGATCGCCTTCCACCGATTTACCGGCGTACTTTCTTTCTAAAAATACTCGTATAATGAGTATCGGTGAGTAGGGCAGCTAGATTTATGAGTTTTTGTTTTAGAGCTTTAATATACGCTCTCGATTGCCTTCATCCGATTTGCCGACGTACTCTTTTTCTAAAAATACTCGTATAAAAAGTCTCGAAGCGTAGCTCGATTTGACGTCATACTTTCTTTCTAAAAATACTCGTATAAGAATTCTCGGAGTATGGGTAGCTAGATCTAAGAATTTGCGTTTTGGATGCTCTCACTAGCTTGCCTTCCTCTAATTTGCAGACCTACTCTCTTTGAAAAAAGTTACTTGTAGGGAATCGCAGAGCGTAGTTTGGCTAGATTTAAGAGTTTCTGTCTTAGAGCTTTAATATATGGTCTGGTTCTCCTTCCTCTGATTTGCTGACGTACTCTTTTTCTAAAAATACTCGTATAATGAGTCTCAAAGCGTAGCTCGATTTGCCATCATACTTTCTTTATAAAAATACTCGTATAAGGATTCTCGTAGTATGGGGTAGCTAGATCTAAGAATTTGCTTTTTTGATGCTCCTCTAGGTCACCTTCCTCTAATTTGCAGACCTACTCTCTTTTAAAAAAAGTTACTTGTAGGGAATCGCAGAACGTAGGGTAGCGAGATTGAAGAGTTTTTGTTTTAGAGCTTTAATATTCGCTCCCGTTCGCCTTCCACCGATTTGCCGAAGTACTCTTTTTCTAAAAATACTCGTATAATGAGTCTCGGAGTATGGGGTAGCTAAATCTAAGAATTTGCGTTTTGAATGCTCCCTCCAGCTCGCCTTCTTCTGATTTTCCGACGTATTCTCGTAAAAAAAAAAAAAAATACTTGTAGGGAATCGCAGAGCGTAGTTTGGCTAGATTTAAGAGTTTCTGTCTTAGAGCTTTAATATATGGTCTGGTTCTCCTTCCTCTGATTTGCTGACGTACTCTTTTTCTAAAAATACTAGTATAATGAGTCTCAAAGCGTAGCTCGATTTGCCATCATACTTTCTTTCTAAAAATACTCGTATAAGAATTCTCGGAGTATGGGTAGCTAGATCTAAGAATTTGCGTTTTGGATGCTCTCTCTAGCTTGCCTTCCTCTAATTTGCAGACCTACTCTCTTTTAAAAAAAGTTACTTGTAGGGAATCGCAGAGCGTAGTTTGGCGAGATTTAAGAGTTTTTGTTTTAGAGCTTTAATATTCACTCACGATCGCCTTCCACCGATTTACCGGCGTACTTTCTTTCTAAAAATACTCGTATAATGAGTATCGGTGAGTAGGGCAGCTAGATTTATGAGTTTTTGTTTTAGAGCTTTAATATACGCTCTCGATTGCCTTCATCCGATTTGCCGACGTACTCTTTTTCTAAAAATACTCGTATAAAAAGTCTCGAAGCGTAGCTCGATTTGACGTCATACTTTCTTTCTAAAAATACTCGTATAAGAATTCTCGGAGTATGGGTAGCTAGATCTAAGAATTTGCGTTTTGGATGCTCTCACTAGCTTGCCTTCCTCTAATTTGCAGACCTACTCTCTTTGAAAAAAGTTACTTGTAGGGAATCGCAGAGCGTAGTTTGGCTAGATTTAAGAGTTTCTGTCTTAGAGCTTTAATATATGGTCTGGTTCTCCTTCCTCTGATTTGCTGACGTACTCTTTTTCTAAAAATACTCGTATAATGAGTCTCAAAGCGTAGCTCGATTTGCCATCATACTTTCTTTATAAAAATACTCGTATAAGGATTCTCGTAGTATGGGGTAGCTAGATCTAAGAATTTGCTTTTTTGATGCTCCTCTAGGTCACCTTCCTCTAATTTGCAGACCTACTCTCTTTTAAAAAAAGTTACTTGTAGGGAATCGCAGAACGTAGGGTAGCGAGATTGAAGAGTTTTTGTCTTAGAGCTTTATTATTCGCTCTCGTTCGCGTTCCTCCGATTTGCCGACGTACTTTCTATCTAAAAATACTCGTATCGGGATTCTCGGAGTATGCGGTAGCTAGATCTAAGAATGTGCGTTTTGCATACTCCCTCTAGCTCGCCTTCCTCTAATTTGGAGACGTACTCACTTTTAAACAAAGTTACTTGTAGGGAATCGCAGAGCGTAGTGTAGCGATATTTAGTATTTTTTGTTTTAGAGCTTTAATATTCGCTCTCGTTCGCGTTCCTCCGATTTTCCGACGTACTTTCTTTGTAAAAATACTCGTATAGGGATTCTCGGAGTATGGGGTAGCTAGATCTAAGAATTTGCGTTTTGGATGCTCCCTCTAGCTCGCCTTCCTCTAATTTGCAGACGTACTCTCTTTTAAAAAAAGTTACTTGCAGGGAATCGCAGAGCGTAGGGTAGAGAGATTGAAGAATTTTTGTTTTAGAGCTTCAATATATGCTCTCGTTCTCCTTCCTCCGATTTGCCGAAGTACTCTTTTTCTAAAAATACTCGTATAAGAATTCTCGGAGTATGGGTAGCTAGATCTAAGAATTTGCGTTTTGGATGCCCCCTCCAGCTCGCCTTCTTCTGATTTTCCGACGTACTCCCTTAAAAAAAAAAAAAAAATTACTTGTAGGGTATCGCAGAGCGTACGGTAGCGAGATTTAGGAGTTTTTGTTTTAGAGCTTTAATATTCACTCACGATCGCCTTCCACCGATTTGCCGGCTTACTTTCTTTGTAAAAATACCCGTATAATGAGTCTCGGTGTATAGGGCAGCTAGATTTATGTGTTTTTGTTTTAGAGCTTTAATATTCGCTCTCGTTCGCCTTCCACCGATTTGCCGACGTACACTTTTTCTAAAAATACTCGTATAATGAGTCTCGGAGCGTGGGGTAGCTAGATCTATGAATTTGCATTTTCGATGCTCCCTCTAGCTCGACTTCCTCTAATTTGAAGACGTACTCTCTTTTAAAAAAAGTTACTTGCAGGGAATCGCAGAGCGTAGGGTAGAGAGATTGAAGAATTTTTGTTTTAGAGCTTCAATATATGCTCTCGTTCTCCTTCCTCCGATTTGCCGAAGTACCCTTTTTCTAAAAATACTCGTATAAGAATTCTCGGAGTATGGGTAACTAGATCTAAGAATTTGCGTTTTGGATGGCCCCTCCAGCTCGCCTTCTTCTGATTTTCCGACGTACTCCCTTAAAAAAAAAAAAAAAATTACTTGTAGGGAATCGCAGAGCGTACGGTAGCGAGATTTAGGAGTTTTTGTTTTAGAGCTTTAATATTCACTCACGATCGCCTTCCACCGATTTGCCGGCTTACTTTCTTTCTAAAAATACTGGTATAACGATTCTCGGTGTGTAGGGCAGCTAGAATTATGAGTTTTTGTTTTAGAGCTTTAATATACGCTCTCGATTGCCTTCCTCCGATTTGCCGACGTACTCTTTTTCTAAAAATACTCGTATAAAAAGTCTCGAAGCGTAGCTCGATTTGACGTCATACTTTCTTTCTAAAAATACTCGTATAGGGATTCTCGGAGTATGGGATAGCTAGATCTAAGAATTTGCGTTTTGGATGCTCCCTCCAGCTCGCCATCTTCTGATTTTCCGACGTACTCTCTTAAAAAAAGTTACTTGTAGGGAATCGCAGAGCGTAGGGTAGCGAGATTGAAGAGTTTTTGACTTAGAGCTTTAATATTCGCTCTCGTTCGCGTTCCTCCGATTTGCCGACGTACTTTCTATCTAAAAATACTCGTATCGGGATTCTCGGAGTATGGGGTAGCTAGATCTAAGAATGTGCGTTTTGCATGCTCCCTCTAGCTCGCCTTCCTCTAATTTGGAGACGTACTCACTTTTAAACAAAGTTACTTGTAGGGAATCGCAGAGCGTAGTGTAGCGAGATTGAAGAGTTGTTGTTTTAGAGCTTTAATATTCGCTCTCGTTCGCGTTCCTCCGATTTTCCGACGTACTTTCTTTCTAAAAATACTCGTATAGGGATTCTCGGAGTATGGGGTAGCTAGATCTAAGAATTTGCGTTTTGGATGCTCCCTCCAGCTCGCTTTCCTGCCGTTTGCCGTCATACTCTCTTTTAAACAAAGTTACTTGTAGGGAATCGCAGAGCGTAGGGCAGCGATATTTAGGAGTTTTTGTTTTAGAGCTTTAATATTCGCTCTCGTTCTCCTTCCTCCGATTTGCCGACGTACTTTCTTTCTGAAAATACTCGTATAATGAGTCTCGGAGCGTGGGGTAGCTAGATCTAAGAATTTGCGTTTTGGATGCTCCCACTAGCTCGCCTTCCTCTAATTTGGAGACGTACTCTCTTTTAAACAAAGTTACTTGTAGGGAATCGCAGAGCGTAGTGTAGCGAGATTGAAGAGTTTTTGTTTTAGAGCTTGAATATTCGCTCTCGTTCGCGTTCCTCCGATTTTCCGACGTACTTTCTTTCTAAAAATACTCGTATAGGGATTCTCGGAGTATGGGGTAGCTAGATCTAAGAATTTGCGTTTTGGATGCTCCCTCCAGCTCGCTTTCCTGCCATTTGCCGTCATACTCTCTTTTAAAAAAAGTTACTTGTAGGGAATCGCAGAGCGTAGGGCAGCGATATTTAGGAGTTTTTGTTTTAGAGCTTTAATATTCGCTCTCGTTCTCCTTCCTCCGATTTGCCGACGTACTTTCTTTCTGAAAATACTCGTATAATGAGTCTCGGAGCGTGGGGTAGCTAGAATTATGAGTTTTTGTTTTAGAGCTTTAATATACGCTCTCGATTGCCTTCCTCCGATTTGCCGACGTACTCTTTTTCTAAAAATACTCGTATAAAAAGTCTCGAAGCGTAGCTCGATTTGACGTCATACTTTCTTTCTAAAAAAACTCGTTTAAGAATTCTCGGAGTATGGGGTAGCTAGATCTAAGAATGTGCGTTTTGCATGCTCCCTCTAGCTCGCCTTCCTCTAATTTGGAGACGTACTCACTTTTAAACAAAGTTACTTGTAGGGAATCGCAGAGCGTAGTGTAGCGAGATTGAAGAGTTGTTGTTTTAGAGCTTTAATATTCGCTCTCGTTCGCGTTCCTCCGATTTTCCGACGTACTTTCTTTCTAAAAATACTCGTATAGGGATTCTCGGAGTATGGGGTAGCTAGATCTAAGAATTTGCGTTTTGGATGCTCCCTCCAGCTCGCTTTCCTGCCGTTTGCCGTCATACTCTCTTTTAAACAAAGTTACTTGTAGGGAATCGCAGAGCGTAGGGCAGCGATATTTAGGAGTTTTTGTTTTAGAGCTTTAATATTCGCTCTCGTTCTCCTTCCTCCGATTTGCCGACGTACTTTCTTTCTGAAAATACTCGTATAATGAGTCTCGGAGCGTGGGGTAGCTAGATCTAAGAATTTGCGTTTTGGATGCTCCCACTAGCTCGCCTTCCTCTAATTTGGAGACGTACTCTCTTTTAAACAAAGTTACTTGTAGGGAATCGCAGAGCGTAGTGTAGCGAGATTGAAGAGTTTTTGTTTTAGAGCTTGAATATTCGCTCTCGTTCGCGTTCCTCCGATTTTCCGACGTACTTTCTTTCTAAAAATACTCGTATAGGGATTCTCGGAGTATGGGGTAGCTAGATCTAAGAATTTGCGTTTTGGATGCTCCCTCCAGCTCGCTTTCCTGCCATTTGCCGTCATACTCTCTTTTAAAAAAAGTTACTTGTAGGGAATCGCAGAGCGTAGGGCAGCGATATTTAGGAGTTTTTGTTTTAGAGCTTTAATATTCGCTCTCGTTCTCCTTCCTCCGATTTGCCGACGTACTTTCTTTCTGAAAATACTCGTATAATGAGTCTCGGAGCGTGGGGTAGCTAGAATTATGAGTTTTTGTTTTAGAGCTTTAATATACGCTCTCGATTGCCTTCCTCCGATTTGCCGACGTACTCTTTTTCTAAAAATACTCGTATAAAAAGTCTCGAAGCGTAGCTCGATTTGACGTCATACTTTCTTTCTAAAAAAACTCGTTTAAGAATTCTCGGAGAATGGGTAGCTAGATCTAAGAATTTGCGTTTTGGATGCTCTCTCTAGCTTGCCTTCCTCTAATTTGCAGACCTACTCTCTTTTAAAAAAAGTTACTTGTAGGGAATCGCAGAACGTAGGGTAGCGAGATTTAAGAGTTTTTGTTTTAGAGCTTTAATATTCGCTCTCGTTCGCCTTTCACCGATTTGCCGACGTATTCTTTTTCTAAAAATACTCGTATAGGGATTCTCGGAGTATGGGCAGCTACATCTAAGAATTTGCGTTTTGGATGCTCTCTCTAGCTTGCCTTCCTCTAATTTGCAGACATACTCTCTTTTAAAAAAAGTTACTTGTAGGGAATCGCAGAACGTAGGGTAGCGAGATTTAAGAGTTTTTGTCTTAGAGCTTTAATATTCGCTCTCGTTCGCGTTCCTCCGATTTGCCGACGTACTTTCTATCTAAAAATACTCGTATCGGGATTCTCGGAGTATGGGGTAGCTAGATCTAAGAATGTGCGTTTTGCATGCTCCCTCTAGCTCGCCTTCCTCTAATTTGGAGACGTACTCACTTTTCAACAAAGTTACTTGTAGGGAATCGCAGAGCGTAGTGTAGCGAGATTGAAGAGTTTTTGTTTTAGAGCTTGAATATTCGCTCTCGTTCGCGTTCCTCCGATTTTCCGACGTACTTTCTTTCTAAAAATACTCGTATAGGGATTCTCGGAGTATGGGGTAGCTAGATCTAAGAATTTGCGTTTTGGATGCTCCCTCCAGCTCGCTTTCCTGCCATTTGCCGTCATACTCTCTTTTAAAAAAAGTTACTTGTAGGGAATCGCAGAGCGTAGGGCAGCGATATTTAGGAGTTTTTGTTTTAGAGCTTTAATATTCGCTCTCGTTCTCCTTCCTCCGATTTGCCGACGTACTTTCCTTCTGAAAATACTCGTATAATGAGTCTCGGAGCGTGGGGTAGCTAGATCTAAGAATTTGCGTTTTGGATGCTCCCACTAGCTCGCCTTCCTCTAATTTGGAGACGTACTCTCTTTTAAACAAAGTTACTTGTAGGGAATCGCAGAGCGTAGGGCAGCGATATTTAGTATTTTTTGTTTTAGAGCTTTAATATTCGCTCTCGTTCGCCTTCCACCGATTAGCCGACGTACTCTTTTTCTAAAAATACTCGTATAGGGATTCTCGGAGTATGGGATAGCTAGATCTAAGAATTTGCGTTTTGGATGCTCCCTCCAGCTCGCCATCTTCTGATTTTCCGACGTACTCTCTTAAAAAAAGTTACTTGTAGGGAATCGCAGAGCGTAGGGTAGCGAGATTGAAGAGTTTTTGTCTTAGAGCTTTAATATTCGCTCTCGTTCGCGTTCCTCCGATTTGCCGACGTACTTTCTATCTAAAAATACTCGTATCGGGATTCTCGGAGTATGGGGTAGCTAGATCTAAGAATGTGCGTTTTGCATGCTCCCTCTAGCTCGCCTTCCTCTAATTTGGAGACGTACTCACTTTTAAACAAAGTTACTTGTAGGGAATCGCAGAGCGTAGTGTAGCGAGATTGAAGAGTTGTTGTTTTAGAGCTTTAATATTCGCTCTCGTTCGCGTTCCTCCGATTTTCCGACGTACTTTCTTTCTAAAAATACTCGTATAGGGATTCTCGGAGTATGGGGTAGCTAGATCTAAGAATTTGCGTTTTGGATGCTCCCTCCAGCTCGCTTTCCTGCCGTTTGCCGTCATACTCTCTTTTAAACAAAGTTACTTGTAGGGAATCGCAGAGCGTAGGGCAGCGATATTTAGGAGTTTTTGTTTTAGAGCTTTAATATTCGCTCTCGTTCTCCTTCCTCCGATTTGCCGACGTACTTTCTTTCTGAAAATACTCGTATAATGAGTCTCGGAGCGTGGGGTAGCTAGATCTAAGAATTTGCGTTTTGGATGCTCCCACTAGCTCGCCTTCCTCTAATTTGGAGACGTACTCTCTTTTAAACAAAGTTACTTGTAGGGAATCGCAGAGCGTAGTTTGGCTAGATTTAAGAGTTTCTGTCTTAGAGCTTTAATAAATGGTCTGGTTCTCCTTCCTCTGATTTGCTGACGTACTCTTTTTCTAAAAATACTCGTATAATGAGTCTCAAAGCGTAGCTCGATTTGCCATCATACTTTCTTTATAAAAATACTCGTATCGGGATTCTCGGAGTATGGGGTAGCTAGATCTAAGAATGTGCGTTTTGCATGCTCCCTCTAGCTCGTCTTCCTCTAATTTGGAGACGTACTCACTTTTAAACAAAGTTACTTGTAGGGATTCGCAGAGCGTAGTGTAGCGAGATTGAAGAGTTGTTGTTTTAGAGCTTTAATATTCGCTCTCGTTCGCGTTCCTCCGATTTTCCGACGTACTTTCTTTCTAAAAATACTCGTATAGGGATTCTCGGAGTATGGGGTAGCTAGTTCTAAGAATTTGCGTTTTGGATGCTCCCACTAGCTCGCCTTCCTCTAATTTGGAGACGTACTCTCTTTTAAACAAAGATACTTGTAGGGAATCGCAGAGCGTAGGGCAGGGATATTTAGGATTTTTTGTTTTAGAGCTTTAATATTCGCTCTCGTTCGCGTTCCTCCGATTTTCCGACGTACTTTCTTTCTAAAAATACTCGTATAGGGATTCTCGGAGTATGGGGTAGCTAGATCTAAGAATTTGCGTTTTGGATGCTCCCACTAGCTCGCCTTCCTCTAATTTGGAGACGTACTCTCTTTTAAACAAAGATACTTGTAGGGAATCGCAGAGCGTAGGGCAGCGATATTTAGGATTTTTTGTTTTAGAGCTTTAATATTCGCTCTCGTTCGCCTTCCACCGATTAGCCGACGTACTCTTTTTCTAAAAATACTCGTATAGGGATTCTCGGAGTATGGGTAGCTAGATCTAAGAATTTGCGTTTTGGATGCTCCCACTAGCTTGCCTTCCTCTAATTTGCAGACCTACTCTCTTTTAAAAAAAGTTACTTGTAGGGAATCGCAGAACGTAGGGTAGCGAGATATAAGAGTTTTTGTTTTAGAGCTTTAATATTCGCTCTCGTTCGCCTTTTACCGATTTGCGGACGTATTCTTTTTCTAAAAATACTCATATAGGGATTCTCGGAGTATGGGCAGCTACATCTAAGAATTTGCGTTTTGGATGCTCTCTCTAGCTTGCCTTCCTCTAATTTGCAGACATACTCTCTTTTAAAAAAAGTTACTTGTAGGGAATCGCAGAGCGTAGGGCAGCGAGATTTAAGAGTTTTTGTCTTAGAGCTTTAATATTCGCTCTCGTTCGCGTTCCTCCGATTTGCCGACGTACTTTCTATCTAAAAATACTCGTATCGGGATTCTCGGAGTATGGGGTAGCTAGATCTAAGAATGTGCGTTTTGCATGCTCCCTCTAGCTCGCCTTCCTCTAATTTGGAGACGTACTCACATTTAAACAAAGTTACTTGTAGGGAATCGCATAGCGTAGTGTAGCGAGATTGAAGAGTTTTTGTTTTAGAGCTTGAATATTCGCTCTCGTTCGCGTTCCTCCGATTTTCCGACGTACTTTCTTTCTAAAAATACTCGTATAGGGATTCTCGGAGTATGGGGTAGCTAGATCTAAGAATTTGCGTTTTGGATGCTCCCTCCAGCTCGCTTTCCTGCCATTTGCCGTCATACTCTCTTTTAAAAAAAGTTACTTGTAGGGAATCGCAGAGCGTAGGGCAGCGATATTTAGGAGTTTTTGTTTTAGAGCTTTAATATTCGCTCTCGTTCTCCTTCCTCCGATTTGCCGACGTACTTTCCTTCTGAAAATACTCGTATAATGAGTCTCGGAGCGTGGGGTAGCTAGATCTAAGAATTTGCGTTTTGGATGCTCCCACTAGCTCGCCTTCCTCTAATTTGGAGACGTACTCTCTTTTAAACAAAGTTACTTGTAGGGAATCGCAGAGCGTAGGGCAGCGATATTTAGTATTTTTTGTTTTAGAGCTTTAATATTCGCTCTCGTTCGCCTTCCACCGATTAGCCGACGTACTCTTTTTCTAAAAATACTCGTATAGGGATTCTCGGAGTATGGGATAGCTAGATCTAAGAATTTGCGTTTTGGATGCTCCCTCCAGCTCGCCATCTTCTGATTTTCCGACGTACTCTCTTAAAAAAAGTTACTTGTAGGGAATCGCAGAGCGTAGGGTAGCGAGATTGAAGAGTTTTTGTCTTAGAGCTTTAATATTCGCTCTCGTTCGCGTTCCTCCGATTTGCCGACGTACTTTCTATCTAAAAATACTCGTATCGGGATTCTCGGAGTATGGGGTAGCTAGATCTAAGAATGTGCGTTTTGCATGCTCCCTCTAGCTCGCCTTCCTCTAATTTGGAGACGTACTCACTTTTAAACAAAGTTACTTGTAGGGAATCGCAGAGCGTAGTGTAGCGAGATTGAAGAGTTGTTGTTTTAGAGCTTTAATATTCGCTCTCGTTCGCGTTCCTCCGATTTTCCGACGTACTTTCTTTCTAAAAATACTCGTATAGGGATTCTCGGAGTATGGGGTAGCTAGATCTAAGAATTTGCGTTTTGGATGCTCCCTCCAGCTCGCTTTCCTGCCGTTTGCCGTCATACTCTCTTTTAAACAAAGTTACTTGTAGGGAATCGCAGAGCGTAGGGCAGCGATATTTAGGAGTTTTTGTTTTAGAGCTTTAATATTCGCTCTCGTTCTCCTTCCTCCGATTTGCCGACGTACTTTCTTTCTGAAAATACTCGTATAATGAGTCTCGGAGCGTGGGGTAGCTAGATCTAAGAATTTGCGTTTTGGATGCTCCCACTAGCTCGCCTTCCTCTAATTTGGAGACGTACTCTCTTTTAAACAAAGTTACTTGTAGGGAATCGCAGAGCGTAGTTTGGCTAGATTTAAGAGTTTCTGTCTTAGAGCTTTAATAAATGGTCTGGTTCTCCTTCCTCTGATTTGCTGACGTACTCTTTTTCTAAAAATACTCGTATAATGAGTCTCAAAGCGTAGCTCGATTTGCCATCATACTTTCTTTATAAAAATACTCGTATCGGGATTCTCGGAGTATGGGGTAGCTAGATCTAAGAATGTGCGTTTTGCATGCTCCCTCTAGCTCGTCTTCCTCTAATTTGGAGACGTACTCACTTTTAAACAAAGTTACTTGTAGGGATTCGCAGAGCGTAGTGTAGCGAGATTGAAGAGTTGTTGTTTTAGAGCTTTAATATTCGCTCTCGTTCGCGTTCCTCCGATTTTCCGACGTACTTTCTTTCTAAAAATACTCGTATAGGGATTCTCGGAGTATGGGGTAGCTAGTTCTAAGAATTTGCGTTTTGGATGCTCCCACTAGCTCGCCTTCCTCTAATTTGGAGACGTACTCTCTTTTAAACAAAGATACTTGTAGGGAATCGCAGAGCGTAGGGCAGGGATATTTAGGATTTTTGTTTTAGAGCTTTAATATTCGCTCTCGTTCGCGTTCCTCCGATTTTCCGACGTACTTTCTTTCTAAAAATACTCGTATAGGGATTCTCGGAGTATGGGGTAGCTAGATCTAAGAATTTGCGTTTTGGATGCTCCCACTAGCTCGCCTTCCTCTAATTTGGAGACGTACTCTCTTTTAAACAAAGATACTTGTAGGGAATCGCAGAGCGTAGGGCAGCGATATTTAGGATTTTTTGTTTTAGAGCTTTAATATTCGCTCTCGTTTGCCTTCCACCGATTAGCCGACGTACTCTTTTTCTAAAAATACTCGTATAGGGATTCTCGGAGTATGGGTAGCTAGATCTAAGAATTTGCGTTTTGGATGCTCCCACTAGCTTGCCTTCCTCTAATTTGCAGACCTACTCTCTTTTAAAAAAAGTTACTTGTAGGGAATCGCAGAACGTAGGGTAGCGAGATATAAGAGTTTTTGTTTTAGAGCTTTAATATTCGCTCTCGTTCGCCTTTTACCGATTTGCGGACGTATTCTTTTTCTAAAAATACTCATATAGGGATTCTCGGAGTATGGGTAGCTAGATCTAAGAATTTGCGTTTTGCACGCTCCCTCTAGCTCGCCTTCCTCTAATTTGGAGACGTACTCTCTTTTAAACAAAGATACTTGTAGGGAATCGCAGAGCGTAGGGCAGCGAGATTTAAGAGTTTTTGTCTTAGAGCTTTAATATTCGCTCTCGTTCGCGTTCCTCCGATTTGCCGACGTACTTTCTATCTAAAAATACTCGTATCGGGATTCTCGGAGTATGGGGTAGCTAGATCTAAGAATGTGCGTTTTGCATGCTCCCTCTAGCTCGCCTTCCTCTAATTTGGAGACGTACTCACATTTAAACAAAGTTACTTGTAGGGAATCGCATAGCGTAGTGTAGCGAGATTGAAGAGTTTTTGTTTTAGAGCTTGAATATTCGCTCTCGTTCGCGTTCCTCCGATTTTCCGACGTACTTTCTTTCTAAAAATACTCGTATAGGGATTCTCGGAGTATGGGGTAGCTAGATCTAAGAATTTGCGTTTTGGATGCTCCCTCCAGCTTGCTTTCCTGCCATTTGCCGTCATACTCTCTTTTAAAAAAAGTTACGTGTAGGGAATCGCAGAGCGTAGTGCAGCGATATTTAGGAGTTTTTGTTTTAGAGCTTTAATATTCGCTCTCGTTCTCCTTCCTCCGATTTGCCGACGTACTTTCTTTCTGAAAATACTCGTATAATGAGTCTCGGAGAGTGGGGTAGCTAGATCTAAGAATTTGCGTTTTGGATGCTCCCACTAGCTCGCCTTCCTCTAATTTGGAGACGTACTCTCTTTTAAACAAAGTTACTTGTAGGGAATCGCAGAGCGTAGTTTGGCTAGATTTAAGAGTTTCTGTCTTAGAGCTTTAATATATGGTCTGGTTCTCCTTCCTCTGATTTGCTGACGTACTCTTTTTCTAAAAATACTCGTATAATGAGTCTCAAAGCGTAGCTCGATTTGCCATCATACTTTCTTTATAAAAATACTCGTATCGGGATTCTCGGAGTATGGGGTAGCTAGATCTAAGAATGTGCGTCTTGCATGCTCCCTCTAGCTCGCCTTCCTCTAATTTGGAGACGTACTCTCTTTTAAACAAAGTTACTTGTAGGGAATCGCAGAGCGTAGGGCAGCGATATTTAGTATTTTTTGTTTTAGAGCTTTAATATTCGCTCTCGTTCGCCTTCCACCGATTAGCCGACGTACTCTTTTTCTAAAAATACTCGTATAGGGATTCTCGGAGTATGGGATAGCTAGATCTAAGAATTTGCGTTTTGGATGCTCCCTCCAGCTCGCCATCTTCTGATTTTCCGACGTACTCTCTTAAAAAAAGTTACTTGTAGGGAATCGCAGAGCGTAGGGTAGCGAGATTGAAGAGTTTTTGTCTTAGAGCTTTAATATTCGCTCTCGTTCGCGTTCCTCCGATTTGCCGACGTACTTTCTATCTAAAAATACTCGTATCGGGATTCTCGGAGTATGGGGTAGCTAGATCTAAGAATGTGCGTTTTGCATGCTCCCTCTAGCTCGCCTTCCTCTAATTTGGAGACGTACTCTCTTTTAAACAAAGTTACTTGTAGGGAATCGCAGAGCGTAGTTTGGCTAGATTTAAGAGTTTCTGTCTTAGAGCTTTAATATATGGTCTGGTTCTCCTTCCTCTGATTTGCTGACGTACTCTTTTTCTAAAAATACTCGTATAATGAGTCTCAAAGCGTAGCTCGATTTGCCATCATACTTTCTTTATAAAAATACTCGTATCGGGATTCTCGGAGTATGGGGTAGCTAGATCTAAGAATGTGCGTCTTGCATGCTCCCTCTAGCTCGCCTTCCTCTAATTTGGAGACGTACTCTCTTTTAAACAAAGTTACTTGTAGGGAATCGCAGAGCGTAGGGCAGCGATATTTAGTATTTTTTGTTTTAGAGCTTTAATATTCGCTCTCGTTCGCCTTCCACCGATTAGCCGACGTACTCTTTTTCTAAAAATACTCGTATAGGGATTCTCGGAGTATGGGATAGCTAGATCTAAGAATTTGCGTTTTGGATGCTCCCTCCAGCTCGCCATCTTCTGATTTTCCGACGTACTCTCTTAAAAAAAGTTACTTGTAGGGAATCGCAGAGCGTAGGGTAGCGAGATTGAAGAGTTTTTGTCTTAGAGCTTTAATATTCGCTCTCGTTCGCCTTCCACCGATTTGCCGACGTATTCTTTTTCTAAAAATACTCGTATAGGGATTCTCGGAGTATGGGGTAGCTAGATCTAAGAATTTGCGTTTTGGATGCTCCCTCCAGCTCGCTTTCCTGCCGTTTGCCGTCATACTCTCTTTTAAACAAAGTTACTTGTAGGGAATCGCAGAGCGTAGGGCAGCGATATTTAGGAGTTTTTGTTTTAGAGCTTTAATATTCGCTCTCGTTCTCCTTCCTCCGATTTGCCGACGTACTTTCTTTCTGAAAATACTCGTATAATGAGTCTCGGAGCGTGGGGTAGCTAGATCTAAGAATTTGCGTTTTGGATGCTCCCACTAGCTCGCCTTCCTCTAATTTGGAGACGTACTCTCTTTTAAACAAAGTTACTTGTAGGGAATCGCAGAGCGTAGTTTGGCTAGATTTAAGAGTTTCTGTCTTAGAGCTTTAATATATGGTCTGGTTCTCCTTCCTCTGATTTGCTGACGTACTCTTTTTCTAAAAATACTCGTATAATGAGTCTCAAAGCGTAGCTCGATTTGCCATCATACTTTCTTTATAAAAATACTCGTATCGGGATTCTCGGAGTATGGGGTAGCTAGATCTAAGAATGTGCGTTTTGCATGCTCCCTCTAGCTCGTCTTCCTCTAATTTGGAGACGTACTCACTTTTAAACAAAGTTACTTGTAGGGATTCGCAGAGCGTAGTGTAGCGAGATTGAAGAGTTGTTGTTTTAGAGCTTTAATATTCGCTCTCGTTCGCGTTCCTCCGATTTTCCGACGTACTTTCTTTCTAAAAATACTCGTATAGGGATTCTCGGAGTATGGGGTAGCTAGTTCTAAGAATTTGCGTTTTGGATGCTCCCACTAGCTCGCCTTCCTCTAATTTGGAGACGTACTCTCTTTTAAACAAAGATACTTGTAGGGAATCGCAGAGCGTAGGGCAGGGATATTTAGGATTTTTTGTTTTAGAGCTTTAATATTCGCTCTCGTTCGCGTTCCTCCGATTTTCCGACGTACTTTCTTTCTAAAAATACTCGTATAGGGATTCTCGGAGTATGGGGTAGCTAGATCTAAGAATTTGCGTTTTGGATGCTCCCACTAGCTCGCCTTCCTCTAATTTGGAGACGTACTCTCTTTTAAACAAAGATACTTGTAGGGAATCGCAGAGCGTAGGGCAGCGATATTTAGGATTTTTTGTTTTAGAGCTTTAATATTCGCTCTCGTTCGCCTTCCACCGATTAGCCGACGTACTCTTTTTCTAAAAATACTCGTATAGGGATTCTCGGAGTATGGGTAGCTAGATCTAAGAATTTGCGTTTTGGATGCTCCCACTAGCTTGCCTTCCTCTAATTTGCAGACCTACTCTCTTTTAAAAAAAGTTACTTGTAGGGAATCGCAGAACGTAGGGTAGCGAGATATAAGAGTTTTTGTTTTAGAGCTTTAATATTCGCTCTCGTTCGCCTTTTACCGATTTGCGGACGTATTCTTTTTCTAAAAATACTCATATAGGGATTCTCGGAGTATGGGTAGCTAGATCTAAGAATTTGCGTTTTGGATGCTCCCACTAGCTCGCCTTCCTCTAATTTGGAGACGTACTCTCTTTTAAACAAAGATACTTGTAGGGAATCGCAGAGCGTAGGGCAGCGAGATTTAAGAGTTTTTGTCTTAGAGCTTTAATATTCGCTCTCGTTCGCGTTCCTCCGATTTGCCGACGTACTTTCTATCTAAAAATACTCGTATCGGGATTCTCGGAGTATGGGGTAGCTAGATCTAAGAATGTGCGTTTTGCATGCTCCCTCTAGCTCGCCTTCCTCTAATTTGGAGACGTACTCACATTTAAACAAAGTTACTTGTAGGGAATCGCAGAGCGTAGTGTAGCGAGATTGAAGAGTTTTTGTTTTAGAGCTTGAATATTCGCTCTCGTTCGCGTTCCTCCGATTTTCCGACGTACTTTCTTTCTAAAAATACTCGTATAGGGATTCTCGGAGTATGGGGTAGCTAGATCTAAGAATTTGCGTTTTGGATGCTCCCTCCAGCTTGCTTTCCTGCCATTTGCCGTCATACTCTCTTTTAAAAAAAGTTACGTGTAGGGAATCGCAGAGCGTAGTGCAGCGATATTTAGGAGTTTTTGTTTTAGAGCTTTAATATTCGCTCTCGTTCTCCTTCCTCCGATTTGCCGACGTACTTTCTTTCTGAAAATACTCGTATAATGAGTCTCGGAGAGTGGGGTAGCTAGATCTAAGAATTTGCGTTTTGGATGCTCCCACTAGCTCGCCTTCCTCTAATTTGGAGACGTACTCTCTTTTAAACAAAGTTACTTGTAGGGAATCGCAGAGCGTAGTTTGGCTAGATTTAAGAGTTTCTGTCTTAGAGCTTTAATATATGGTCTGGTTCTCCTTCCTCTGATTTGCTGACGTACTCTTTTTCTAAAAATACTCGTATAATGAGTCTCAAAGCGTAGCTCGATTTGCCATCATACTTTCTTTATAAAAATACTCGTATCGGGATTCTCGGAGTATGGGGTAGCTAGATCTAAGAATGTGCGTTTTGCATGCTCCCTCTAGCTCGCCTTCCTCTAATTTGGAGACGTACTCACTTTTAAACAAAGTTACTTGTAGGGAATCGCAGAGCGTAGTGTAGCGAGATTGAAGAGTTGTTGTTTTAGAGCTTTAATATTCGCTCTCGTTCGCGTTCCTCCGATTTTCCGACGTACTTTCTTTCTAAAAATACTCGTATAGGGATTCTCGGAGTATGGGGTAGCCAGATCTAAGAATTTGCGTTTTGGATGCTCCCTCCAGCTCGCTTTCCTGCCGTTTGCCGTGATCCTCTCTTTTAAACAAAGTTACTTGTAAGGAATCGCAGAGCGTAGTGTAGCGAGATTGAAGAGTTTTTGTTTTAGAGCTTTAATATTCGCTCTCGTTCGCGTTCCTCCGATTTTCCGACGTACTTTCTTTCTAAAAATACTCGTATAGGGATTCTCGGAGTATGGGGTAGCTAGTTCTAAGAATTTGCGTTTTGGATGCTCCCACTAGCTCGCCTTCCTCTAATTTGGAGACGTACTCTCTTTTAAACAAAGATACTTGTAGGGAATCGCAGAGCGTAGGGCAGCGATATTTAAGAGTTTTTGTCTTAGAGCTTTAATATTCGCTCTCGTTCGCGTTCCTCCGATTTGCCGACGTACTTTCTATCTAAAAATACTCGTATCGGGATTCTCGGAGTATGGGGTAGCTAGATCTAAAAATGTGCGTTTTGCATGCTCCCTCTAGCTTGCCTTCCTCTAATTTGGAGACGTACTCACTTTTAAACAAAGTTACTTGTAGGGAATCGCAGAGCGTAGTGTAGCGAGATTGAAGAGTTTTTGTTTTAGAGCTTTAATATTCGCTCTCGTTCGCGTTCCTCCGATTTGCCGACGTACTTTCTATCTAAAAATACTCGTATCGGGATTCTCGGAGTATGGGGTAGCTAGATCTAAAAATGTGCGTTTTGGATGCTCCCTCCAGCTCGCTTTCCTGCCGTTTGCCGTCATACTCTCTTTTAAACAAAGTTACTTGTAGGGAATCGCAGAGCGTAGGGCAGCGATATTTAGGATTTTTTGTTTTAGAGCTTTAATATTCGCTCTCGTTCGCGTTCCTCCGATTTTCCGACGTACTTTCTTTCTAAAAATACTCGTATAGGGATTCTCGGAGTATGGGATAGCTAGATCTCAGAATTTGCTTTTTGGATGCTCCCTACAGCTCGCCTTATTCTGATTTTCCGACGTACTCTCTTAAAAAAAAAATTACTTGTAGGGAATCGCAGAGCGTAGGGTAGAGAGATTGAAGAGTTTTTGTTTTAGAGCTTTAATATTCGCTCTCGTTCGCCTTCCACCGATTTGCCGACGTACTTTCTTTCTGAAAATACTCGTATAATGAGTCTCGGAGCGTGGGGTAGCTAGATCTAAGAATTTGCGTTTTGGATGCTCCCACTAGCTCGCCTTCCTCTAATTTGGAGACGTACTCTCTTTTAAACAAAGTTACTTGTAGGGAATCGCAGAGCGTAGTTTGGCTAGATTTAAGAGTTTCTGTCTTAGAGCTTTAATATATGGTCTGGTTCTCCTTCCTCTGATTTGCTGACGTACTCTTTTTCTAAAAATACTCGTATAATGAGTCTCAAAGCGTAGCTCGATTTGCCATCATACTTTCTTTATAAAAATACTCGTATCGGGATTCTCGGAGTATGGGGTAGCTAGATCTAAGAATGTGCGTTTTGCATGCTCCCTCTAGCTCGCCTTCCTCTAATTTGGAGACGTACTCACTTTTAAACAAAGTTACTTGTAGGGAATCGCAGAGCGTAGTGTAGCGAGATTGAAGAGTTTTTGTTTTAGAGCTTTAATATTCGCTCTCGTTCGCGTTCCTCCGATTTTCCGACGTACTTTCTTTCTAAAAATACTCGTATAGGGATTCTCGGAGTATGGGGTAGCTAGATCTGAGAATGTGCGTTTTGCATGCTCCCTCTAGCTCGCCTTCCTCTAATTTGGAGACGTACTCACTTATAAACAAAGTTACTTCTAGGGAATCGCAGAGCGTAGTGTAGCGAGATTGAAGAGTTTTTGTTTTAGAGCTTTAATATTCGCTCTCGTTCGCGTTCCTCCGATTTTCCGACGTACTTTCTTTCTAAAAATACTCGTATAGGGATTCTCGGAGTATGGGGTAGCTAGATCTAAGAATTTGCGTTTTGGATGCTCCCACTAGCTCGCCTTCCTCTAATTTGGAGACGTACTCTCTTTTAAACAAAGATACTTGTAGAGAATCGCAGAGCGTAGGGCAGCGATATTTAGGATTTTTTGTTTTAGAGCTTTAATATTCGCTCTCGTTCGCCTTCCACCGATTAGCCGACGTACTCTTTTTCTAAAAATACTCGTATAGGGATTCTCGGAGTATGGGGTAGCTAGATCTAAGAATTTGCGTTTTGGATGCTCCCACTAGCTCGCCTTCCTCTAATTTGGAGACGTACTCTCTTTTAAACAAAGATACTTGTAGGGAATCGCAGAGCGTAGGGCAGCGAGATTTAAGAGTTTTTGTCTTAGAGCTTTAATATTCGCTCTCGTTCGCGTTCCTCCGATTTGCCGACGTACTTTCTATCTAAAAATACTCGTATCGGGATTCTCGGAGTATGGGGTAGCTAGATCTAAAAATGTGCGTTTTGCATGCTCCCTCTAGCTCGCCTTCCTCTAATTTGGAGACGTACTCACTTTTAAACAAAGTTACTTGTAGGGAATCGCAGAGCGTAGTGTAGCGAGATTGAAGAGTTTTTGTTTTAGAGCTTTAATATTCGCTCTCGTTCGCGTTCCTCCGATTTGCCGACGTACTTTCTATCTAAAAATACTCGTATCGGGATTCTCGGAGTATGGGGTAGCTAGATCTAAAAATGTGCGTTTTGGATGCTCCCTCCAGCTCGCTTTCCTGCCGTTTGCCGTCATACTCTCTTTTAAACAAAGTTACTTGTAGGGAATCGCAGAGCGTAGGGCAGCGATATTTAGGAGTTTTTGTTTTAGAGCTTTAATATTCGCTCTCGTTCGCCTTCCACCGATTTGCCGACGTACTCTTTTTCTAAAAATACTCGTATAGGGATTCTCGGAGTATGGGATAGCTAGATCTAAGCATTTGCTTTTTGGATGCTCCCTACAGCTCGCCTTATTCTGATTTTCCGACGTACTCTCTTAAAAAAAAAAATTACTTGTAGGGAATCGCAGAGCGTAGGGTAGAGAGATTGAAGAGTTTTTGTTTTAGAGCTTTAATATTCGCTCTCGTTCGCCTTCCACCGATTTGCCGACGTACTTTCTTTCTGAAAATACTCGTATAATGAGTCTCGGAGCGTGGGGTAGCTAGATCTAAGAATTTGCGTTTTGGATGCTCCCACTAGCTCGCCTTCCTCTAATTTGGAGACGTACTCTCTTTTAAACAAAGTTACTTGTAGGGAATCGCAGAGCGTAGTTTGGCTAGATTTAAGAGTTTCTGTCTTAGAGCTTTAATATATGGTCTGGTTCTCCTTCCTCTGATTTGCTGACGTACTCTTTTTCTAAAAATACTCGTATAATGAGTCTCAAAGCGTAGCTCGATTTGCCATCATACTTTCTTTATAAAAATACTCGTATCGGGATTCTCGGAGTATGGGGTAGCTAGATCTAAGAATGTGCGTCTTGCATGCTCCCTCTAGCTCGCCTTCCTCTAATTTGGAGACGTACTCACTTTTAAACAAAGTTACTTGTAGGGAATCGCAGAGCGTAGTGTAACGAGATTGAAGAGTTTTTGTTTTAGAGCTTTAATATTCGCTCTCGTTCGCGTTCCACCGATTTTCCGACGTACTTTCTTTCTAAAAATACTCGTATAGGGATTCTCGGAGTATGGGGTAGCTAGATCTAAGAATTTGCGTTTTGGATGCTCCCTCCAGCTCGCTTTCCTGCCGTTTGCCGTCATACTCTCTTTTAAACAAAGTTACTTGTAGGGAATCGCAGAGCGTAGGGCAGCGATATTTAGGAGTTTTTGTTTTAGAGCTTTAATATTCGCTCTCGTTCGCCTTCCACCGATTTGCCGACGTACTCTTTTTCTAAAAATACTCGTATAGGGATTCTCGGAGTATGGGATAGCTAGATCTAAGAATTTGCTTTTTGGATGCTCCCTCCAGATCGCCTTATTCTGATTTTCCGACGTACTCTCTTAAAAAAAAAAATTACTTGTAGGGAATCGCAGAGCGTATGGTAGAGAGATTTAAGAGTTTTTGTTTTAGAGCTTTAGTATTCACTCTCGTTCGCCTTCCACCGATTTGCCGACGTACTCTTTTTCTCAAAATAGTCGTATAAGCAGTCTCGGAGTATGGGGTAGCTACATCTAAGAATTTGCGTTTTGGATGCTCGCTCTAGCTCGCCTTCCTCTAATTTGCAGGCGTACTCTCTTTTAAAAAAAGTTACTTGTAGGGAATCGCAGAACGTAGGGTAGCGAGATTTAAGAGTTTTTGTCTTAGAGCTTTAATATTCGCTCTCGTTCGCGTTCCTCCGATTTGCCGACGTACTTTCTATCTAAAAATACTCGTATCGGGATTCTCGGAGTATGGGGTAGCTAGATCTAAGAATGTGCGTTTTGGATGCCCCCTCCAGCTCGCCTTCTTCTGATTTTCCGACGTACTCTCTTTTAAAAAAAGTTACTTGTAGGGAATCGCAGAGCGTAGGGTAGCGAGATTGAAGAGTTTTTGTTTTAGAGCTTTAATATTCGCTCTCGTTCGCGTTCCTCCGATTTTCCGACGTACTTTCTTTCTAAAAATACTCGTATAGGGATTCTCGGAGTATGGGGTAGCTAGATCTAAGAATTTGCGTTTTGGATGCTCCCACTAGCTCGCCTTCCTCTAATTTGGAGACGTACTCTCTTTTAAACAAAGATACTTGTAGGGAATCGCAGAGCGTAGGGCAGCGATATTTAGGATTTTTTGTTTTAGAGCTTTAATATTCGCTCTCGTTCGCCTTCCACCGATTAGCCGACGTACTCTTTTTCTAAAAATACTCGTATAGGGATTCTCGGAGTATGGGTAGCTAGATCTAAGAATTTGCGTTTTGGATGCTCCCACTAGCTTGCCTTCCTCTAATTTGCAGACCTACTCTCTTTTAAAAAAAGTTACTTGTAGGGAATCGCAGAACGTAGGGTAGCGAGATATAAGAGTTTTTGTTTTAGAGCTTTAATATTCGCTCTCGTTCGCCTTTTACCGATTTGCGGACGTATTCTTTTTCTAAAAATACTCATATAGGGATTCTCGGAGTATGGGTAGCTAGATCTAAGAATTTGCGTTTTGCATGCTCCCTCTAGCTCGCCTTCCTCTAATTTGGAGACGTACTCTCTTTTAAACAAAGATACTTGTAGGGAATCGCAGAGCGTAGGGCAGCGAGATTTAAGAGTTTTTGTCTTAGAGCTTTAATATTCGCTCTCGTTCGCGTTCCTCCGATTTGCCGACGTACTTTCTATCTAAAAATACTCGTATCGGGATTCTCGGAGTATGGGGTAGCTAGATCTAAGAATGTGCGTTTTGCATGCTCCCTCTAGCTCG
Organism: Nasonia vitripennis; assembly: GCF_009193385.2. Classification (NCBI taxonomy): domain Eukaryota; kingdom Metazoa; phylum Arthropoda; class Insecta; order Hymenoptera; family Pteromalidae; genus Nasonia; species Nasonia vitripennis. Next base: position 814,233 of record NW_022279632.1, read on the forward strand.
CCTTCCTCTAATTTGGAGACGTACTCACATTTAAACAAAGTTACTTGTAGGGAATCGCAGAGCGTAGTGTAGCGAGATTGAAGAGTTTTTGTTTTAGAGCTTGAATATTCGCTCTCGTTCGCGTTCCTCCGATTTTCCGACGTACTTTCTTTCTAAAAATACTCGTATAGGGATTCTCGGAGTATGGGGTAGCTAGATCTAAGAATTTGCGTTTTGGATGCTCCCTCCAGCTTGCTTTCCTGCCATTTGCCGTCATACTCTCTTTTAAAAAAAGTTACGTGTAGGGAATCGCAGAGCGTAGTGCAGCGATATTTAGGAGTTTTTGTTTTAGAGCTTTAATATTCGCTCTCGTTCTCCTTCCTCCGATTTGCCGACGTACTTTCTTTCTGAAAATACTCGTATAATGAGTCTCGGAGAGTGGGGTAGCTAGATCTAAGAATTTGCGTTTTGGATGCTCCCACTAGCTCGCCTTCCTCTAATTTGGAGACGTACTCTCTTTTAAACAAAGTTACTTGTAGGGAATCGCAGAGCGTAGTTTGGCTAGATTTAAGAGTTTCTGTCTTAGAGCTTTAATATATGGTCTGGTTCTCCTTCCTCTGATTTGCTGACGTACTCTTTTTCTAAAAATACTCGTATAATGAGTCTCAAAGCGTAGCTCGATTTGCCATCATACTTTCTTTATAAAAATACTCGTATCGGGATTCTCGGAGTATGGGGTAGCTAGATCTAAGAATGTGCGTTTTGCATGCTCCCTCTAGCTCGCCTTCCTCTAATTTGGAGACGTACTCACTTTTAAACAAAGTTACTTGTAGGGAATCGCAGAGCGTAGTGTAGCGAGATTGAAGAGTTGTTGTTTTAGAGCTTTAATATTCGCTCTCGTTCGCGTTCCTCCGATTTTCCGACGTACTTTCTTTCTAAAAATACTCGTATAGGGATTCTCGGAGTATGGGGTAGCCAGATCTAAGAATTTGCGTTTTGGATGCTCCCTCCAGCTCGCTTTCCTGCCGTTTGCCGTGATCCTCTCTTTTAAACAAAGTTACTTGTAAGGAATCGCAGAGCGTAGGGCAGCGATATTTAGGAGTTTTTGTTTTAGAGCTTTAATATTCGCTCTCGTTCTCCGTCCTCCGATTTGCCGACGTACTTTCTTTCTGAAAATACTCGTATAATGAGTCTCGGGGCGTGGGGTAGATAGATCTAAGAATTTGCGTTTTGGATGCTCCCACTACCTCGCCTTCCTCTAATTTGGAGACGTACTCTCTTTTAAACAAAGTTACTTGTAGGGAATCGCAGAGCGTAGTTTGGCTAAATTTAAGAGTTTCTGTCTTAGAGCTTTAATATATGGTCTGGTTCTCCTTCCTCTGATTTGCTGACGTACTCTTTTTCTAAAAATACTCGTATAATGAGTCTCAAAGCGTAGCTCGATTTGCCATCATACTTTCTTTATAAAAATACTCGTATCGGGATTCTCGGAGTATGGGGTAGCTAGATCTAAGAATGTGCGTTTTGCATGCTCCCTCTAGCTCGCCTTCCTCTAATTTGGAGACGTACTCACTTTTAAACAAAGTTACTTGTAGGGAATCGCAGAGCGTAGTGTAGCGAGATTGAAGAGTTTTTGTTTTAGAGCTTTAATATTCGCTCTCGTTCGCGTTCCTCCGATTTTCCGACGTACTTTCTTTCTAAAAATACTCGTATAGGGATTCTCGGAGTATGGGGTAGCTAGATCTGAGAATGTGCGTTTTGCATGCTCCCTCTAGCTCGCCTTCCTCTAATTTGGAGACGTACTCACTTTTAAACAAAGTTACTTCTAGGGAATCGCAGAGCGTAGTGTAGCGAGATTGAAGAGTTTTTGTTTTAGAGCTTTAATATTCGCTCTCGTTCGCGTTCCTCCGATTTTCCGACGTACTTTCTTTCTAAAAATACTCGTATAGGGATTCTCGGAGTATGGGGTAGCTAGTTCTAAGAATTTGCGTTTTGGATGCTCCCACTAGCTCGCCTTCCTCTAATTTGGAGACGTACTCTCTTTTAAACAAAGATACTTGTAGGGAATCGCAGAGCGTAGGGCAGCGATATTTAGGATTTTTTGTTTTAGAGCTTTAATATTCGCTCTCGTTCGCGTTCCTCCGATTTTCCGACGTACTTTCTTTCTAAATATACTCGTATAGGGATTCTCGGAGTATGGGGTAGCTAGATCTAAGAATTTGCGTTTTGGATGCTCCCACTAGCTCGCCTTCCTCTAATTTGGAGACGTACTCTCTTTTAAACAAAGATACTTGTAGAGAATCGCAGAGCGTAGGGCAGCGATATTTAGGATTTTTTGTTTTAGAGCTTTAATATTCGCTCTCGTTCGCCTTCCACCGATTAGCCGACGTACTCTTTTTCTAAAAATACTCGTATAGGGATTCTCGGAGTATGGGGTAGCTAGATCTAAGAATTTGCGTTTTGGATGCTCCCACTAGCTCGCCTTCCTCTAATTTGGAGACGTACTCTCTTTTAAACAAAGATACTTGTAGGGAATCGCAGAGCGTAGGGCAGCGAGATTTAAGAGTTTTTGTCTTAGAGCTTTAATATTCGCTCTCGTTCGCGTTCCTCCGATTTGCCGACGTACTTTCTATCTAAAAATACTCGTATCGGGATTCTCGGAGTATGGGGTAGCTAGATCTAAAAATGTGCGTTTTGCATGCTCCCTCTAGCTTGCCTTCCTCTAATTTGGAGACGTACTCACTTTTAAACAAAGTTACTTGTAGGGAATCGCAGAGCGTAGTGTAGCGAGATTGAAGAGTTTTTGTTTTAGAGCTTTAATATTCGCTCTCGTTCGCGTTCCTCCGATTTGCCGACGTACTTTCTATCTAAAAATACTCGTATCGGGATTCTCGGAGTATGGGGTAGCTAGATCTAAAAATGTGCGTTTTGGATGCTCCCTCCAGCTCGCTTTCCTGCCGTTTGCCGTCATACTCTCTTTTAAACAAAGTTACTTGTAGGGAATCGCAGAGCGTAGGGCAGCGATATTTAGGAGTTTTTGTTTTAGAGCTTTAATATTCGCTCTCGTTCGCCTTCCACCGATTTGCCGACGTACTCTTTTTCTAAAAATACTCGTATAGGGATTCTCGGAGTATGGGATAGCTAGATCTCAGAATTTGCTTTTTGGATGCTCCCTACAGCTCGCCTTATTCTGATTTTCCGACGTACTCTCTTAAAAAAAAAAATTACTTGTAGGGAATCGCAGAGCGTAGGGTAGAGAGATTGAAGAGTTTTTGTTTTAGAGCTTTAATATTCGCTCTCGTTCGCCTTCCACCGATTTGCCGACGTACTTTCTTTCTGAAAATACTCGTATAATGAGTCTCGGAGCGTGGGGTAGCTAGATCTAAGAATTTGCGTTTTGGATGCTCCCACTAGCTCGCCTTCCTCTAATTTGGAGACGTACTCTCTTTTAAACAAAGTTACTTGTAGGGAATCGCAGAGCGTAGTTTGGCTAGATTTAAGAGTTTCTGTCTTAGAGCTTTAATATATGGTCTGGTTCTCCTTCCTCTGATTTGCTGACGTACTCTTTTTCTAAAAATACTCGTATAATGAGTCTCAAAGCGTAGCTCGATTTGCCATCATACTTTCTTTATAAAAATACTCGTATCGGGATTCTCGGAGTATGGGGTAGCTAGATCTAAGAATGTGCGTTTTGCATGCTCCCTCTAGCTCGCCTTCCTCTAATTTGGAGACGTACTCACTTTTAAACAAAGTTACTTGTAGGGAATCGCAGAGCGTAGTGTAGCGAGATTGAAGAGTTTTTGTTTTAGAGCTTTAATATTCGCTCTCGTTCGCGTTCCTCCGATTTTCCGACGTACTTTCTTTCTAAAAATACTCGTATAGGGATTCTCGGAGTATGGGGTAGCTAGATCTGAGAATGTGCGTTTTGCATGCTCCCTCTAGCTCGCCTTCCTCTAATTTGGAGACGTACTCACTTATAAACAAAGTTACTTCTAGGGAATCGCAGAGCGTAGTGTAGCGAGATTGAAGAGTTTTTGTTTTAGAGCTTTAATATTCGCTCTCGTTCGCGTTCCTCCGATTTTCCGACGTACTTTCTTTCTAAAAATACTCGTATAGGGATTCTCGGAGTATGGGGTAGCTAGTTCTAAGAATTTGCGTTTTGGATGCTCCCACTAGCTCGCCTTCCTCTAATTTGGAGACGTACTCTCTTTTAAACAAAGATACTTGTAGGGAATCGCAGAGCGTAGGGCAGCGATATTTAGGATTTTTTGTTTTAGAGCTTTAATATTCGCTCTCGTTCGCGTTCCTCCGATTTTCCGACGTACTTTCTTTCTAAAAATACTCGTATAGGGATTCTCGGAGTATGGGGTAGCTAGATCTAAGAATTTGCGTTTTGGATGCTCCCACTAGCTCGCCTTCCTCTAATTTGGAGACGTACTCTCTTTTAAACAAAGATACTTGTAGAGAATCGCAGAGCGTAGGGCAGCGATATTTAGGATTTTTTGTTTTAGAGCTTTAATATTCGCTCTCGTTCGCCTTCCACCGATTAGCCGACGTACTCTTTTTCTAAAAATACTCGTATAGGGATTCTCGGAGTATGGGGTAGCTAGATCTAAGAATTTGCGTTTTGGATGCTCCCACTAGCTCGCCTTCCTCTAATTTGGAGACGTACTCTCTTTTAAACAAAGATACTTGTAGGGAATCGCAGAGCGTAGGGCAGCGAGATTTAAGAGTTTTTGTCTTAGAGCTTTAATATTCGCTCTCGTTCGCGTTCCTCCGATTTGCCGACGTACTTTCTATCTAAAAATACTCGTATCGGGATTCTCGGAGTATGGGGTAGCTAGATCTAAAAATGTGCGTTTTGCATGCTCCCTCTAGCTCGCCTTCCTCTAATTTGGAGACGTACTCACTTTTAAACAAAGTTACTTGTAGGGAATCGCAGAGCGTAGTGTAGCGAGATTGAAGAGTTTTTGTTTTAGAGCTTTAATATTCGCTCTCGTTCGCGTTCCTCCGATTTGCCGACGTACTTTCTATCTAAAAATACTCGTATCGGGATTCTCGGAGTATGGGGTAGCTAGATCTAAAAATGTGCGTTTTGGATGCTCCCTCCAGCTCGCTTTCCTGCCGTTTGCCGTCATACTCTCTTTTAAACAAAGTTACTTGTAGGGAATCGCAGAGCGTAGGGCAGCGATATTTAGGAGTTTTTGTTTTAGAGCTTTAATATTCGCTCTCGTTCGCCTTCCACCGATTTGCCGACGTACTCTTTTTCTAAAAATACTCTTATAGGGATTCTCGGAGTATGGGATAGCTAGATCTAAGAATTTGCTTTTTGGATGCTCCCTACAGCTCGCCTTATTCTGATTTTCCGACGTACTCTCTTAAAAAAAAAATTACTTGTAGGGAATCGCAGAGCGTAGGGTAGAGAGATTGAAGAGTTTTTGTTTTAGAGCTTTAATATTCGCTCTCGTTCGCCTTCCACCGATTTGCCGACGTACTTTCTTTCTGAAAATACTCGTATAATGAGTCTCGGAGCGTGGGGTAGCTAGATCTAAGAATTTGCGTTTTGGATGCTCCCACTAGCTCGCCTTCCTCTAATTTGGAGACGTACTCTCTTTTAAACAAAGTTACTTGTAGGGAATCGCAGAGCGTAGTTTGGCTAGATTTAAGAGTTTCTGTCTTAGAGCTTTAATATATGGTCTGGTTCTCCTTCCTCTGATTTGCTGACGTACTCTTTTTCTAAAAATACTCGTATAATGAGTCTCAAAGCGTAGCTCGATTTGCCATCATACTTTCTTTATAAAAATACTCGTATCGGGATTCTCGGAGTATGGGGTAGCTAGATCTAAGAATGTGCGTCTTGCATGCTCCCTCTAGCTCGCCTTCCTCTAATTTGGAGACGTACTCACTTTTAAACAAAGTTACTTGTAGGGAATCGCAGAGCGTAGTGTAACGAGATTGAAGAGTTTTTGTTTTAGAGCTTTAATATTCGCTCTCGTTCGCGTTCCACCGATTTTCCGACGTACTTTCTTTCTAAAAATACTCGTATAGGGATTCTCGGAGTATGGGGTAGCTAGATCTAAGAATTTGCGTTTTGGATGCTCCCTCCAGCTCGCTTTCCTGCCGTTTGCCGTCATACTCTCTTTTAAACAAAGTTACTTGTAGGGAATCGCAGAGCGTAGGGCAGCGATATTTAGGAGTTTTTGTTTTAGAGCTTTAATATTCGCTCTCGTTCGCCTTCCACCGATTTGCCGACGTACTCTTTTTCTAAAAATACTCGTATAGGGATTCTCGGAGTATGGGATAGCTAGATCTAAGAATTTGCTTTTTGGATGCTCCCTCCAGATCGCCTTATTCTGATTTTCCGACGTACTCTCTTAAAAAAAAAAATTACTTGTAGGGAATCGCAGAGCGTATGGTAGAGAGATTTAAGAGTTTTTGTTTTAGAGCTTTAGTATTCACTCTCGTTCGCCTTCCACCGATTTGCCGACGTACTCTTTTTCTCAAAATAGTCGTATAAGCAGTCTCGGAGTATGGGGTAGCTACATCTAAGAATTTGCGTTTTGGATGCTCGCTCTAGCTCGCCTTCCTCTAATTTGCAGGCGTACTCTCTTTTAAAAAAAGTTACTTGTAGGGAATCGCAGAACGTAGGGTAGCGAGATTTAAGAGTTTTTGTCTTAGAGCTTTAATATTCGCTCTCGTTCGCGTTCCTCCGATTTGCCGACGTACTTTCTATCTAAAAATACTCGTATCGGGATTCTTCGGAGTATGGGGTAGCTAGATCTAAGAATGTGCGTTTTGCATGCTCCCTCTAGCTCGCCTTCCTCTAATTTGGAGACGTACTCACTTTTAAACAAAGTTACTTGTAGGGAATCGCAGAGCATAGTGTAGCGAGATTGAAGAGTTGTTGTTTTAGAGCTTTAATATTCGCTCTCGTTCGCGTTCCTCCGATTTTCCGACGTACTTTCTTTCTAAAAATACTCGTATAGGGATTCTCGGAGTAAGGGGTAGCTAGATCTAAGAATTTGCGTTTTGGATGCTCCCTCCAGCTCGCTTTCCTGCCGTTTGCCGTCATACTCTCTTTTAAACAAAGTTACTTGTAGGGAATCGCAGAGCGTAGGGCAGCGATATTTAGGAGTTTTTGTTTTAGAGCTTTAATATTCGCTCTCGTTCGCGTTCCTCCGATTTGCCGACGTACTTTCTATCTAAAAATACTCGTATCGGGATTCTCGGAGTATGGGGTAGCTAGATCTAAGAATGTGCGTTTTGCATGCTCCCTCTAGCTCGCCTTCCTCTAATTTGGAGACGTACTCACTTTTAAACAAAGTTACTTGTAGGGAATCGCAGAGCGTAGTGTAGCGAGATTGAAGAGTTTTTGTTTTAGAGCTTTAATATTCGCTCTCGTTCGCGTTCCTCCGATTTTCCGACGTACTTTCTTTCTAAAAATACTCGTATAGGGATTCTCGGAGTATGGGGTAGCTAGATCTAAGAATTTGCGTTTTGGATGCTCCCTCCAGCTCGCTTTCCTGCCGTTTGCCGTCATACTCTCTTTTAAACAAAGTTACTTGTAGGGAATCGCAGAGCGTAGGGCAGCGATATTTAGGAGTTTTTGTTTTAGAGCTTTAATATTCGCTCTCGTTCGCCTTCCACTGATTTGCCGACGTACTCTTTTTCTAAAAATACTCGTATAGGGATTCTCGGAGTATGGGATAGCTAGATCTAAGAATTTGCGTTTTGGATGCTCCCTCCAGCTCGCCTTCTTCTGATTTTCCGACATACTCTCTAAAAAAAAAAAAAAAAATTACTTGTAGGGAATCGCAAGGCGTAGGGTAGAGAGATTGAAGAGTTTTTGTTTTAGAGCTTCAATATATGCTCTCGTTCTCCTTCCTCCGATTTGCCGACGCACTCTTTTTCTAAAAATACTCGTATAAAAAGTCTCGAAGCGTAGCTCGATTTGCCGTCATACTTTCTTTCTAAAAATACTCGTATAAGAATTGTCGGAGTATGGGTAGCTAGATCTAAGAATTTGCGTTTTGGATGCTCCCACTAGCTCGCCTTCCTCTAATTTGGAGACGTACTCTCTTTTAAAAAAAGTTACTTGTAGGGAATCGCAGAGCGTAGGGTAGCGAGATTGAAGAGTTTTTGTTTTAGAGCTTTAATATTCACTCTCGTTCGACTTCCTCCGATTTGCCGACGTACTTTCTTTCTAAAAATACTCGTACAGGGATTCTCGGAGTATGGGATAGCTAGATCTAAGAATTTACGTTTTGGATGCTCCCTCCAGCTCGCCTTCTTCTGATTTTCCGACATACTCTCTTAAAAAAAAAATTACTTGTAGGGAATCGCAGAGCGTATGGTAGAGAGATTTAAGAGTTTTTGTTTTAGAGCTTTAGTATTCGCTCTCGTTCGTCTTCCACCGATTTGCCGACGTACTCTTTTTCTCAAAATAGTCGTATAAGCAGTCTCGGAGTATGGGGTAGCTAGATCTAAGAATTTGCGTTTTGGATGCTGGTTCTAGCTCGCCTTCCTCTAATTTGCAGGCGTACTCTCTTTTAAAAAAAGTTACTTGTAGGGAATCGCAGAGCGTAGGGTAGCGAGATTGAAGAGTTTTTGTTTTAGAGCTTTAATATTCGCTCTCGTTCGCGTTCCTCCGATTTGCCGACGTACTTTCTTTCTAAAAATACTCGTACAGGGATTCTCGGAGTATGGGATAGCTAGATCTAAGAATTTGCGTTTTGGATGCTCCCTCCAGCTCGCCTTCTTCTGATTTTCCGACATACTCTCTAAAAAAAAAAAAAAAAATTACTTGTAGGGAATTGCAAGGCGTGGGGTAGCTAGATCTAAGAATTTGCGTTTGGATGCTCCCACTAGCTCGCCTTCCTCTAATTTGGAGACGTACTCTCTTTTAAACAAAGTTACTTGTAGGGAATCGCAGAGCGTAGTTTGGCTAGATTTAAGAGTTTCTGTCTTAGAGCTTTAATATATGGTCTGGTTCTCCTTCCTCTGATTTGCTGACGTACTCTTTTTCTAAAAATACTCGTATAATGAGTCTCAAAGCGTAGCTCGATTTGCCATCATACTTTCTTTATAAAAATACTCGTATCGGGATTCTCGGAGTATGGGGTAGCTAGATCTAAGAATGTGCGTCTTGCATGCTCCCTCTAGCTCGCCTTCCTCTAATTTGGAGACGTACTCACTTTTAAACAAAGTTACTTGTAGGGAATCGCAGAGCGTAGTGTAACGAGATTGAAGAGTTTTTGTTTTAGAGCTTTAATATTCGCTCTCGTTCGCGTTCCACCGATTTTCCGACGTACTTTCTTTCTAAAAATACTCGTATAGGGATTCTCGGAGTATGGGGTAGCTAGATCTAAGAATTTGCGTTTTGGATGCTCCCTCCAGCTCGCTTTCCTGCCGTTTGCCGTCATACTCTCTTTTAAACAAAGTTACTTGTAGGGAATCGCAGAGCGTAGGGCAGCGATATTTAGGAGTTTTTGTTTTAGAGCTTTAATATTCGCTCTCGTTCGCCTTCCACCGATTTGCCGACGTACTCTTTTTCTAAAAATACTCGTATAGGGATTCTCGGAGTATGGGATAGCTAGATCTAAGAATTTGCTTTTTGGATGCTCCCTCCAGATCGCCTTATTCTGATTTTCCGACGTACTCTCTTAAAAAAAAAAATTACTTGTAGGGAATCGCAGAGCGTATGGTAGAGAGATTTAAGAGTTTTTGTTTTAGAGCTTTAGTATTCACTCTCGTTCGCCTTCCACCGATTTGCCGACGTACTCTTTTTCTCAAAATAGTCGTATAAGCAGTCTCGGAGTATGGGGTAGCTACATCTAAGAATTTGCGTTTTGGATGCTCGCTCTAGCTCGCCTTCCTCTAATTTGCAGGCGTACTCTCTTTTAAAATAAGTTACTTGTAGGGAATCGCAGAACGTGGGGTAGCGAGATTTAAGAGTTTTTGTCTTAGAGCTTTAATATTCGCTCTCGTTCGCGTTCCTCCGATTTGCCGACGTACTTTCTATCTAAAAATACTCGTATCGGGATTCTCGGAGTATGGGGTAGCTAGATCTAAGAATGTGCGTTTTGGATGCCCCCTCCAGCTCGCCTTCTTCTGATTTTCCGATGTACTCTCTTTTAAAAAAAGTTACTTGTAGGGAATCGCAGAGCGTAGGGTAGCGAGATTGAAGAGTTTTTGTTTTAGAGCTTTAATATTCGCTCTCGTTCGCCTTCCACCGATTTGCCGACGTATTCTTTTTCTAAAAATACTCGTATAGGGATTCTCGGAGTATGGGTAGCTAGATCTAAGAATTTGCGTTTTGGATACTCTCTCTAGCTTGCCTTCCTCTAATTTGCAGACCTACTCTCTTTTAAAAAAAGTTACTTGTAGGGAATCGCAGAACGTAGGGTAGCGAGATTTAAGAGTTTTTGTCTTAGAGCTTTAATATTCGCTCTCGTTCGCGTTCCTCCGATTTGCCGACGTACTTTCTATCTAAAAATACTCGTATCGGGATTCTAGGAGTATGGGGTAGCTAGATCTAAGAATGTGCGTTTTGCATGCTCCCTCCAGCTCGCCTTCCTCTAATTTGGAGACGTACTCACTTTTAAACAAAGTTACTTGTAGGGAATCGCAGAGCGTAGTGTAGCGAGATTGAAGAGTTGTTGTTTTAGAGCTTTAATATTCGCTCTCGTTCGCGTTCCTCCGATTTTCCGACGTACTTTCTTTCTAAAAATACTCGTATAGGGATTCTCGGAGTATGGGGTAGCTAGATCTAAGAATTTGCGTTTTGGATGCTCCCTCCAGCTCGCTTTCCTGCCGTTTGCCGTCATACTCTCTTTTAAACAAAGTTACTTGTAGGGAATCGCAGAGCGTAGGGCAGCGATATTTAGGAGTTTTTGTTTTAGAGCTTTAATATTCGCTCTCGTTCGCGTTCCTCCGATTTGCCGACGTACTTTCTATCTAAAAATACTCGTATCGGGATTCTCGGAGTATGGGGTAGCTAGATCTAAGAATGTGCGTTTTGCATGCTCCCTCCAGCTCGCCTTCCTCTAATTTGGAGACGTACTCACTTTTAAACAAAGTTACTTGTAGGGAATCGCAGAGCGTAGTGTAGCGAGATTGAAGAGTTGTTGTTTTAGAGCTTTAATATTCGCTCTCGTTCGCGTTCCTCCGATTTTCCGACGTACTTTCTTTCTAAAAATACTCGTATAGGGATTCTCGGAGTATGGGGTAGCTAGATCTAAGAATTTGCGTTTTGGATGCTCCCTCCAGCTCGCTTTCCTGCCGTTTGCCGTCATACTCTCTTTTAAACAAAGTTACTTGTAGGGAATCGCAGAGCGTAGGGCAGCGATATTTAGGAGTTTTTGTTTTAGAGCTTTAATATTCGCTCTCGTTCGCCTTCCACTGATTTGCCGACGTACTCTTTTTCTCAAAATAGTCGTATAAGCAGTCTCGGAGTATGGGGTAGCTAGATCTAAGAATTTGCGTTTTGGATGCTCGCTCTAGCTCGCCTTCCTCTAATTTGCAGGCGTACTCTCTTTTAAAAAAAGTTACTTGTAGGGAATCGCAGAGCGTAGGGTAGCGAGATTGAAGAGTTTTTGTTTTAGAGCTTTAATATTCGCTCTCGTTCACGTTCCTCCGATTTGCCGACGAACTTTCTTTCTAAAAATACTCGTACAGGGATTCTCGGAGTATGGGATAGCTAGATCTAAGAATTTGCGTTTTGGATGCTCCCTCCAGCTCGCCTTCTTCTGATTTTCCGACATACTCTCTAAAAAAAAAAAAAAATTACTTGTAGGGAATCGCAAGGCGTAGGGTAGAGAGATTGAAGAGTTTTTGTTTTAGAGCTTCAATATATGCTCTCGTTCTCCTTCCTCCGATTTGCCGACGCACTCTTTTTCTAAAAATACTCGTATAAAAAGTCTCGAAGCGTAGCTCGATTTGCCGTCATACTTTCTTTCTAAAAATACTCGTATAAGAATTGTCGGAGTATGGGTAGCTAGATTTAAGAATTTGCGTTTTGGATGCCCCCTCCAGCTCGCCTTCTTCTCATTTTCCGACGTACTCTCTTTTAAAAAAAGTTACTTGTAGGGAATCGCAGAGCGTAGGGTAGCGAGATTGAAGAGTTTTTGTTTTAGAGCTTTAATATTCGCTCTCGTTCGCCTTCCACCGATTTGCCGACGTACTCTTTTTCTCAAAATAGTCGTATAAGCAGTCTCGGAGTATGGGGTAGCTAGATCTAAGAATTTGCGTTTTGGATGCTCGCTCTAGCTCGCCTTCCTCTAATTTGCAGGCGTTCTCTCTTTTAAAAAAAGTTACTTGTAGGGAATCGCAGAGCGTAGGGTAGCGAGATTTAAGAGTTTTTGTTTTAGAGCTTTAATATTCACTCACGATCGCCTTCCACCGATTTGCCGGAGTACTTTCTTTCTAAAAATACTCGTATAATGAGTATCGGTGTGTAGGGCAGCTAGATTTATGAGTTTTTGTTTTAGAGCTTTAGTATTCGCTCTCGTTCGCCTTCCACCGATTTGCCAACGTACTCTTTTTCTCAAAATAGTCGTATAAGCAGTCTCGGAGTATGGGGTAGCTAGATCTAAGAATTTGCGTTTTGGATGCTCTCTCTAGCTTGCCTTCCTCTAATTTGCAGACCTACTCTCTTTTAAAAAAAGTTACTTGTAGGGAATCGCAGAGCGTAGTTTGGCTAGATTTAAGAGTTTCTGTCTTAGAGCTTTAATATATGGTCTGGTTCTCCTTCCTCTGATTTGCTGACGTACTCTTTTTCTAAAAATACTCGTATAATGAGTCTCAAAGCGTAGCTCGATTTGCCATCATACTTTCTTTATAAAATACTCGTATAAGGATTCTCGTAGTATGGGGTAGCTAGATCTAAGAATTTGCTTTTTTGATGCTCCTCTAGTCACCTTCCTCTAATTTGCAGACCTACTCTCTTTTAAAAAAAAGTTACTTGTAGGGAATCGCAGAACGTAGGGTAGCGAGATTTAAGAGTTTTTGTTTTAGAGCTTTAATATTCGCTCTCGTTCGCCTTCCACCGATTTTCCGACGTATTCTTTTTCTAAAAATACTCGTATAGGGATTCTCGGAGTATGGGATAGCTAGATCTAAGAATTTGCGTTTTGGATGCTCCCTCCAGCTCGCTTTCTTCTGATTTTCCGACGTACTCTCTTAAAAAAAGTTACTTGTAGGGAATCGCAGAGCGTAGGGGTAGCGAGATTGAAGAGTTTTGTTTTAGAGCTTTAATATTCGCTCTCGTTCGCGTTCCTCCGATTTTCCCGACGTACTTTCTTTCTAAAAATACTCGTATAGGGATTCTCGGGTATGGGGTAGCTAGATCTAAGAATTTGCGTTTTGGATGCTCCCTCCAGCTCGCTTTCCTGCCATTTGCCGTCATACTCTCTTTTAAAAAAGTTACGTGTAGGGAATCGCAGAGCGTAGGGCAGCGATATTTAGGATTTTCTCGCTACCCTACGCCTATGATTCCTACAAGTAACTTTTTTAAAAGAGAGTACGTCGGCAAATCAGAAGGCGACAGGAGGGAGCATCCATAACGCAAATTCTTAGATCCAGCTACCCCATTACCCGAGAATCGTTATACGAGTATTCTTTAGAGCGAAAGTACGTCGGCAAATCGGAGGAAGGAGAACGAGAGCGAATATTAAAGCTCTGAACAAAACTCCTAAATATCGTTGCCCTACGCTCTGTGATTCCCTATATAAGCAACTTTTTTTTAAAATAGAGTATGACGGCAAATGGCAGGAAAGCGAGCTGGAGGGGAGATCCAAAACGCAAATTCTTAGATCTAGTTACTCCCCATACTCCGAGAATCCCTATACGAGTATTTTAGAAAGAAAGTACGTCGGAAAATCGAGGAACGCGAACGAGAGCGAATATTAAAGCTCTAAAACAAACTCTTCATCTGCTACCCTACGCTCTTATGATTCCCTAGCTAAGTAACTTTTAAGAGAGTACGTCGGAAAATCAGAAGAAGGCGAGCTGGAGGGAGCATCCAAAAACCAAATTCTTAGATCTAGCTATATCCCATACCTGAGAATCCCTATACGAGTATTTTAGAAAAAAGAATACGTCGGCAAATCGGTGGAAGGGCGAACGAGAGCGAATATTAAAGCTCTAAAACAAAAACTCTTAAATCTCGCTACTCCTACGTTCTATGATCTCTTAGCAAGCAACTTTTTAAAGAGAGTAGGTCTGCAAATCAGCGGAAGGCGAGCTTAGAGGGAGCATCCAAAACGCAAATTTTAGATCTAGCTACCCCATACCTGAGAATCGTTATTCGAGTATTTTTAGAAAGAAAGTACGTCGTATGTGGATCAAGGAGAACGAGAGAGCAAATATTAAAGCTCTAAAACAAAATCCTAAATCTAGCCAACCTACGCTCTGTGATTCCGGCACATTTTTTAAAAAGACAGTACGTCGGCAAATCAGCGGGAAGGCGAGCTAGAGGGAGCATTCATAACGCAAATTTAGATCTACAATTCCATACCCGAGAATCGTTATAATGAGTATTTTTAGAAAGAGTACGTCGGCAAATCGGAGCAAGGAGAACGAGATATTATTAAAGCTTCTAAAACAAACCCTCTTAAATCTAGCCAACCCAAGCTCTGTGATTCTATGAGTAATCCTTCTTTTAAAGAGAGTACGTCGGCAAATTAGAGGAAGGCGAGCTAGGAGGAGCATCCAAAACTCAAATTCTAGATTCATACCCCATACTCGAGAATCGTTATAATGAGTATTTTAGAAAGAAAGTACGTCGGCAAATCGGAGCAAAGGAGAACGAGAGCAACATTAAAGCTCTAAAACAAAACTCTTAAATCTAGCCAACCTACTCTCTGTTGTGATTCCCTATAAGTAACTTTTTAAAAGAGAGTACGTCGGCAAATCAGCGGAAGGCGAGCCAGAGGGAGCATCCAAAACTCAAATCGATCTAGCTACCCCATACTCCGAGAATCGTTATACGAGTATTTTTAGAAAGAAAGTACGTCGGCAATCGGAGCAAGGAGAACGAGAGCATATATTAAAGCTCTAAAACAAAACTCTTAAATTCCATGAACCTACGCTCTGTGATTCTCTATAAGTAACTTTTTTTAAAAGAGAGTACGTCGGCAAATCAGAGGAATGCGAACGAGAAGCGAATATTAAGCTCTAAAACAAAACTCTTCAATCTAGCCAATCTACGCTCTGCGACTTCTACAAGTAACTTTTTTAAAAGAGAGTACGTCGACAAATCAGAGGCAGGCGAACGAGCGAATATTAAAGCCTAAAACAAAACTCTTAAATCGCTACCCTACGCTCTGCGACATTCCCCGCCAAGTAACTTTTTTAAAAAGAGAGTACGTCGGCAAATCAGCGGACGGCGAGCTAGAGGGAGCATCCATAACGCAAATTCTTAGATCTAGCTACCCTTATTACCTGAGAATCGTTATAATGAGTATTTTAGAAAGAGAGTACGTCGACAAATCCCAGGAGGGGCAGGCGAACGAGAGCGAATATTAAAGCTCTAAAACAAAAACTCTTCAATCTCGCTACCCTACGCTCTGCGATTCCCGCAACTTTTTAAGAGTACGTCGGAAAAATCAGAAGAAGGCGAGCTGGAGGGAGCATCCAAAACGCAAATTTAGATCTAGCTATCCCACACTCCGAGAATCCCTATACGAGTATTTTTAGAAAAAGAATACGTCGGCAAATCGGAGCAAGGAGAACGAGAGCAAATATTAAAGGTCTAAAACCAAAACTCTTAAATCTAGCCAACCTACTCTCTGTGATTCCCTATAAGTAACTTTTTTTAAAAGAGAGTACGTCGGCAAATCAGCGGAAGGCGAGCTAGAGGGAGCATTCATAACGCAAATTTGATCTTGAAGCAATTTCCATTACCTCGGAGAATCGTTATAATGAGTATTTTAGAAAGAAAGTACGTCGGCAATCGGAGCAAGGAGAACGAGAGCATATATTAAAAGCTCTAAAACAAACCTCTAAATTTAGCCAACCTAAGCTCTGTGATTCTTATAAGTAACTTTTTTTAAAAGACAGTACGTCGGCAAATCAGCGGAAGGCGAGCTAGAGGGAGCATCCAAACGCAAATTCTTAGATCTAGCTACCCCATACTACGAGAATCGTTATACGAGTATTTTAGAAAGAAAGTACGTCGGTAAATCAGAAGGCGAACGAGAGCGAATATTAAAGCTCTAAAAACAAAACTCTTAAATCTAGCCAACCTACTTCCTCTGTGATTCCCTACAAGTAACTTTTTTAAAAGAGAGTACGCCTGACAAATCAGAGGCAGGCGAACGAGAGCGAATATTAAAGCTCTAAAACAAAACTCTTAAATCTCGCTACTCCTACGCCTATGATTCCCTACAAGCACCCCTTAAAAGAGAGTACGTCGGCAAATCAGCGGACGGCGAGCTAGAGGGAGCATCCATAACGCAAATTTAGATCTAGCTACCCCATACTCCGAGAATCGTTATACGAGTATTTTAGAAAGAAAGTACGTCGGCAAATCGGAGGAAGGGAGAACGAGAGCGAATGCTAAAGCTCTAAAACAAAAACTCCTAAACATCGCTGCCCTACGCTCTGTGATTCCCTTATAAGTAACTTTTAAATAGATGCATGACGGCAATGGCAGGAAAGCGAGCTGGAGGGAGCATCCAAAACGCAAATTCTAGATCTAGCTACCCCATACCCGGAGAATCCCTTATACGAGTATTTTAGAAAAGAAAGTACGTCGAAAATCGGAGGAACGCGAACGAGAGCGAATATTAAAGCTCTAAAACAAAACTCTTCAATCTCGCTACTCCTACGCTCTATGATTCCCCGCCAAGTAACTTTTTAAGAGTACGTCGGAAAATCAGAAGAAGGCGAGCTGGAGGGAGCATCCAAAACGCAAATTCTAGATTCAGCTATCCCACACTCCGAGAATCCCTATACGAGTATTTTTAGAAAAAAGAATACGTCGGCAAATCGGAGCAAGGAGAACGAGAGCAACATAAAGGTCTAAAACAAACTCGCAATCTAGCCAACCTACGCTCTGTGATTCCCTATAAGTAACCTTTAAAAGACAGTACGTCGGCAAATCAGCGAAGGCGAGCTAGAGTGGAGCATCCAAACGCAAATTCTAGATCTAGCTACCCCATACTACGAGAATCGTTATACGAGTATTTTAGAAAGAAAGTACGTCGGTAAATCAGAGGAAGGCGAACGAGAGCGAATATTAAAGCTCTAAAACAATGAATTTTTAAATCTAGCCAACCTAATTTCTGTGATTCCCTTATGGGCAACTTTTAAAAAGAGAGTATACGTCGGCAAATCAGCGTAAGGCGAGCTAGAGGGAGCATTCATAACGCAAATTTAGATCTAGCTACCCCATACTCCGAGAATCGTTATACGAGTATTTTTAGAAAGAAAGTACGTCGGCAAATCGGAGCAAGGAGAACGAGAGCATATATTAAAGCTCTAAACAAAACTTCAAACTTAGAAGGAACCTACGCTCTGTGATTCCCTATAAGTAACTTTTTAAAAGAGAGTACGTCGGCAAATCAGAGGGAATGCGAACGAGAGCGAATTATTAAGCTCTAAAACAAAAAACTCTTCAATCTAGCCAATCTACGCTCTGCGACTCCCTACAAGTAATTTTTTAAAAAGAGAGTACGTCGACAAATCAGAGGCAGGCGAACGAGGCGAATATTAAAGCTCTAAAACAAAATCCTTCAATTCAAGCAATCTACGCCTATGATTCCCACAAGTAACTTTTTTTAAGAGAGTACGTCGGAAAATCAGAAGAAGGCGAGCTGGAGGGAGCATCCAAAATGCAAATTCTTAGATCTAGCTATCCCATTACCCGAGAATCCCTATACGAGTATTTTTAGAAAAAAGAATACGTCGGCAAATCGGTGGAAGGCGAACGAGAGCGAATATTCAAAGCTCTAAAACAAAAACTCTTCTAATCTAGCCAATCTACGCCTCTGCGACCTTACAAGTAACTTTTTAAAAGAGAGTACGTCGACAAATCAGAGGCAGGCGAACGAGAGCGAATATTGTGCTCTAAAACAAAACTCCTAAATCTTCGCTATCCCACGCCTGCGATCCCTACAAGTAACTTTTTAAAAGAGAGTACGTCGGCAAATCAGAGGAATGCGAACGAGAGCGAATACAGCTCTAAAACAAAAACTCTTCATCTAGCCAATCTACGCTCTTGCGACTCCCTACAAGTAACTTTTT
The DNA here is from genome assembly GCF_009193385.2 of Nasonia vitripennis. Lineage (NCBI taxonomy): Eukaryota > Metazoa > Arthropoda > Insecta > Hymenoptera > Pteromalidae > Nasonia > Nasonia vitripennis. Next base: position 832,458 of record NW_022279632.1, read on the forward strand.
TAAAAGAGAGAGTACGTCGACAAATCAGGAGGCAGGCGAACGAGAGCGAATATTAAAGCCTCTAAAACAAAACTCCTAAATCTCGCTATCCTACGCTCTGCGGATCCCTCAGCAACTTTTTAAAAAGAGAGTATCACGGGCAAATTAGAGTGAAGGCGAGCTAGAGGGAGCGCATCCAAACTCAAATTTAGATCTAGCTACCCCATACCCGAGAATCGTTATACGAGTATTTTGTGAAAGAAAGTACGTCGGCAATCGGAGCAAGGAGAACGAGAGCATATATTAAAGCTCTAAAACAAAAAACTGAACTTAGCCAACCTACTCTCTGTGATTTCTTATAAGCAACTTTTTTAAAAAGAGAGTACGTCGGCAAATCAGCGGAAGGCGAGCTAGAGGGTTATTCAAGCACCCAAATTTTAGATCTAGCTACCCCCATACCCGAGAATCGTTAATTACATTTTAGAAAGAAAGTACGTCATAACCGGAGCAAGGAGAACGAGAGCAAATATTAAAAGCTCTAAAACAAACTCGCAATCTAGCCAACCTACGCTCTGTGATTCCCTTATAAGTAACTTTTTTTAAAAGAGAGTACGTCGGCAAATCAGCGGAAGGCGAGCTAGAGGAGCATTCATAACGCAAATTCTTAGATCTAGCTACCCCATACCCGAGAATCGTTATACGAGCATTTTTAGAAAGAAAGCACGTCGGCAAAATCGGAGCAAGGAGAACGAGAGCATATTAAAGCTCTAAAACAAAACTTTAAATCTAGCGAACCTACGCTCTGTGATTCCATAAGTAACTTTTTTTTAAAAAGAGAGTACGTCGGCAAATCAGAGTGAATGCGAACGAGAGCGAATATTAAAGCTCTAAAACAAAAACTTTCAATCTAGCCAACCTACGCTCTATGACTCCTTACAAGCAACTTTTTTAAAAGAGAGTACGTCGACAAATCAGAGTGCTTGAACGAGAGCGAATAAGCTCTAAAACAAAAACTTTAAATCTCGCTACCCCACGCCTGCGATTCCTACAAGTAACTTTTTAAAAGAGAGTACGTCGGCAAATCAGCGGAAGGCGAGCCAGAGGAGCATCCATAACGCAAATTTAGATCTAGCTACCCCATACTCCGGAGAATCCGTTATAATGAGTATTTTAGAGTTGAAAGTACGTCGGCAAATCGGAGAAGGAGAAAGAGAGCGAATATTAAAGCTCTAAAACAAAATCCTTAACTAGCCAACCTACGCCTGTGATTCCCCAGAGCACCTTTTTTAAAAAGAGAGTACGTCGGCACCTCAGGAGGAAGGCGAGCCAGAGGGAGCATCCAAACTCAAATTCTTAGATCTAGCTACCCCATACCCGAGAATCGCTATACGAGTATTTTAGAAAGAAAGTAATGTCGGCAAATCGGAGCAAGGAGAACGAGAGCAAATATTAAAAGCTCTAAAACAAAAACTCTTAAATCTAGCTAACCTACTCTCTGTGATTCCCTATAAGTAACTTTTTAAAAGAGTACGTCGGCAAATCAGCGGGAAGGCGAGCCAGAGGGAGCATCCAAAACGCAAATTTAGATCTAGCTACAATTCCATACCTCGAGAATCGTTATTCGAGTATTTTTTAGAAAGAAAGTACGTCGGCAAATCGGAGCAAGGAGAACGAGCAAATATTAAAGCTCTAAAACAAAACTCCTAAATCTAGCCAACCTACGCTCTGTGATTCCCTATAAGTAACTTTTTTAAAAGAGAGTACGTCGGCAAATCAGCGGAAGGCGATCTAGAGGAGCATCCAAAACGCAAATTTTAGACCTTAGCTACCCCATACTACGAGAATCGTTATATCGAGTATTTTGTTAGCGCACGGTAAATCAGAGGAAGGCGAACGAGAGCGAATAAAGCTCTAAAACAAAAACTCTTAAATCTAGCCAACTCCACTCTGTGATTCCCTATAAGTAACTTTTTAAAAGAGTATCAAGTCGGCAACTCAGCGTAAGGCGAGCTATAGAGTATCTATAACGCAAATTCTTAGATCTTAGCTGCCACCCCATACCCGAGAATCGCTATACGAGTATTTTAGAAAGAAAGTACGTCGGCAAATCGGAGCAAGGAGAACGAGAGACATATTAAAGCTCTAAAACAAAACTCTAAATCTATGAACCTACGCCCCAGGATTCCCTTATAAGTAACCTTTTTTTTAAAGAGAGTACGTCGGCAACCAGCGGAAGGCGAGCCAGAGGAGCATCCAAAACGCAAATTCCCAGGATCTAGCTACCCCATACCACGAGAATCATACGAGTATTTTAGAAAGAAAGTACGTCGGTAAATCAGAGGAAGGCGAACGAGAGCGAATACAGCCCAAACAAAACCTTTAAATCTAGCCAACCTACTCTCTGTGATTCTATAAGTAACTTTTAAAAGAGAGTACGGGCAAATCAGCGGAAATACATTCATAACGCAAATTCCTTTAGATCTAGCTACCCCATACCTGAGAATCGTTATACGAGTATTTTAGAAAGAAAGTACGTCGGCAAATCGGTTGTTGAGAACGAGAGCAAATATTAAAGCTCTAAAACAAAAAACTCTTAAATCTAGCCAACCTACGCTCCAGATTCCCTATAAGTAACTCTTTTTTTTTTAAAAGACAGTACGTCGGCAACCAGCGAAGGCGAGCTTAGAGGGTCCGTAAAACGCAAATTCTAGATTCAGCTACCCCATAATTACGAGAGAATCGTTATACGAGTATTTTTAGAAAGAAAGTACGTCGGTAACCGAGCAAGGAGAATGAGAGCATGGCGTACAAAAGTTCTAAAACAAAACCTTAAATCTAGCCAACCTACGCTCCCAGATTCCCTTATAAGTAACTTTTTAAAGAGAGCATGCCGGCAACCCAGCGGAAGGCGAGCTAGAGCGAATATTAAAGCTCTAAGACAGAAACTCTAAATCTAGCTAAAATCCTACGCTCTATGATTCCCATAAGTAACTTTTTTAAAAGAGAGTAGGTCTGGTAAATTAGAGGTGAAGGCAAGCTAGAGAGAGCATCCGCAAATTCTTAGATTCAGCTACCCCATACCCGACTGCTTATACGACTATTTTGAAAAAGAGTACGTTGGCAAATGGTGGAAGGCGAACGAGAGCGAATTACTAAAGCTCTAAAAACAAAAACTCATAAATCTAGCTGCCCCACACACCGATACTCATTATATGAGTATATTTTAGAAAGAAAGTACTCCGGCACCGGTGGAAGGCGATCGTGAGTGAATACAAGCTCTAAACAAAACTCTTAAATCTCAAGCAATTCTACGCTCTATGATTTCATAAGTAACTTTTTTAAAAGAGAGAACGCCTGCAAATCAAGCGGAAGGCGAGTCAGAGGAGCACTACAACTCCAAAATTCCTGATCAGCTACTCCCATACTCCGAGAATCGTTATACGAGTATTTTAGAAAGAAAGCACAAATGGTAAATCAGAGGAAGGCTGTTCCGAGAGCGAATATTAAAGCTCTTAAAACAAAAACCTTAAATCTAGCCAACCTACTCTGTGATTCCCCTACAAGTAACTTTTTTAAAAGAGAGTACGTCGACAAATCAGAGGCAGGCGAACGAGAGCGAATATACCAAAGCTCTAAACAAAAACCTTAAATCTCGCTAACTTACTACGCCTTATGATTCCCTACAAGTAACTTTTTTTAAAAAGAGAGAGACGGTAAATCAGCGGACGGCGAGCTAGAGTGGAGCATCCATAACGCAAATTTAGATCTAGCTACCCCATACTCCGAGAATCGTTATACGAGTATTTTTAGAAAGAAAGTACGTCGGCAAATCGGAGGAAGTAGGAGAACGAGAGCGAATATTAAAGCTCTAAACAAAACTCCCAAATATCGCTGCCCTACGCCTGTGATTCCCTATATAAGTAACTTTTTTAAAATAGAGTATGACGGCAAATGGCAGGAAAGCGAGCTGAGTATAATCAAACGCAAATTTAGATCTAGCTACCCCATACCCGAGAATCCCTATACGAGTATTTTTAGGAAAGAAAGTACGTCGTGAAAATCGGAGGAACGCGAACGAGAGCGAATATTAAAGCTCTAAAACAAAAACTCTTTCAATCTCGCTACTCCTACGCTCTGCGATTCCTTAAGGCAACTTTTTAAGAGAGTACGTCGGAAAATCAGAAGAAGGCGAGCTGAGGGAGCATCCAAAACGCAAATTTAGATTCAGTTATCCCACACCTGAGAATCCCTATACGAGTATTTTAGAAAAAGAATACGTCGGCAAAATCGGAGCAAGGAGAACGAGAGCAAATATTAAAGGTCTAAACAAACTCTTAAATCTAGGCCAACCTACGCTCTGTGATTCCCTATAAGTAACTTTTTTTAAAAAGACAGTACGTCGGCAAATCAGCGGAAGGCGAGCTAGAGGGCATCCAAAAACGCAAATTTAGATCTAGCTACCCCATACTACGAGAATCACATACGAGTATTTTAGAAAGAAAGTACGTCGGTAAATCAGAGGAAGGCGAACGAGAGCGAATATTAAAAGCTCTAAAACAATAACTTTAAATCTAGCCAACCTACTCTGTGATTCCCTATAAGTAACTTTTTTTAAAAAGAGAGTACGTCGGCAAATCAGCGTAAGGCGAGCTAGAGGGAGCATTCATAACGCAAATTCTAGATCTAGCCACCCCATACTCCGAGAATCGTTATACAGCATTTTAGAAAGAAAGTACGTCGGCAAATCGGAGCAAGGAGAACGAGCATATATTAAAAGCTCTAAAACAAAACTCTTAAATTTAGCGAACCCACGCCTGCATCTCATAAGCAACTTTTTTAAAAGAGAGTACGTCGGCAAATCAGAGGGAATGCGAACGAGAGCGAAAATATTAAAGCTCTAAAACAAAAACTCTTCAATCTAGCCAATCTACGCCTTATGATCCCTACAAGTAACTTTTTAAAAAGAGAGTACGTCGATTAAATCAGAGGCAGGTATGAACGAGTGCGAATATTAAAGCTCTAAAACAAAACTCTTCATCCATTTCGATGTTTGATTTCGATGTTGCTAACTTTTTTTTAAGAGAGTACTGCCTTGAAAATCAGAAGAAGGCGAGCTGAGGGAGCATCCGAAAATGCAAATTCTTAGATCTAGCTTATCCCATACCTGAGAACCTTCTATACGAGTATTTTTAGAAAAGAATACGTCGGCAAATCGGTGGAAGGCGAACGAGAGCGAATATTAAAGCTCTAAAACAAAAACTCTTCAATCTAGCCACCTATTCTGCGACTCCCTACAAGCAACTTTTTTAAAAGAGAGTGCTGCCTGACAAATCAGAGGCAGGCGAACGAGAGCGAATATTAAAGCTCTAAAACAAAACTCCCAAATCCGCTATCCTCTACGCTCTGGCGGATCCCTACAAGTAACTTTTTTAAAAGAGAGTACGCTATAAATCAGAGAATGAACGAGAGCGAATATTAAAGCTCTAAACAAAACTCTTCAATCTAGCCAATCTACGCTCTATGACTCTCTACAAGTAACTTTTTTTAAAAGAGAGTACGTCGACAAATCAGAGGCAGGCGAACGAGAGCGAATATTAAAGCTCTAAAACAAAACTCCTAAATCTCGCTATCCTTACGCCTATGGATCCCTACAAGTAACTTTTTAAAAGAGAGTACGTCGGCAAATTAGAGGAAGGCGAGCTAGAGGGAGCATCCAAAACTCAAATTTAGATCTAGCTTACCCCATACCCGAGAATCGCTACACGAGTATTTTAGAAAGCAGCATGCCCGGCAAATCGGAGCAAGGAGAACGAGAGCATATATTAAAGCCCCAAACAAAACTCTGAACGAAATGTCCCCTGCCTCTGCGTGACCATAAGTAACTTTTTTAAAAAGAGTACGTCGGCAACCAGCGGAAGGCGAGTCAGAGGGGAGCATTCATAACGCAAATTCTAGATCTAGCTACCCCATACCCGAGAATCGTTATTCGAGTATTTTAGAAAGAAAGCACGTCGGCAAATCGGAGCAAGGAGAACGAGATAAATATTAAAGCTCTAAAACAAAAACTCCTAAATCTAGCCAACCTACGCTCTGTGATTCCCCATAAGTAACTTTTTTAAAGAGAGTACGTCGGCAAATCAGCGGAAGGCGAGCTAGAGGGGAGCATTCATAACGCAAATTCTGGATTCAGCTGGGCCCTATTCGAGAATCGTTATAATGAGTATTTTTAGAAAGAAAGTACGTCGGCAAATCGGAGCAAGGAGAACGAGAGCATATATTAAAGCCTAAAACAAAAAAACTCTTTAAATCTAGCGAACCTACGCTCTGTGATTCCCTATAAGCAATTTTAAAAAGAGTACGTCGGCAACTCGTATGAATGCGAACGAGAGCGAATATTAAAGCTCTAAAACAGCACCAATCTAGCCAATCCCACGCCTATGACTCCCTTACAAGCAACTTTTTTAAAAGAGAGTACGTCGACAAATCGAGGCAGGCGAACGGAGAGCGAATATTAAAGCTCTAAAACAAAACTTTAAATCTCGCTACCCTACGCTCTGCGATCTCCCTACAAGTAACTTTTTAAAAGAGAGTACGTCGGCAACTCAGCGGAAGGCGAGCTGGTGGAGCATCCATAACGCAAATTCTTAGATCTAGCTACCCCATACCCGAGAATTTGTACGAGTATTTTAGAAAGAAAGCACATGGCAAATCGGAGGAAGGAGAAAGAGAGCGAATATTAGCTCTAAACAAAACTCTTAAATCTAGCCAACCTACGCTCTTGTGATTCCTTATGAGTACCTTTTTTAAAAGAGAGTACGTCGGCAAATTAGAGGAAAGGCGAGCTAGAGGGAGCATCCAAAACTCAAATTTTAGATCTAGCTACCCCATACCTCGAGAATCGTTATACGAGTATTTTTTAGAAAGAAAGTACGTCGGCACCGGAGCATAAGGAGAACGAGAGCAAATATTAAAGCTCTAAAACAAAATTTAAATCTAGCCAACCTACTCTGTGATTCCCTATAAGTAACTTTTTAAAAGAGAGTACGCGTCGGCAAATCAGCGGAAGGCGAGCTTGTAGGGAGCATCCAAACGCAAATTTTAGATTCAGCTACCCCATACCTGAGAATCGTTATTCGAGTATTTTTGAGAAAGAAAGTAATGTCGGCAAATCGGAGCAAGGAGAACGAGAGCAAATATTAAAGCTCTAAAACAAAAATCCCTAAATCTAGCCAACCTACGCTCTGTGATTCCTTATAAGTAACTTTTTTAAAAAAGAGAGTACGTCGGCAAATCAGCGGAAGGCGATCTAGAGGGAGCATCCAAAAACGCAAATTTAGATCTAGCTACCCCATACTACGAGAATCGTTATACGAGTATTTTAGAAAGAAAGTATGTCAAATCAGAGGAAGGCGAACGAGAGCGAATATTAAAGCTCTAAAACAAAAACTTGAATCTAGCCAACCTACTCTCTGTGATTCCCTTATAAGTACTTTTTAAAGAGAGTACGTCGGCAAATCAGCGGCGAGCTTTCAGAGGGAGCATTCATAACGCAAATTTAGATCTAGCTACCCCATACCTGAGAATCGTTATACGAGCATTTTTAGAAAGAAAGTACGTCGGCAAATCGGAGCAAGGAGAACGAGCATATATTAAAGCTCTAAAAACAAAACTCTTAAATCTAGCGAACCTACGCCTGTGATTCCCTATAAGTAACTTTTTAAAAGAGAGTACGTCGGCAAATCAGCGCGAGCTAGAGGGAGCATCCAAACGCAAATTCTTAGATCTAGCTACCCATACTACGAGAATCGTTATACGAGTATTTTTAGAAAGAAAGTACGTCGGTAAATCAGAGGAAAGGCGAACGAGAGCGAATATTAAGCTCTAAACAAAAAATCCTAAATCTAGCCAACCTACTTTCAGATTCCTTATATAAGTAACTTTTTTAAAAGAGAGTACGTCGGCAAATCAGCGGAAGGCGAGCTTAGGAGGGAGACCATAACGCAAATTTAGATCTAGCTACCCCATACTCCGAGAATCGTTATACGAGCATTTAGAAAGAAAGCACGTCGGCAACCGAGCAAGGAGAACGGAAGCAAATATTAAAGCTCTAAACAAAACTCTTAAATCTAGCCAATCCCACGCCTGTGATTCCCTATAAGTAACTTTTTAAAAGACAGTACGTCGGCAAATCAGCGGAAGGCGAGCTAGAGGGAGCATCCAAAACGCAAATTCTTAGATCTAGCTACCCCATACTACGAGAATCGTTATACGAGTATTTTTAGAAAGAAAAGTACGTCGGTAAATCAGAGCAAGGAGAACGAGAGCATGGTATTAAAGTTCTAAAACAAAATTTAAATCTAGCCAACCTACGCTCGTGATTCCCCTATAAGTAACTTTTTAAAAAGAGAGTATGTCGGCAAATCAGCGGAAGGCGAGCTAGAGCGAATATTAAAGCTCTAAGACAGAAACTCTTAAATCTAGCCAAACTACGCCTATGATTCCCTACAAGTAACTTTTTTTAAAAAGAGAGTAGGTCTGCAAAATTAGAAGGCAAGCTAGAGAGAGCATCCAAACGCAAATTTAGATCTAGCTACCCCATACCCGAGACTGCTTATACGACTATTTTGAGAAAAAGAGTACGTTGGCAAATCGGTGGAAGGCGAACGAGAGCGAATACTAAAGCTCTAAAACAAAAAACTCATAACGAAGGCCCTACACACCGATACTCATTATAATGAGTATTTTAGAAAGAAAGTACTCCGGCAAATCGGTGGAAGGCGATCGTGAGTGAATATTAAAGCTCTAAAACAAAAACTCTTAAATTCGCCACCCCTACGCCTATGATTCCCTGCCAAGTAACTTTTTTAAAAAGAGAGAACGCCTGCAAATCAGCGGAAGGCGAGCTAGAGGGAGCATTCATAACGCAAATTCTTAGGATCTAGCTACCCCATACTCCGAGAATCGTTATACGAGTATTTTAGAAAGAAAGTACGTCGGTGGCAAATCGGAGCAAGGAGGAACGAGAGCATATTTTAAAGCTCTAAAACAAAACCCTTAAATCTAGCCAACCTAAGCTCTGTGGATTCCCTATGAGTAACTTTTTTTGAAAAGAGAGTACGTCGGCAAATCAGAGGATCGCCGAACGAGAGCGAATATTAAAGCTCTAAACAAAACTCTAAATCTAGCCAACTCACTCTCTGTGATTCCCTATAAGTACCTTTTTTTAAAAGAGAGTACATCGGCAAATCAGCGGAAGGCGAGCTAGAGGGAGCATCCATAACGCAAATTCTAGATCTAGCTACCCCATACCCGAGAATCGTTATACGAGTATTTTTAGAAAGAAAGTACGTCGGCAAATCGGAGCAAGGAGAACGAGAGACATATATTAAAGTTCTAAAACAAAACTCTTAAATCTAGCCAACCTACGCTCTGTGATTCCATAAGTAACTTTTTAAAAGAGAGTACGTCGGCAAATCAGCGGAAGGCGAGCTAGAGCGAATATTAAAGTCGTCCTTAAATCTAGCCAAACTACGCTCTCGGCGATTCCCTACAAGTAACTTTGTTTAAAAGTGAGTACGTCTCCAATTAGAGGAAGGCGAGCTAGAGGGAGCATGCAAAACGCCGTTCTTAGATCTAGCTACCCCATACCCGAGAATCCCTTTATACGAGTATTTTAGAAAAGAATACGTCGGCAAATCGGTGAAAGGCGAACGAGAGCGAATATTAAAGCTCTAAAACAAAACTTTAACTGCTACCATGTTCTGCGATTCCCTACAAGTAACTTTTTTTAAAAGAGAGTAGGTCTGCAAAATTAGAGGAAGGCAAGCTTGAGAGAGCATCCAAAACGCAAATTCTTAGATCTAGCTTTCACCATAATGACAATTTTATACGAGTATTTTAGAAAGAAAGTATGACGTCAAATCGAGCTACGCTTCGAGACTTTTATAATGAGTATTTTTAGAAAAAGAGTACGTCGGCAAATCGGAGAAGGCAATCGAGAGCGTATATTAAAAGCTCTAAAAACAAAAAAAGTCATAATTCTAGCTGACCTACACACCGAGACTCCATTATACGAGTATTTTAGAAAGAAAAGTAAGCCGGCAAATCGGTGGAAGGCGATCGTGAGTAAATATTAAAGCCTCTAAAACAAAACCCTAAATCTCGCTACCGTACGCTCTGCGATTCCTGCCAAGTAATTTTTTTTTTTTCTTTTTAAGAGAGTACGTCGGAAAATCAGAAGGCGAGCTGGAGGGAGCATCCAATACGCAAATTTTAGATCTAGCTATCCCATACCCGAGAACTCTATACGAGTATTTTTAGAAAAGAATACGTCGGTAACTGGTGGTGGGGAAGGCGAACGAGAGCGAAATTGTTAAAGCTCTAAAACAAAATCCTTAAATCTCACAATTCCCCACAAGTTCTGCGATTCCCTACAAGTAACTTTTTTAAAAGAGAGTAGGTCTGCAAATCAGCGGAAGGGCGAGCTGTGAGGGGAGCATCCAAAACGCAATTCTTAGATCTAGCTACCCCCATACCTGAGAATCGTTATTCGGAGTAATTTTAGAAAAAAGAAAGTACGTCGGCAATTGAGCAAGGGAGAACGAGAGCAAATATTAAAGCTCTAAAACAAAACCCTTAAATCTCTACCATATGCCTATGATTCCTTACAAGTAACTTTTTAAAAGAGAGGCCGTCTGCAATTTAGAGGAAGGCGAGCTAGAGGGAGCATCCAAACCGCAAATTTAGATCTAGCTACCCACGCTCCGGGAGACTCATTATACGAGTATTTTTAGGAAGAAAGTACGTCGGCAATCGGAGCAAGGGAGAACGAGAGCATATATTAAAGCTCTAAAACAAAAACTTTAAATCTAGCGAACCTACGCTCTGTGATTCCCTATAAGTAACTTTCTTAAAAAGAGAGTACGTTTGAAAATCAGAAGAAGGCGAGCTGGAGGGAGCATCCAAAACGCAAATTTAGATCTAGCTATCCCATACTCCGAGAACCCTATACGAGTATTTTGAAAAGAATATGCCTAAGTAAATCGGTGGAAGGCGAACGAGAGCTAACATTAAAGCTCTAAAACAAAAAACTCTCATAAATCTAGCTGCCCTACACACCGAGACTCACATACGTGTATTTTTGTTAAGTAAGCCGGCAACCTGGTGGAAGGCGACCGTGAGTGAATATAAAGCCTAAAACAAAAACTCCTAACTTTCGCTACCGTACGCCTTATGATTCCCTGGCTACAAGTAATTTTTTTTTAAGAGAGCATATCGGAAAATCAGAAGAAGGCGAGCTGAGGGGGCATCCAAAACGCAAATTTTAGATCTAGCTACCCATACTCCGAGAATCCCTATACGAGTATTTTAGAAAGAGATAATGGGTCGGCTAATCGGTGGAAGGCGAACGAGCGAATATTAAAGCTCTAAACAAAAATCCTAAATATCGCTGCCCTACGCCTGCGATTCCCTACATCAACTTTTTTAAAAGAGAGTATGACGGCAAATGGCAGGAAAGCGAGCTGGAGGAGCATCCGTAAAACGCAAATTCTTAGGATCTAGCTACCCCTTATTCGAGAATCCCTATACGAGCATTTTAGAAAGAAAGTACGTCGGAAAATCGGAGGAACGCGAACGAGAGCGAATATTAAAGCTCTAAAACAAAAATCCCTTCAATCTCGCTACCCTACGCTCTGGCGATTCTTACAAGTAACTTTTTAAGAGAGTACGTCGGAAAATCAGAAGAAAGCGAGCTGGAGGGAGCATCCAAACGCAAATTCTTAGATCTAGCTTATCCCATACTCCGAGAATCCCTTTATATTTATATTTTTAGAAAAGAATACGTTTGAAAATCGGTGAAGGCGAACGAGAGCGAATATTAAAGCTCTAAAACAAAAAACTCTTTAAATCTCGCTACCCTACGTTCTGCGATTCCTACAAGTAACTTTTTTTAAAAAAGAGAGTAGGTCTGCAAATTATGAAGGTGACCTAGAGGAGCATCAAAAGCAAATTCTAGGATCTAGCTACCCCATACTACGAGAATCCTTATACGAGTATTTTATAAAGAAAGTATGATGGCAAATCGAGCTACGCTTGAGACTCATTATACGGTGAGTATTTTAGAAAAAGAGTACGTCAGCAAACTTCAGAGGAAGGAGAACCAGACCATATATTAAAGCTCTAAGACAGAAACCTAAATCTAGCCAAACTACGCTCTGCGATTCCCTACAAGTAACTTTTTTAAAAGAGAGTAGGTCTGCAAATTAGAGGAAGGGCAAGCCAGAGAGAGCATCCAAAACGCAAATTTTAGATCTAGCTACCCCATATCACCTGAGACTGCTTTATACGACTATTTTGAGAAAAGAGTACGTTGGCAAATCGGTGGAAGGCGAACGAGAGCGAATACTAAAGCTCTAAAACAAACTCATAACCAGCTGCCCTACACACCGATACCATTATAATGAGTATTTTAGAAAGAAAGCATCTGGCAAATCGGTGGAAGGCGATCGTGAGTGAATATTAAAGCTCTTAAAACAAAACTCTTAAATCCGCTACTCCTACGCTCTGCGATTCTTACAAGTACTTTTTTTTTTAAAAGAGAGAACGCCTGCAAATTAGAGGAAGGGCGAGCTAGAGCGAGCATCCAAAACGCAAATTCTTAGATCTAGCTACCCCATACCCGACCGCTTATACGACTATTTTGAGAAAAGAGTACGTCGGCAAATCGGTGAAGGCGAACGAGAGCGAATATTAAAGCTCTAAAACAAAACCTTCAATTCACCTACGCCTATGATTCTCACAAGTAACTTCTTTTTTAAAAGAGAGTACGTCGGAAAATGAGAAGAAGGCGAGCTGAGGGGCATCCAAACGCAAATTTAAATCTAGCTACCCATAATTCGACAATTTTATACGAGTATTTTAGAAAGAAAGTATGACGGCAAATCGAGAGCTACGCTTCGAGACTTTATACGAGTATTTTAGAAAAAAGAGGTCGGCAACCGGAGGAAGGAGAACGAGAGCATATATTGAAGCTCTAAAAACAAAACTCTTCAATCTTCTACCCTACGCCTTGCGATTCCCTACAAGTAATTTTTTTTTTTAGAGAGTATGTCGGAAAATCAGAAGAAGGCGAGCTGGAGGGAGCATCCAAAACGCAAATTCTAGATCTAGCTATCCCATACCCGAGAATCCCCAAAATAATGAGCATTTTTAGAAAGAAAGTTCGTCGGCAAATCGGAGGAACGTGAACGAGAGCGAATATTAAAAGCTCTAAAACAAAACCTTCAATCTCGCTACCCACGCCTATGATTCCCTACAAGTAACTTTTTAAAAGAGAGTACGCCTGCAAATTAGAGGAAGGCGAGCTAGAGCGAGCATCCAAAACGCAAATTCTTTAGATCTAGCTACCCCATACCTGAGACTGCTTATACGACTATTTTGAGAAAAAGAGTACGTCGGCAAATCAGTGGAAGGCGAACGAGAGCTAACATAAAGCTCTAAAACAAAAAACTCCTAAATATCGTGGCTGCCCCACGCCTATGATTCCCTACAAGTAACTTTGTTTAAAAGAGAGTATGACGGGCAAACGGCAGGAAAGCGAGCTGAGGAGCATCCAAAACGCAAATTCTTAGGATCTTAGCTACCCCATACCCGAGAACTCTATACGAGTATTTTAGAAAGAAAGTACGTCGGAAAATCGGAGGAACGCGAACGAGACAATATTAAAGCTCTAAAACAACAACTTCAATCTCGCTACACTACGCCTATGATTCCTACAAGTAACTTTGTTTAAAAGTGAGTACGTCTCCAAATTCAGAGGAAGGCGAGCTGGAGGGAGCATGCAAAACGCACATTCTTAGATCTAGCTACCCCATACTCCGAGAATCCCATACGAGTATTTTTAGATAGAAAGTACGTCGGCAAATCGGAGGAACGCGAACGAGAGCGAATATTGCGCTCTAAAACAAAACTCCTAAATATCAAGCTGCCCTACGCTCTATGATTCCTGCCAAGTAACTTTGTATTTAAAAGAGAGTATGACGGCAAACGGCAGGAAAGCGAGCTGGAGGGAGATCCAAAACGCAAATTCTTAGATTCAGCTAACGAATTCCATACCCGAGAACTCTATACGAGTATTTTTAGAAAGAAAGTACGTCGGAAAATCGGAGGAACGCGAACGAGAGCGAATATTAAAGCTCTAAAACAACAATCCTTCAATCTCGCTACACTACGCTCTATGATTCCCTACAAGTAACTTTTGTTTAAAGCGAGTACGTCTCCAAATTAGAGGAAGGCGAGCTGGAGGGAGCATGCAAAACGCACATTCTTAGATCTAGCTACCCCATACTCCTAGAATCCCGGCTACGAGCATATTTTTAGATAGAAAGTACGTCGGTAAATCGGAGGAACGCGAACGAGAGCGAATATTAAAGCTCTAAGACAAAAACCTAAATCTCGCTACCCCATTGCCCTATGATTCCCTGCTGCTAACTTTTTAAAAAGAGAGTAGGTCTGCAAATTAGAGGAAGGCGTTAGAGAGAGTATCCAAAACGCAAATTCTTAGATCTAGCTACCCATACCCGAGAATCCCTTATACGAGTATTTTAGAAAGAATACGTCGGCAATCGACGAAGGCGAACGAGAGCGAATATTAAAGCTCTAAAACAAAAACTCTTTCAATCTGCCACCCTACGCCCTGCGATTCCCTACAAGTAACTTTTTAGCAAAGAGAGTACATCGAAAATCAGAAGAAGGCGAGCTGAGGCATCCAAAACGCACATTCTAGATCTAGCTACCCCATACTCCGAGAATCCCGATACGAGTATTTTTAGATAGAAAGTACGTCGGTACTGGAGGAACGCGAACGAGAGCGAATATTAAAGCTCTAAGACAAAACTCTTAAATCTCGCTACCCTTAATGCTCCTGCGATTCCCCACAAGTAACTTTATTTTAAAAGTGAGAGTACGCCTGCAAAATTAGAGGAAGGCGAGCCAGAGCGAGCATCCAAAACGCCTTGATGAAGCAATTCCATACCTAAAGACTGCTGATACGACTATTTTGAGAAAAGAGTACGTCGGCAAATCGGTGGAAGGCGAACGAGAGTGAATACTAAAGCCTCTAAACAAAAAACTCTTTAAATCTCTACCATACGCCTAAGTGATTCCCCACAAGTAATTTTTTTTTTTAAGAGAGTACGTCGGAAAATCAGAATAAGGCGATCTGAGGAGCATCCAAAAGCGTACCTAGATCTAGCTATCCCATACTCCGAGAATCCCTATACGAGTATTTCTAAAAAAGAGCGCCGGCAAATCGGTGAAGCGCGAACGAGCGAATATTAAAGCCTAAAAACAAAACTCCTAAATATCGCTGCCCACGCTCTGCGATTCCCGCGCAACTTTGTTTAAAAAGAGAGTATGACGGCAAACGGCAGGAAAGCGAGCTGGTGGAGCATCCAAAACGCTTCTTAGATCTAGCTACCCCATACCCGAGAACTCATACGAGTATTTTTAGAAAGAAAGTACGTCGGAAAATCGGTGGAACGCGAACGAGAGCGAATATTAAAGCTCTAAAACAAAACTCTTCTTCAATCTCGTTACACTACGCCTATGATTCCTACAAGTAACTTTGTTTAAAAAGTGAGTACGTCTCCAAATTAGGAGGAAGGCGAGCTGAGGATATGCAAGACGCACATTCTAGATCTAGCTACCCCATACTCCGAGAATCCTGATACGAGTATTTTATAAAGAAAGTATGATGGTAAATCGAGCTACGCTTTGAGACTCATTATACGAGTATTTTAGAAAAAGAGTACGTCAGCAAATCAGAGGAAGGAGAACCAGACCATATATTAAAGCTCAAGACAGAAACTCTAAATCTAGCCAAACTTACGCCTATGATTCTCACAAGTAACTTTGTTTAAAAAGAGAGTACGTCTCCAAATTAGAGGAAGGCGAGCTTAGTGGGGAGCATCCAAACGCAAATTCCTTAGATCTAGCTACCCCACGCCTTGCAATTCCCCACAAGTACTTTTTTTTTTTTTTAGAGAGTATGTCGGAAAATCAGAAGAAGGCGAGCGAGGGAGCATCCAAAACGCAAATTCTTAGATCTAGCTATCCCATACCCGAGAATCCCTGTACGAGTATTTCTTTAGAAAGAAAGTACGTCGCATGTGGAGGAACGCGAACGAGCGAATATTAAAGCTCTTAAAACAAAACTCTTCAATCTCGCTACCCTACGCTCTGCGATTCCCCATACAAGTAACTTTTTTAAAAGAGAGTACGCCTGCATTAGAGGAAGGCGAGTTCAGAACCAGCATCCAAAACGCAAATTCTTAGATCTAGTTACCCCATACCTGAGACTGCTTATACGACTATTTTGAGAAAAAAGAGTACGTCGGCAACCGGTGGAAGACGAACGAGAGCGAATACTAAAGCTCTAAAACAAAACTCTTAAATTTCTACCATACGCTCTAAGTGATTCCCTGGCAAGTAATTTTTTTTTTAAGAGAGTATGTCGGAAAATCAGAAGAAGGCGAGCTGGAGGGAGCATCCAAAACGTAAATTCTTAGATCTTAGCTATCCCATACCTGGAGAATCCCTTGGTAATGAGTATTTTTAGGAAAGAAAGTACGTCGGCAAATCGGAGGAAGTCGAACGAGTGAAGAGTTGCGCTCTAAACAAAAATCCTCTTCAATCTTCAAGCATCTACGCTCTGCGATTCCCTACAAGTAACTTTTTAAAAAGAGTACGTCTCCAAATTAGAGGAAGGCGAGCCATAGTGGGAGCATCCAAAAACGCAAATTTGATCTAGCTACCCATACCCGACAATTTTATACGAGTATTTTAGAAAGAAAGTATGACGGCAAATCGAGCTTACGCTTCGGAGACTTTATACGAGTATTTTAGAAAAGAGTGCGTCGGCAAATCGAGGAAGGAGAACGAGCATATATTGAAGCCTCTAAAACAAAAAAACTCTTCAATCTCTCTACCCTTACGCCTTGCGATTCCCTTGCTGGGCAATTTTTTTTTTTTAGAGAGTATGTCGGAAAATCAGAAGAAGGCGAGCTGGAGGGAGCATCCAAAACGCAAATTTAGATCTAGCTATCCCATACTCCGAGAATCCCTACACGAGCATTTTAGAAAGAGTACGTCGGCAACCAGTGGAAGGCGAACGAGAGCGAATATTAAAGCTCTAAAACAAAACTCCTAAATATCGCTGCCCTACGCCTTATGATTCCCTACAAGTAACTTTGTTTAAAAGAGAGTATGACGGCAACGGCAGGAAAGCGAGCTGGAGGGAGCATCCAAAACGCAAATTCTAGATCTAGCTACCCCATACTCCGAGAACTCATACGAGTATTTTTAGAAAGAAAGTACGTCGGAAAAATCGGAGGAACGCGAACGAGAGCGAATATTGCAAGCTCTAAAACAAAAACTCTTCAATCTCCGCTACACTACGCTCTGCGATTCCCTACAAGTAACTTTGTTTAAAAAGTGAGTACGTCTCCAAATTAGAGAAGGCGAGCTAGAGGGAGCATGCAAAACGCACATTCTTAGATCTAGCTACCCCATACCCGAGAACTCGATACGAGTATTTTAGATAGAAAGTACGTCGGCAAATCGGAGGGAACGCGAACGAGAGCGAATATTAAAGCTCTAAAACAAAACTCCTAAATATCGCTGCCCTACGCTCTATGGATTCCCTTACAAGCAACTTTTGTTTAAAAAAGAGAGTATGACGGCAAACGGCAGGAAAGCGAGCTGGAGGGAGCATCCAAAACGCAAATTCTTAGATCTAGCTACCCCTTACCCGGAGAATCCCTATACGAGTATTTTAGAAAGAAAGTACGTCGGAAAATCGAGGAACGCGAACGAGAGCGAATATTAAAGCTCTAAAACAACAACTCAATCTCGCTACACTATGCTCTGCGATTCCCTACAAGTAACTTTGTTTAAAAAGTGAGTACGTCTCCAAATTAGAGGAAGGCGAGCTAGAGGAGCATGCAAACGCACATTCTTAGATCTAGCTACCCCATACCCGAAGAATCCTGATACGAGTATTTTAGATGAAAGTACGTCGGCAAATCGGAGGAACGCGAACGAGAGCTTAAATATTAAAAGCTCTAAGACAAAACTCTTAAATCTCACCCTACGTCTCTATGATTCCTCACAAGTAACTTTTTTAAAAAGAGAGTACGCCTGCAAATTAGAGGAGCGCGAGCGAGCGAGCATCCAAACGCAAATTCTAGATGTAGCTACTCCCTGCTACTCCGAGACTGCTTTATACGACTATTTTGAGAAAAGAGTACGTCGGCAAATCGGTGGAAGGCGAACGAGAGTGAATACTAAAGCCTAAAACAAAAACTCTTAAATCTCTCTACCATACGCTCTATGATTCCTTACAGGCAATTTTTTAAGAGAGTACGTCGGAAACGTGAATAAGGCGATCTGGAGGGAGCATCCAAAAAGCAAATTCTTAGATCTAGCTATCCCATACTCCGAGAATCCCTAGTACGAGCATTTTTAGAAAAAAGAGTACGTCGGCAAATCGGTGGAAGGCGAACGAGCGAATATTAAAGCTCTAAAACAAAAACTCCTAAATATCGCTGCCCTACGCCCCGCGATTCCCTACAAGTAACTTTGCTTAAAAAGAGAGCCATGACGGCAAACGGCAGGAAAGCGAGCTGGAGGGAGCATCCAAAAACGCAAATTCTTAGATCTAGCTACCCCATACCTCGAGAATCCCTATAATGAGTATATTTTAGAAAGAAAGTACGTCGGAAAATCGGTGGAACGCGAACGAGAGCGAATATTAAAGCTCTAAAACAAAACTCTTCAATCTCTCGTTATACTACGCCTATGATTCCCTTACAAGTAACTTTGTTTTAAAAAGTGAGTACGTTCCAAATTAGAGGAAGGCGAGCTAGAGGAGCATGCAAGACGCACATTCTAGATCTAGCTACCATACCCGAGAATCCTGATACGAGTATTTTTATAAAGAAAGTATGATGGCAAATCGATACGCTTTGAGACTCATTATACGAGTATTTTAGAAAAGAGTACGTCAGCAAATCAGAGGAAGGAGAACCAGACCATATATTAAAGCCTAAGACAGAAACTCTTTAAATCTTGAAATGCTTCAACCACGCTCTGCGATTCCCTACAAGTAATCCTTTTGTTTAAAAGAGAGTACGTCCTTCAAATTAGAGGAAGGTGAGCTTAGTGGAGCATCCAAAACGCAAATTCTTAGATCTAGCTACCCCACGCCCGGAGACTCATTATACGAGCATTTTCAGAAAGAAAGTACTGCCGGCAAAAATACTCGTATAATGAGTCTCGGAGCGTGGGGTAGCTAGATCTAAGAATTTTGCGTTTTGGATGCTCCCACTAGCTCGCCTTCCTCTAATTTGGAGACGTACTCTCTTTTAAAAAAAGTTACTTGTAGGGAATCGCAGAGCGTAGGGCAGCGATATTTAGGATTTTTGTTTTAGAGCTTTAATATTCGCTCTCGTTCGCCTTCCACCGATTAGCCGACGTACTCTTTTTCTAAAAATACTCGTATAGGGATTCTCGGAGTATGGGTACCTAGATCTAAGAATTTGCGTTTTGGATGCCCCCTCCAGCTCGCCTTCTTCTGATTTTCCGATGTACTCTCTTAAAAAAAAAAAAATTACTTGTAGGGAATCGCAGAGCTTACGGTAGCGAGATTTAGGAGTTTTTGTTTAGAGCTTTAATATTCACTCACGTTCGCCTTCCCCGATTTGCCGGCTACTTTCTTTCTAAAAATACTCGTATAATGAGTCTCGGTGTGTAGGGCAGCTAGATTTATGAGTTTTTGTTTTAGAGCTTTAATATTTGCTCTCGTTCGCCTTCCACCGATTTGCCGACGTACACTTTTCTAAAAAATACTCGTATAATGAGTCTCGGAGCGTGGGGTAGCTAGATCTAAGAATGTGCGTTTTGGCATGCTCCCTCTAGCTCGCCTTCCTCTAATTTGGAGACGTACTTACTTTTACACAAAGTTACTTGTAGGGAATCGCAGAGCGTAGTTTGGCTAGATTTAAGAGTTTCTGTCTTAGAGCTTTAATATTCGCTCTAGCTCGCCTTCCGCTGATTTGCCGACGTACTCTCTTTTAAAAAAAGTTACTTATAGGGAATCACAGAGCGTAGGTTGGCTAGATTTAAGAGTTTTTGTTTTAGAACTTTAATATATGCTCTCGTTCTCCTTGCTCCGATTTGCCGACGTACTTTCTTTCTACAAATACTCGTATAACGATTCTCGGAGTATGGGGTAGCTAGATCTAAGAATTTGCGTTATGGATGCTCCCTCTAGCTCGCCTTCCGCTGATTTGCCGACGTACTCTCTTTTAAAAAAAGTTACTTATAGGGAATCACAGAGATTAGGTTGGCTAGATTTAAGAGTTTTTGTTTTAGAGCTTTAATATTCGCTCTCGTTCGCCTTCCTCTGATTTGCCGACGTACTCTCTTTTAAAAAAAGTTACTCATAGGGAATCACAGAGCTTAGGTTGGCTAGATTTAAGAGGTTTTGTTTTAGAGCTTTAATATATGCTCTCGTTCTCCTTGCTCCGATTTTCCGACGTACTTTCTTTCTAAAAATACTCGTATATCGATTCTCGGAGTATGGGGTAGCTAGATCTAAGAATTTGCGTTTTGGATGCTCCCTCCAGCTCGCTTTCCTGCCATTTGCCGTCATACTCTCTTTTAAAAAAAGTTACGAGTAGGGAATCGCAGAGCGTAGGGCAGCGATATTTAGGAGTTTTTGTTTTAGAGCTTTAATATTCGCTCTCGTTCTCCTTCCTCCGATTTGCCGACGTACTTTCTTTCTGAAAATACTCGTATAATGAGTCTCGGAGCGTGGGGTAGCTAGATCTAAGAATTTGCGTTTTGGATGCTCCCACTAGCTCGCCTTCCTCTAATTTGGAGACGTACTCTCTTTTAAACAAAGTTACTTGTAGGGAATCGCAGAGCGTAGGGCAGCGATATTTAGGATTTTTTGTTTTAGAGCTTTAATATTCGCTCTCGTTCGCCTTCCACCGATTAGCCGACGTACTCTTTTTCTAAAAATACTCGTATAGGGATTCTCGGAGTATGGGTAGCTAGATCTAAGAATTTGCGTTTTGGATGCCCCCTCCAGCTCGCCTTCTTCTGATTTTCCGATGTACTCTCTTAAAAAAAAAAAAATTACTTGTAGGGAATCGCAGAGCTTACGGTAGCGAGATTTAGGAGTTTTTGTTTTAGAGCTTTAATATTCACTCACGATCGCCTTCCACCGATTTGCCGGCTTACTTTCTTTCTAAAAATACTCGTATAATGAGTCTCGGTGTGTAGGGCAGCTAGATTTATGAGTTTTTGTTTTAGAGCTTTAATATTCGCTCTCGTTCGCCTTCCACCGATTTGCCGACGTACACTTTTTCTAAAAATACTCGTATAATGAGTCTCGGAGCGTGGGGTAGCTAGATCTATGAATTTGCATTTTCGATGCTCCCTCTAGCTCGCCTTCCTCTAATTTGCAGACGTACTCTCTTTTAAAAAAAGTTACTTGCAGGGAATCGCAGAGCGTAGGGTAGAGAGATTGAAGAATTTTTGTTTTAGAGCTTCAATATATGCTCTCGTTCTCCTTCCTCCGATTTGCCGACATACTTTCTTTCTAAAAATACTCGTATAAGAATTCTCGGAGTATGGGTAGCTAGATCTAAGAATTTGCGTTTTGGATGCCCCCTCCAGCTCGCCTTCTTCTGATTTTCCGACGTACTCTCTTAAAAAAAAAAAATTACTTGTAGGGAATCGCAGAGCGTACGGTAGCGAGATTTAAGAGTTATTGTTTTAGAGCTTTAATATTCGCTCCGTTCGCCTTCCACCGATTTGCCGAAGTACTCTTTTTCCTAAAAATACTCGTATAAGAATTCTCGGAGTATGGGTAGATAGATCTAAGAATTTGCGTTTTGGATGCCCCCTCCAGCTCGCCTTCTTCTGATTTTCCGACGTACTCTCTTAAAAAAAAAAAAAAAAATTACTTGTAGGGAATCGCAGAGCGTACGGTAGCGAGATTTAGGAGTTTTTGTTTTAGAGCTTTAATATTCACTCACGATCGCCTTCCACCGATTTGCCGGCTTACTTTCTTTCTAAAAATACTCGTATAATGAGTCTCGGTGTGTAGGGCAGCTAGAATTATGACTTTTTGTTTTAGAGCTTTAATATACGCTCTCGATTGCCTTCCTCCGATTTGCCGACGTACTCTTTTTCTAAAAATACTCGTATAAAAAGTCTCGAAGCGTAGCTCGATTTGACGTCATACTTTCTTTCTAAAAATACTCGTATAAGAATTGTCGGAGTATGGGTAGCTAGATCTAAGAATTTGCGTTTTGGATGCTCTCTCTAGCTTGCCTTCCACTAATTTGCAGACCTACTCTCTTTTAAAAAAAGTTACTTATAGGGAATCACAGAGCGTAGGTTGGCTAGATTTAAGAGTTTTTGTTTTAGAACTTTAATATATGCTCTCGTTCTCCTTGCTCCGATTTGCCGACGTACTTTCTTTCTAAAAATACTCGTATAACGATTCTCGGAGTATGGGGTAGCTAGATCTAAGAATTTGCGTTATGGATGCTCCCTCCAGCTCGCCTTCTTCTGATTTTCCGACGTACTCTCTTAAAAAAAGTTACTTGTAGGGAATCGCAGAGCGTAGGGTAGCGAGATTGAAGAGTTTTTGTTTTAGAGCTTTAATATTCGCTCTCGTTCGCGTTCCTCCGATTTTCCGACGTACTTTCTTTCTAAAAATACTCGTATAATGAGTCTCGGAGCGTGGGGTAGCTAGATCTAAGAATTTGCGTTTTGGATGCTCCCTCCAGCTCGCTTTCCTGCCATTTGCCGTCATACTCTCTTTTAAAAAAAGTTACGTGTAGGGAATCGCAGAGCGTAGGGCAGCGATATTTAGGAGTTTTTGTTTTAGAGCTTTAATATTCGCTCTCGTTCTCCTTCCTCCGATTTGCCGACGTTCTTTCTTTCTGAAAATACTCGTATAATGAGTCTCGGAGCGTGGGGTAGCTAGATCTAAGAATTTGCGTTTTGGATGCTCCCACTAGCTCGCCTTCCTCTAATTTGAAGACGTACTCTCTTTTAAACAAAGTTACTTGTAGGGAATCGCAGAGCGTAGGGCAGCGATATTTAGGATTTTTTGTTTTAGAGCTTTAATATTCGCTCTCGTTCGCCTTCCACCGATTAGCCAACGTACTCTTTTTCTAAAAATACTCGTATAGGGATTCTCGGAGTATGGGTAGCTAGATCTAAGAATTTGCGTTTTGGATGCCCCCTCCAGCTCGCCTTCTTCTGATTTTCCGATGTACTCTCTTAAAAAAAAAAGAATTACTTGTAGGGAATCGCAGAGCTTACGGTAGCGAGATTTAGGAGTTTTTGTTTTAGAGCTTTAATATTCACTCACGATCGCCTTCCACCGATTTGCCGGCTTACTTTCTTTCTAAAAATACTCGTATAACGATTCTCGGAGTATGGGGTAGCTAGATCTAAGAATTTGCGTTATGGATGCTCCCTCCAGCTCGCCTTCTTCTGATTTTCCGACGTACTCTCTTAAAAAAAGTTACTTGTAGGGAATCGCAGAGCGTAGGGTAGCGAGATTGAAGAGTTTTTGTTTTAGAGCTTTAATATTCGCTCTCGTTCGCGTTCCTCCGATTTTCCGACGTACTTTCTTTCTAAAAATACTCGTATAATGAGTCTCGGAGCGTGGGGTAGCTAGATCTAAGAATTTGCGTTTTGGATGCTCCCACTAGCTCGCCTTCCTCTAATTTGAAGACGTACTCTCTTTTAAACAAAGTTACTTGTAGGGAATCGCAGAGCGTAGGGCAGCGATATTTAGGATTTTTTGTTTTAGAGCTTTAATATTCGCTCTCGTTCGCCTTCCACCGATTAGCCAACGTACTCTTTTTCTAAAAATACTCGTATAGGGATTCTCGGAGTATGGGTAGCTAGATCTAAGAATTTGCGTTTTGGATGCCCCCTCCAGCTCGCCTTCTTCTGATTTTCCGATGTACTCTCTTAAAAAAAAAAAAAAATTACTTGTAGGGAATCGCAGAGCTTACGGTAGCGAGATTTAGGAGTTTTTGTTTTAGAGCTTTAATATTCACTCACGATCGCCTTCCACCGATTTGCCGGCTTACTTTCTTTCTAAAAATACTCGTATAATGAGTCTCGGTGTGTAGGGCAGCTAGATTTATGAGTTTTTGTTTTAGAGCTTTAATATTTGCTCTCGTTCGCCTTCCACCGATTTGCCGACGTACACTTTTTCTAAAAATACTCGTATAATGAGTCTCGGAGCGTGGGGTAGCTAGATCTAAGAATGTGCGTTTTGCATGCTCCCTCTAGCTCGCCTTCCTCTAATTTGGAGACGTACTCACTTTTACACAAAGTTACTTGTAGGGAATCGCAGAGCGTAGTTTGGCTAGATTTAAGAGGTTTTGTTTTAGAGCTTTAATATTCGCTCTAGCTCGCCTTCCGCTGATTTGCCGACGTACTCTCTTTTAAAAAAAGTTACTTATAGGGAATCACAGAGCGTAGGTTGGCTAGATTTAAGAGTTTTTGTTTTAGAACTTTAATATATGCTCTCGTTCTCCTTGCTCCGATTTGCCGACGTACTTTCTTTCTAAAAATACTCGTATAACGATTCTCGGAGTATGGGGTAGCTAGATCTAAGAATTTGCGTTATGGATGCTCCCTCTAGCTCGCCTTCCGCTGATTTGCCGACGTACTCTCTTTTAAAAAAAGTTACTTATAGGGAATCACAGAGATTAGGTTGGCTAGATTTAAGAGTTTTTGTTTTAGAGCTTTAATATTCGCTCTCGTTCGCCTTCCTCTGATTTGCCGACGTACTCTCTTTTAAAAAAAGTTACTCATAGGGAATCACAGAGCTTAGGTTGGCTAGATTTAAGAGGTTTTGTTTTAGAGCTTTAATATATGCTCTCGTTCTCCTTGCTCCGATTTTCCGACGTACTTTCTTTCTAAAAATACTCGTATATCGATTCTCGGAGTATGGGGTAGCTAGATCTAAGAATTTGCGTTTTGGATGCTCCCTCCAGCTCGCTTTCCTGCCATTTGCCGTCATACTCTCTTTTAAAAAAAGTTACGAGTAGGGAATCGCAGAGCGTAGGGCAGCGATATTTAGGAGTTTTTGTTTTAGAGCTTTAATATTCGCTCTCGTTCTCCTTCCTCCGATTTGCCGACGTACTTTCTTTCTGAAAATACTCGTATAATGAGTCTCGGAGCGTGGGGTAGCTAGATCTAAGAATTTGCGTTTTGGATGCTCCCACTAGCTCGCCTTCCTCTAATTTGGAGACGTACTCTCTTTTAAACAAAGTTACTTGTAGGGAATCGCAGAGCGTAGGGCAGCGATATTTAGGATTTTTTGTTTTAGAGCTTTAATATTCGCTCTCGTTCGCCTTCCACCGATTAGCCGACGTACTCTTTTTCTAAAAATACTCGTATAGGGATTCTCGGAGTATGGGTAGCTAGATCTAAGAATTTGCGTTTTGGATGCCCCCTCCAGCTCGCCTTCTTCTGATTTTCCGATGTACTCTCTTAAAAAAAAAAAAATTACTTGTAGGGAATCGCAGAGCTTACGGTAGCGAGATTTAGGAGTTTTTGTTTTAGAGCTTTAATATTCACTCACGATCGCCTTCCACCGATTTGCCGGCTTACTTTCTTTCTAAAAATACTCGTATAATGAGTCTCGGTGTGTAGGGCAGCTAGATTTATGAGTTTTTGTTTTAGAGCTTTAATATTCGCTCTCGTTCGCCTTCCACCGATTTGCCGACGTACACTTTTTCTAAAAATACTCGTATAATGAGTCTCGGAGCGTGGGGTAGCTAGATCTATGAATTTGCATTTTCGATGCTCCCTCTAGCTCGCCTTCCTCTAATTTGCAGACGTACTCTCTTTTAAAAAAAGTTACTTGCAGGGAATCGCAGAGCGTAGGGTAGAGAGATTGAAGAATTTTTGTTTTAGAGCTTCAATATATGCTCTCGTTCTCCTTCCTCCGATTTGCCGACATACTTTCTTTCTAAAAATACTCGTATAAGAATTCTCGGAGTATGGGTAGCTAGATCTAAGAATTTGCGTTTTGGATGCCCCCTCCAGCTCGCCTTCTTCTGATTTTCCGACGTACTCTCTTAAAAAAAAAAAAATTACTTGTAGGGAATCGCAGAGCGTACGGTAGCGAGATTTAAGAGTTATTGTTTTAGAGCTTTAATATTCGCTCCCGTTCGCCTTCCACCGATTTGCCGAAGTACTCTTTTCCTAAAAATACTCGTATAAGAATTCTCGGAGTATGGGTAGATAGATCTAAGAATTTGCGTTTTGGATGCCCCCTCCAGCTCGCCTTCTTCTGATTTTCCGACGTACTCTCTTAAAAAAAAAAAAAAAATTACTTGTAGGGAATCGCAGAGCGTACGGTAGCGAGATTTAGGAGTTTTTGTTTTAGAGCTTTAATATTCACTCACGATCGCCTTCCACCGATTTGCCGGCTTACTTTCTTTCTAAAAATACTCGTATAATGAGTCTCGGTGTGTAGGGCAGCTAGAATTATGACTTTTTGTTTTAGAGCTTTAATATACGCTCTCGATTGCCTTCCTCCGATTTGCCGACGTACTCTTTTTCTAAAAATACTCGTATAAAAAGTCTCGAAGCGTAGCTCGATTTGACGTCATACTTTCTTTCTAAAAATACTCGTATAAGAATTGTCGGAGTATGGGTAGCTAGATCTAAGAATTTGCGTTTTGGATGCTCTCTCTAGCTTGCCTTCCACTAATTTGCAGACCTACTCTCTTTTAAAAAAAGTTACTTATAGGGAATCACAGAGCGTAGGTTGGCTAGATTTAAGAGTTTTTGTTTTAGAACTTTAATATATGCTCTCGTTCTCCTTGCTCCGATTTGCCGACGTACTTTCTTTCTAAAAATACTCGTATAACGATTCTCGGAGTATGGGGTAGCTAGATCTAAGAATTTGCGTTATGGATGCTCCCTCCAGCTCGCCTTCTTCTGATTTTCCGACGTACTCTCTTAAAAAAAGTTACTTGTAGGGAATCGCAGAGCGTAGGGTAGCGAGATTGAAGAGTTTTTGTTTTAGAGCTTTAATATTCGCTCTCGTTCGCGTTCCTCCGATTTTCCGACGTACTTTCTTTCTAAAAATACTCGTATAATGAGTCTCGGAGCGTGGGGTAGCTAGATCTAAGAATTTGCGTTTTGGATGCTCCCACTAGCTCGCCTTCCTCTAATTTGAAGACGTACTCTCTTTTAAACAAAGTTACTTGTAGGGAATCGCAGAGCGTAGGGCAGCGATATTTAGGATTTTTTGTTTTAGAGCTTTAATATTCGCTCTCGTTCGCCTTCCACCGATTAGCCAACGTACTCTTTTTCTAAAAATACTCGTATAGGGATTCTCGGAGTATGGGTAGCTAGATCTAAGAATTTGCGTTTTGGATGCCCCCTCCAGCTCGCCTTCTTCTGATTTTCCGATGTACTCTCTTAAAAAAAAAAGAATTACTTGTAGGGAATCGCAGAGCTTACGGTAGCGAGATTTAGGAGTGTTTGTTTTAGAGCTTTAATATTCACTCACGATCGCCTTCCACCGATTTGCCGGCTTACTTTCTTTCTAAAAATACTCGTATAACGATTCTCGGAGTATGGGGTAGCTAGATCTAAGAATTTGCGTTATGGATGCTCCCTCCAGCTCGCCTTCTTCTGATTTTCCGACGTACTCTCTTAAAAAAAGTTACTTGTAGGGAATCGCAGAGCGTAGGGTAGCGAGATTGAAGAGTTTTTGTTTTAGAGCTTTAATATTCGCTCTCGTTCGCGTTCCTCCGATTTTCCGACGTACTTTCTTTCTAAAAATACTCGTATAATGAGTCTCGGAGCGTGGGGTAGCTAGATCTAAGAATTTGCGTTTTGGATGCTCCCACTAGCTCGCCTTCCTCTAATTTGAAGACGTACTCTCTTTTAAACAAAGTTACTTGTAGGGAATCGCAGAGCGTAGGGCAGCGATATTTAGGATTTTTTGTTTTAGAGCTTTAATATTCGCTCTCGTTCGCCTTCCACCGATTAGCCAACGTACTCTTTTTCTAAAAATACTCGTATAGGGATTCTCGGAGTATGGGTAGCTAGATCTAAGAATTTGCGTTTTGGATGCCCCCTCCAGCTCGCCTTCTTCTGATTTTCCGATGTACTCTCTTAAAAAAAAAAGAATTACTTGTAGGGAATCGCAGAGCTTACGGTAGCGAGATTTAGGAGTTTTTGTTTTAGAGCTTTAATATTCACTCACGATCGCCTTCCACCGATTTGCCGGCTTACTTTCTTTCTAAAAATACTCGTATAATGAGTCTCGGTGTGTAGGGCAGCTAGATTTATGAGTTTTTGTTTTAGAGCTTTAATATTCGCTCTCGTTCGCCTTCCACCGATTTGCCGACGTACACTTTTTCTAAAAATACTCGTATAATGAGTCTCGGAGCGTGGGGTAGCTAGATCTATGAATTTGCGTTTTCGATGCTCCCTCTAGCTCGCCTTCCTCTAATTTGCAGACGTACTCTCTTTTAAAAAAAGTTACTTGCAGGGAATCGCAGAGCGTAGGGTAGAGAGATTGAAGAATTTTTGTTTTAGAGCTTCAATATATGCTCTCGTTCTCCTTCCTCCGATTTGCCGACATACTTTCTTTCTAAAAATACTCGTATAAAAAGTCTCGAAGCGTAGCTCGATTTGACGTCATACTTTCTTTCTAAAAATACTCGTATAAGAATTGTCGGAGTATGGGTAGCTAGATCTAAGAATTTGCGTTTTGGATGCTCTCTCTAGCTTGCCTTCCACTAATTTGCAGACCTACTCTCTTTTAAAAAAAGTTACTTATAGGGAATCACAGAGCGTAGGTTGGCTAGATTTAAGAGTTTTTGTTTTAGAACTTTAATATATGCTCTCGTTCTCCTTGCTCCGATTTGCCGACGTACTTTCTTTCTAAAAATACTCGTATAACGATTCTCGGAGTATGGGGTAGCTAGATCTAAGAATTTCCGTTTTGGATGCTCCCACTAGCTCGCCTTCCTCTAATTTGAAGACGTACTCTCTTTTAAACAAAGTTACTTGTAGGGAATCGCAGAGCGTAGGGCAGCGATATTTAGGATTTTTTGTTTTAGAGCTTTAATATTCGCTCTCGTTCGCCTTCCACCGATTAGCCAACGTACTCTTTTTCTAAAAATACTCGTATAGGGATTCTCGGAGTATGGGTAGCTAGATCTAAGAATTTGCGTTTTGGATGCCCCCTCCAGCTCGCCTTCTTCTGATTTTCCGATGTACTCTCTTAAAAAAAAAAAGAATTACTTGTAGGGAATCGCAGAGCTTACGGTAGCGAGATTTAGGAGTTTTTGTTTTAGAGCTTTAATATTCACTCACGATCGCCTTCCACCGATTTGCCGGCTTACTTTCTTTCTAAAAATACTCGTATAATGAGTCTCGGTGTGTAGGGCAGCTAGATTTATGAGTTTTTGTTTTAGAGCTTTAATATTCGCTCTCGTTCGCCTTCCACCGATTTGCCGACGTACACTTTTTCTAAAAATACTCGTATAATGAGTCTCGGAGCGTGGGGTAGCTAGATCTATGAATTTGCGTTTTCGATGCTCCCTCTAGCTCGCCTTCCTCTAATTTGCAGACGTACTCTCTTTTAAAAAAAGTTACTTGCAGGGAATCGCAGAGCGTAGGGTAGAGAGATTGAAGAATTTTTGTTTTAGAGCTTCAATATATGCTCTCGTTCTCCTTCCTCCGATTTGCCGACATACTTTCTTTCTAAAAATACTCGTATAAGAATTCTCGGAGTATGGGTAGCTAGATCTAAGAATTTGCGTTTTGGATGCCCCCTCCAGCTCGCCTTCTTCTGATTTTCCGACGTACTCTCTTTTAAAAAAAGTTACTTGTAGGGATCCGCAGAGCGTAGGATAGCGAGATTTAGGAGTTTTTGTTTTAGAGCTTTAATATTTGCTCTCGTTCTCCTTGCTCCGATTTGCCGACGTACTTTCTTTCTAAAAATACTCGAATAACGATTCTCGGAGTATGGGGTAGCTAGATCTAAGAATTTGCGTTTTGGATGCTCCCTCTAGCTCGCCTTCCGCTGATTTGCAGACCTACTCTCTTTTAAAAAAAGTTACTTGTAGGGAATCGCAGAACGTAGGGTAGCGAGATTTAAGAGTTTTTGTTTTAGAGCTTTAATATTCGCTCTCGTTCGCCTTCCACCGATTTGCCGACGTATTCTTTTTCTAAAAATACTCGTATAGGGATTCTCGGAGTGTGGGATAGCTAGATCTAAGAATTTGCGTTTTGGATGCTCCCTCCAGCTCGCCTTCTTCTGATTTTCCGACGTGCTCTCTTAAAAAAAGTTACTTGTAGGGAATCGCAGAGCGTAGGGTAGCGAGATTGAAGAGTTTTTGTTTTAGAGCTTTAATATTCGCTCTCGTTCTCCTTCCTCCGATTTGCCGACATACTTTCTTTCTAAAAATACTCGTATAAGAATTCTCGGAGTATGGGTAGCTAGATCTAAGAATTTGCGTTTTGGATGCCCCCTCCAGCTCGCCTTCTTCTGATTTTCCGACGTACTCTCTTTTAAAAAAAGTTACTTGTAGGGATCCGCAGAGCGTAGGATAGCGAGATTTAGGAGTTTTTGTTTTAGAGCTTTAATATTTGCTCTCGTTCTCCTTGCTCCGATTTGCCGACGTATTCTTTTTCTAAAAATACTCGTATAGGGATTCTCGGAGTATGGGATAGCTAGATCTAAGAATTTGCGTTTTGGATGCTCCCTCCAGCTCGCCTTCTTCTGATTTTCCGACGTACTCTCTTAAAAAAAGTTACTTGTAGGGAATCGCAGAGCGTAGGGTAGCGAGATTGAAGAGTTTTTGTTTTAGAGCTTTAATATTCGCTCTCGTTCGCGTTCCTCCGATTTTCCGACGTACTTTCTTTCTAAAAATACTCGTATAGGGATTCTCGGAGTATGGGGTAGCTAGATCTAAGAATTTGCGTTTTGGATGCTCCCTCCAGCTCGCTTTCCTGCCATTTGCCGTCATACTCTCTTTTAAAAAAAGTTACTTGTAGGGAATCGCAGAGCGTAGGGTAGCGAGATTGAAGAGTTTTTGTTTTAGAGCTTTAATATTCGCTCTCGTTCGCGTTCCTCCGATTTTCCGACGTACTTTCTTTCTAAAAATACTCGTATAATGAGTCTCGGAGCGTGGGGTAGCTAGATCTAAGAATTTGCGTTTTGGATGCTCCCACTAGCTCGCCTTCCTCTAATTTGAAGACGTACTCTCTTTTAAACAAAGTTACTTGTAGGGAATCGCAGAGCGTAGGGCAGCGATATTTAGGATTTTTTGTTTTAGAGCTTTAATATTCGCTCTCGTTCGCCTTCCACCGATTAGCCAACGTACTCTTTTTCTAAAAATACTCGTATAGGGATTCTCGGAGTATGGGTAGCTAGATCTAAGAATTTGCGTTTTGGATGCCCCCTCCAGCTCGCCTTCTTCTGATTTTCCGATGTACTCTCTTAAAAAAAAAAGAATTACTTGTAGGGAATCGCAGAGCTTACGGTAGCGAGATTTAGGAGTTTTTGTTTTAGAGCTTTAATATTCACTCACGATCGCCTTCCACCGATTTGCCGGCTTACTTTCTTTCTAAAAATACTCGTATAATGAGTCTCGGTGTGTAGGGCAGCTAGATTTATGAGTTTTTGTTTTAGAGCTTTAATATTCGCTCTCGTTCGCCTTCCACCGATTTGCCGACGTACACTTTTTCTAAAAATACTCGTATAATGAGTCTCGGAGCGTGGGGTAGCTAGATCTATGAATTTGCGTTTTCGATGCTCCCTCTAGCTCGCCTTCCTCTAATTTGCAGACGTACTCTCTTTTAAAAAAAGTTACTTGCAGGGAATCGCAGAGCGTAGGGTAGAGAGATTGAAGAATTTTTGTTTTAGAGCTTCAATATATGCTCTCGTTCTCCTTCCTCCGATTTGCCGACATACTTTCTTTCTAAAAATACTCGTATAAGAATTCTCGGAGTATGGGTAGCTAGATCTAAGAATTTGCGTTTTGGATGCCCCCTCCAGCTCGCCTTCTTCTGATTTTCCGACGTACTCTCTTTTAAAAAAAGTTACTTGTAGGGATCCGCAGAGCGTAGGATAGCGAGATTTAGGAGTTTTTGTTTTAGAGCTTTAATATTTGCTCTCGTTCTCCTTGCTCCGATTTGCCGACGTACTTTCTTTCTAAAAATACTCGAATAACGATTCTCGGAGTATGGGGTAGCTAGATCTAAGAATTTGCGTTTTGGATGCTCCCTCTAGCTCGCCTTCCGCTGATTTGCAGACCTACTCTCTTTTAAAAAAAGTTACTTGTAGGGAATCGCAGAACGTAGGGTAGCGAGATTTAAGAGTTTTTGTTTTAGAGCTTTAATATTCGCTCTCGTTCGCCTTCCACCGATTTGCCGACGTATTCTTTTTCTAAAAATACTCGTATAGGGATTCTCGGAGTGTGGGATAGCTAGATCTAAGAATTTGCGTTTTGGATGCTCCCTCCAGCTCGCCTTCTTCTGATTTTCCGACGTGCTCTCTTAAAAAAAGTTACTTGTAGGGAATCGCAGAGCGTAGGGTAGCGAGATTGAAGAGTTTTTGTTTTAGAGCTTTAATATTCGCTCTCGTTCGCGTTCCTCCGATTTTCCGACGTACTTTCTTTCTAAAAATACTCGTATAGGGATTCTCGGGATATGGGGTAGCTAGATCTAAGAATTTGCGTTTTGGATGCTCCCTCCAGCTCGCTTTCCTGCCATTTGCCGTCATACTCTCTTTTAAAAAAAGTTACGTGTAGGGAATCGCAGAGCGTAGGGCAGCGATATTTAGGAGTTTTTGTTTTAGAGCTTTAATATTCGCTCTCGTTCTCCTTCCTCCGATTTGCCGACGTACTTTCTTTCTGAAAATACTCGTATAATGAGTCTCGGAGCGTGGGGTAGCTAGATCTAAGAATTTGCGTTTTGGATGCTCCCACTAGCTCGCCTTCCTCTAATTTGGAGACGTACTCTCTTTTAAACAAAGTTACTTGTAGGGAATCGCAGAGCGTAGGGCAGCGATATTTAGGATTTTTTGTTTTAGAGCTTTAATATTCGCTCTCGTTCGCCTTCCACCGATTAGCCGACGTACTCTTTTTCTAAAAATACTCGTATAGGGATTCTCGGAGTATGGGTAGCTAGATCTAAGAATTTGCGTTTTGGATGCCCCTCCAGCTCGCCTTCTTCTGATTTTCCGATGTACTCTCTTAAAAAAAAAAAAATTACTTGTAGGGAATCGCAGAGCTTACGGTAGCGAGATTTAGGAGTTTTTGTTTTAGAGCTTTAATATTCACTCACGATCGCCTTCCACCGATTTGCCGGCTTACTTTCTTTCTAAAAATACTCGTATAATGAGTCTCGGTGTGTAGGGCAGCTAGATTTATGAGTTTTTGTTTTAGAGCTTTAATATTCGCTCTCGTTCGCCTTCCACCGATTTGCCGACGTACACTTTTTCTAAAAATACTCGTATAATGAGTCTCGGAGCGTGGGGTAGCTAGATCTATGAATTTGCATTTTCGATGCTCCCTCTAGCTCGCCTTCCTCTAATTTGCAGACGTACTCTCTTTTAAAAAAAGTTACTTGCAGGGAATCGCAGAGCGTAGGGTAGAGAGATTGAAGAATTTTTGTTTTAGAGCTTCAATATATGCTCTCGTTCTCCTTCCTCCGATTTGCCGACATACTTTCTTTCTAAAAATACTCGTATAAGAATTCTCGGAGTATGGGTAGCTAGATCTAAGAATTTGCGTTTTGGATGCCCCCTCCAGCTCGCCTTCTTCTGATTTTCCGACGTACTCTCTTTTAAAAAAAGTTACTTGTAGGGATCCGCAGAGCGTAGGATAGCGAGATTTAGGAGTTTTTGTTTTAGAGCTTTAATATTTGCTCTCGTTCTCCTTGCTCCGATTTGCCGACGTACTTTCTTTCTAAAAATACTCGAATAACGATTCTCGGAGTATGGGGTAGCTAGATCTAAGAATTTGCGTTTTGGATGCTCCCTCTAGCTCGCCTTCCGCTGATTTGCAGACCTACTCTCTTTTAAAAAAAGTTACTTGTAGGGAATCGCAGAACGTAGGGTAGCGAGATTTAAGAGTTTTTGTTTTAGAGCTTTAATATTCGCTCTCGTTCGCCTTCCACCGATTTGCCGACGTATTCTTTTTCTAAAAATACTCGTATAGGGATTCTCGGAGTATGGGATAGCTAGATCTAAGAATTTGCGTTTTGGATGCTCCCTCCAGCTCGCCTTCTTCTGATTTTCCTACGTGCTCTCTTAAAAAAAGTTACTTGTAGGGAATCGCAGAGCGTAGGGTAGCGAGATTGAAGAGTTTTTGTTTTAGAGCTTCAATATATGCTCTCGTTCTCCTTCCTCCGATTTGCCGACATACTTTCTTTCTAAAAATACTCGTATAAGAATTCTCGGAGTATGGGTAGCTAGATCTAAGAATTTGCGTTTTGGATGCCCCCTCCAGCTCGCCTTCTTCTGATTTTCCGACGTACTCTCTTTTAAAAAAAGTTACTTGTAGGGATCCGCAGAGCGTAGGATAGCGAGATTTAGGAGTTTTTGTTTTAGAGCTTTAATATTTGCTCTCGTTCTCCTTGCTCCGATTTGCCGACGTACTTTCTTTCTGAAAATACTCGTATAATGAGTCTCGGAGCGTGGGGTAGCTAGATCTAAGAATTTGCGTTTTGGATGCTCCCACTAGCTCGCCTTCCTCTAATTTGGAGACGTACTCTCTTTTAAACAAAGTTACTTGTAGGGAATCGCAGAGCGTAGGGCAGCGATATTTAGGATTTTTTGTTTTAGAGCTTTAATATTCGCTCTCGTTCGCCTTCCACCGATTAGCCGACGTACTCTTTTTCTAAAAATACTCGTATAGGGATTCTCGGAGTATGGGTAGCTAGATCTAAGAATTTGCGTTTTGGATGCCCCCTCCAGCTCGCCTTCTTCTGATTTTCCGATGTACTCTCTTAAAAAAAAAAAAATTACTTGTAGGGAATCGCAGAGCTTAGGTAGCGAGATTTAGGAGTTTTTGTTTTAGAGCTTTAATATTCACTCACGATCGCCTTCCACCGATTTGCCGACTTACTTTCTTTCTAAAAATACTCGTAAATATATCGGAGTCTCGGGTAGCTAGATTAGAATTTGCGTTTGGATGCCCTCAGCTCGCCTTCTCTGATTTCCGACGTACTCTCTTTAAAAAAGTTACTTGTAGGGATCCGCAGAGCGTACGGTAGCGAGATTTAAGAGTTATTGTTTTAGAGCTTTAATATTCGCTCCGTTCGCCTTCCACCGATTTGCCGAGTACTCTTTTCCTAAAAATACTCGTATAAGAATTCTCGGAGTATGGGTAGCTAGATCTAAGAATTTGCGTTTTGGATGCCCCCTCCAGCTCGCCTTCTTCTGATTTTCCGACGTACTCTCTTAAAAAAAAAAAAAATTACTTGTAGGGAATCGCAGAGCGTACGGTAGCGAGATTTAGGAGTTTTTGTTTTAGAGCTTTAATATTCACTCACGATCGCCTTCCACCGATTTGCCGGCTTACTTTCTTTCTAAAAATACTCGTATAATGAGTCTCGGTGTGTAGGGCAGCTAGAATTATGACTTTTTGTTTTAGAGCTTTAATATACGCTCTCGTTTACCTTGCTCCGATTTGCCGACGTACTTTCTTTCTAAAAATACTCGTATAACGATTCTCGGAGTATGGGGTAGCTAGATCTAAGAATTTGCGTTATGGATGCTCCCTCTAGCTCGCCTTCCCTGATTTGCCGACGTACTCTCTTTTAAAAAAAGTTACTTATAGGGAATCACAGAGAGTAGGTTGGCTAGATTTAAGAGTTTTTGTTTTAGAGCTTTAATATTCGCTCTCGTTCGCCTTCCTCTGATTTGCCGACGTACTCTCTTTTAAAAAAAGTTACTCATAGGGAATCACAGAGCTTAGGTTGGCTAGATTTAAGAGGTTTTGTTTTAGAGCTTTAATATATGCTCTCGTTCTCCTTGCTCCGATTTGCCGACGTACTTTCTTTCTAAAAATACTCGTATAACGATTCTCGAGTATGGGGTAGCTAGATCTAAGAATTTGCGTTATGGATGCTCCCTCTAGCTCGCCTTCCGCTGATTTGCAGACCTACTCTCTTTTAAAAAAGTTACTTGTAGGGAATCGCAGACGTAGGGTAGCGAGATTTAAGAGTTTTTGTTTTAGAGCTTTAATATTTGCTCTCGTTCGCCTTCCTCCGATTTGCCGACGTATTCTTTTCTAAAAATACTCGTATAGGGATTCTCGGAGTATGGGATAGCTAGATCTAAGAATTTGCGTTTTGGATGCTCCTCCAGCTCGCCTTCTTCTGATTTTCCGACGTACTCTCTTAAAAAAAGTTACTTGTAGGGAATCGCAGAGCGTAGGGTAGCGAGATTGAAGAGTTTTTGTTTTAGAGCTTTAATATTCGCTCTCGTTCGCGTTCCTCCGATTTTCCGACGTACTTTCTTTCTAAAAATACTCGTATAGGGATTCTCGGAGTATGGGGTAGCTAGATCTAAGAATTTGCGTTTTGGATGCTCCCTCCAGCTCGCTTTCCTGCCATTTGCCGTCATACTCTCTTTTAAAAAAAGTTACGTGTAGGGAATCGCAGAGCGTAGGGCAGCGATATTTAGGAGTTTTTGTTTTAGAGCTTTAATATTCGCTCTCGTTCTCCTTCCTCCGATTTGCCGACGTACTTTCTTTCTAAAAATACTCGTATAACGATCTCGGAGTATGGGGTAGCTAGATCTAAGAATTTGCGTTTTGGATGCTCCCTCTAGCTCGCCTTCCCTATTTGCCGACGTACTCTCTTTTAAAAAAGTTACTTGTAGGGAATCGCAGAGCGTAGGGTAGCGAGATTTAAGAGTTTTTTTTTTAGAGCTTTAATATTCGCTCTCGTTCGCCTTCCCGATTTGCCGACGTACTCTTTTCTAAAAAATACTTATAGGGATTCTCGGAGTATGGGTAGCTAGATCTAAGAATTTGCGTTTTGGATGCCCCTCGTCGCCTTCTTCTGATTTTCCGACGTACTCTCTTAAAAAAAAAATTACTTGTAGGGAATCGCAGAGCGTAGGTAGCGAGATTAGGAGTTTTTGTTTTAGAGCTTTAATATTCTCTCGTTCCCTTCCCCGATTTGCCGGCTTACTTTCTTTCTAAAAATACTCGTATAAGATCTCGGTTGTAGGGCAGCTAGATTTTGAGTTTTTTTTTTTTTTTTTTTTTTTTTTTTTTTTTTTGTTTAGAGCTTTAATATTGCTCTCGTTCGCCTTCCCGATTTGCCGACGTACTTTTTCTAAAAATACTCGTATAGATCTCGGAGTGGGTAGCTAGATCTAGAATTTGCTTTTGATGCTCCCTCTAGCTCGCCTTCCTCTAATTTGCGACGTACTCTCTTTTAAAAAAAGTTACTTGTAGGGAATCGCAGAGCGTAGGGTAGGAGATTGAAGATTTTTGTTTTAGAGCTTAATATATGCTCTCGTTCTCCTTCCTCCGATTTGCCGACTACTTTCTTTCTAAAAATACTCGTATAAGATTCTCGGAGTATGGGGTAGCTAGATCTAAGAATTTGCGTTTTGGATGCCCCTCTAGCTCGCCTTCCTCTGATTTGCCGACGTACTCTCTTTTAAAAAAAGTTACTTGTAGGGAATCGCAGAGCGTAGGTAGCGAGATTTAGGAGTTTTTGTTTTAGAGCT
This sequence comes from Nasonia vitripennis, assembly GCF_009193385.2. Taxonomy (NCBI): domain Eukaryota; kingdom Metazoa; phylum Arthropoda; class Insecta; order Hymenoptera; family Pteromalidae; genus Nasonia; species Nasonia vitripennis. The sequence continues at coordinate 870,277 of NW_022279632.1, forward strand.
TTAATATTTGCTCTCGTTCTCCTTGCTCCGATTTGCCGACGTACTTTCTTTCTAAAAATACTCGAATAACGATTCTCGGAGTATGGGGTAGCTAGATCTAAGAATTTGCGTTTTGGATGCTCCCTCTAGCTCGCCTTCCTCTGATTTGCCGACGTACTCTCTTTTAAAAAAAGTTACTTGTAGGGAATCGCAGAGCGTAGGGTAGCGAGATTTAAGAGTTTTTGTTTTAGAGCTTTAATATTCGCTCTCGTTCGCCTTCCACCGATTTGCCGACGTACTTTTTTCTAAAAATACTCGTATAGATTCTCGGAGTATGGGGTAGCTAGATCTAAGAATTTGCGTTTTGGATGCTCCCTCAGCTCGCCTTCTCTGATTTCCGACGTACTCTCTTTAAAAAAAGTTACTTGTAGGGAATCGCAGAGCGTAGGGTAGCGAGATTAAGAGTTTTTGTTTTAGAGCTTTAATATTGCTCTCGTTCTCCTTCCTCCGATTTGCCGACGTACTTTCTTTCTAAAAATACTCGTATAAGATTCTCGGAGTATGGGTAGCTAGATCTAAGAATTTGCGTTTTGGATGCCCCTCCAGCTCGCCTTCCTGATTTCCGACGTACTCTCTTTTAAAAAAAGTTACTTGTAGGGAATCGCAGAGCGTAGGTAGCGAGATTTAGGAGTTTTTGTTTTAGAGCTTTAATATTGCTCTCGTTCTCCTTGCTCCGATTTGCCGACGTACTTCTTTCTAAAAATACTCGTATAATGATTCTCGGAGTATGGGGTAGCTAGATCTAAGAATTTGCGTTTTGGATGCTCCCTCTAGCTCGCCTTCCTCTAATTTGCGACGTACTCTCTTTAAAAAAAGTTACTTGTAGGGAATCGCAGAGCGTAGGGTAGCGAGATTTAGAGTTTTTGTTTTAGAGCTTTAATATTCGCTCTCGTTCGCCTTCCTCCGATTTGCCGACGTACTTCTTTTCTAAAAATACTCGTATAGGATTCTCGGAGTATGGGTAGCTAGATCTAAGAATTTGCGTTTTGGATGCCCCTCCAGCTCGCCTTCTCTGATTTTCCGAGTACTCTCTTTAAAAAAAAAATTACTTGTAGGGAATCGCAGAGCGTACGGTAGCGAGATTTAGGAGTTTTTGTTTTAGAGCTTTAATATTCACTCCGTCGCCTTCCCCGATTTGCCGACTTACTTTCTTTCTAAAAATACTCGTATAATGAGTCTCGGGTGTAGGCAGCTAGATTTATGATTTTTGTTTTAGAGCTTTAATATTCGCTCTCGTTCCTTCCCGATTTGCCGACGTACTTTTCTAAAAATACTCGTATAAGATTCTCGGAGTATGGGTAGCTAGATCTAAGAATTTGCGTTTTGGATGCCCCTCCAGCTCGCCTTCTCTGATTTTCCGACGTACTCTCTTTTAAAAAAAGTTACTTGTAGGGATCGCAGAGCGTAGGTAGCGAGATTTAAGAGTTTTTGTTTTAGAGCTTAATATTCGCTCCGTTCGCCTTCCACCGATTTGCCGACGTACTCTTTTCTAAAAATACTCGTATAAGAATTCTCGGAGTATGGGTAGCTAGATCTAAGAATTTGCGTTTTGGATGCCCCCTCCAGCTCGCCTTCTTCTGATTTTCCGACGTACTCTCTTAAAAAAAAAAAAATTACTTGTAGGGAATCGCAGAGCGTACGGTAGCGAGATTTAGGAGTTTTTGTTTTAGAGCTTTAATATTCACTCACGATCGCCTTCCACCGATTTGCCGGCTTACTTCTTTCTAAAAATACTCGTATAATGAGTCTCGGTGTGTAGGGCAGCTAGATTATGACTTTTTGTTTTAGAGCTTTAATATACGCTCTCGTTTCCTTGCTCCGATTTGCCGACGTACTTTCTTTCTAAAAATACTCGTATAACGATTCTCGGAGTATGGGGTAGCTAGATCTAAGAATTTGCGTTATGGATGCTCCCTCTAGCTCGCCTTCCTCTGATTTGCCGACGTACTCTCTTTTAAAAAAAGTTACTTATAGGGAATCACAGAGAGTAGGTTGGCTAGATTTAAGAGTTTTTGTTTTAGAGCTTTAATATTCGCTCTCGTTCGCCTTCCTCTGATTTGCCGACGTACTCTCTTTTAAAAAAAGTTACTCATAGGGAATCACAGAGCTAGGTTGGCTAGATTTAAGAGGTTTTGTTTTAGAGCTTTAATATATGCTCTCGTTCTCCTTGCTCCGATTTGCCGACGTACTTTCTTTCTAAAAATACTCGTATAACGATTCTCGGAGTATGGGGTAGCTAGATCTAAGAATTTGCGTTATGAATGCTCCCTCTAGCTCGCCTTCCGCTGATTTGCAGGCGTTCTCTCTTTTAAAAAAAGTTACTTGTAGGGAATCGCAGACGTAGGTAGCGAGATTTAAGAGTTTTTGTTTTAGAGCTTTAATATTTGCTCTCGTTCGCCTTCCCCGATTTGCCGACGTATTCTTTTCTAAAAATACTCGTATAGGATTCTCGGAGTATGGGTAGCTAGATCTAAGAATTTGCGTTTGGATGCTCCCTCCAGCTCGCCTTCTCTGATTTCCGACGTACTCTCTTAAAAAAAGTTACTTGTAGGGAATCGCAGAGCGTAGGGTAGCGAGATTAAGAGTTTTTGTTTTAGAGCTTTAATATTCGCTCTCGTTCGCGTTCCTCGATTTTCCGACGTACTTTCTTTCTAAAAATACTCGTATAGGATTCTCGGAGTATGGGGTAGTAGATCTAAGAATTTGCGTTTTGGATGCTCCCTCAGCTCGCTTTCCTGCCATTTGCCGTCATACTCTCTTTTAAAAAAAAGTTACTTTAGGGAATCGCAGAGCGTAGGGCAGCGATATTTAGGAGTTTTAGTTTTAGAGCTTTAATATTCGCTCTCGTTCTCCTTCCTCCGATTTGCCGACGTACTTTCTTTCTAAAAATACTCGTATAACGATTCTCGGAGTATGGGGTAGCTAGATCTAAGAATTTGCGTTATGGATGCTCCCTCTAGCTCGCCTTCCGCTGATTTGCCGACGTACTCTCTTTTAAAAAAAAGTTACTTGTAGGGAATCGCAGAGCGTAGGGTAGCGAGATTTAAGAGTTTTTATTTTAGAGCTTTAATATTCGCTCTCGTTCGCCTGCCTCTGATTTGTCGACGTACTCTCTTTTAAAAAAAGTTACTTGTAGGGAGTCGCAGAGCGTAGGTTGGCTAGATTGAAGAGTTTTTGTTTTAGAGCTTTAATATTCGCTCTCGTTCGCATTCCTCTGATTTGCCGACGTACTCTCTTTTAAAAAAAGTTACTTATAGGGAATCACAGAGCGTAGGTTCGCTAGATTTAAGAGTTTTTGTTTTAGAGCTTTAATATATGCTCTCGTTCTCCTTGCTCCGATTTGCCGACGTACTTTCTTTCTAAAATACTCGTATAACGATTCTCGGAGTATGGGGTAGCTAGATCTAAGAATTTGCGTTATGAATGCTCCCTCTAGCTCGCCTTCCGCTGATTTGCCGACGTACTCTCTTTTAAAAAAAGTTACTTATAGGGAATCACAGAGAGTAGGTTGGCTAGATTTAAGAGTTTTTGTTTTAGAGCTTTAATATTTGCTCTCGTTCTCCTTGCTCCGATTTGCCGACGTACTTTCTTTCTAAAAATACTCGGTATAACGATTCTCGGAGTATGGGGTAGCTAGATCTAAGAATTTGCGTTTTGGATGCTCCCTCTAGCTCGCCTTCCGCTGATTTGCAGACCTACTCTCTTTTAAAAAAAGTTACTTGTAGGGAATCGCAGAACGTAGGGTAGCGAGATTTAAGAGTTTTTGTTTTAGAGCTTTAATATTCGCTCTCGTTCGCCTTCCACCGATTTGCCGACGTACACTTTTTCTAAAAATACTCGTATAATGAGTCTCGGAGCGTGGGGTAGCTAGATCTATGAATTTGCATTTTCGATGCTCCCTCTAGCTCGCCTTCCTCTAATTTGCAGACGTACTCTCTTTTAAAAAAAGTTACTTGCAGGGAATCGCAGAGCGTAGGGTAGAGAGATTGAAGAATTTTTGTTTTAGAGCTTCAATATATGCTCTCGTTCTCCTTCCTCCGATTTGCCGACATACTTTCTTTCTAAAAATACTCGTATAAGAATTCTCGGAGTATGGGTAGCTAGATCTAAGAATTTGCGTTTTGGATGCCCCTCCAGCTCGCCTTCTTCTGATTTCCGACGTACTCTCTTTTAAAAAAAGTTACTTGTAGGGATCCGCAGAGCGTAGGATAGCGAGATTTAGGAGTTTTTGTTTATAGCTTTAATATTTGCTCTCGTTCTCCTTGCTCCGATTTGCCGACGTATTCTTTTTCTAAAAATACTCGTATAGGGATTCTCGGAGTATGGGATAGCTAGATCTAAGAATTTGCGTTTTGGATGCTCCCTCCAGCTCGCCTTCTTCTGATTTTCCGACGTACTCTCTTAAAAAAAGTTACTTGTAGGGAATCGCAGAGCGTAGGGTAGCGAGATTGAAGAGTTTTTGTTTTAGAGCTTTAATATTCGCTCTCGTTCTCCTTGCTCCGATTTGCCGACGTACTTTCTTTCTAAAAATACTCGTATAACGATTCTCGGAGTATGGGGTAGCTAGATCTAAGAATTTGCGTTATGAATGCTCCCTCTAGCTCGCCTTCCGCTGATTTGCCGACGTACTCTCTTTTAAAAAAAGTTACTTATAGGGAATCACAGAGGTAGGTTGGCTAGATTAAGAGTTTTTGTTTTTAGAGCTTTAATATTTGCTCTCGTTCTCCTTGCTCCGATTTGCCGACGTACTTTCTTTCTAAAAATACTCGTATAACGATTCTCGGAGTATGGGTAGCTAGATCTAAGAATTTGCGTTTTGGATGCTCCCTCTAGCTCGCCTTCCGCTGATTTGCCGACGTACTCTCTTTTAAAAAAAGTTACTTGTAGGGAATCGCAGAGCGTAGGGTAGCGAGATTTAAGAGTTTTTGTTTTAGAGCTTTAATATTCGCTCTCGTTCGCCTTCCTCCGATTTGCCGACGTACTCTTTTTCTAAAAATACTCGTAAAATGAGTCTCGGAGCGTGGGGTAGCTAGATCTAAGAATTTGCGTTTTGGATGCTCCCCTCCAGCTCGCCTTCTTCTGATTTTCCGACGTACTCTCTTAAAAAAGTTACTTGTAGGGAATCGCAGAGCGTACGGTAGCGAGATTGAAGAGTTTTTGTTTTAGAGCTTTAATATTCGCTCTCGTTCGCGTTCCTCCGATTTTCCGACGTACTTTCTTTCTAAAAATACTCGTATAGGGATTCTCGGAGTATGGGGTAGCTAGATCTAAGAATTTGCGTTTTGGATGCTCCCTCCAGCTCGCTTTCCTGCCATTTGCCGTCATACTCTCTTTTAAAAAAAGTTACGTGTAGGGAATCGCAGAGCGTAGGGCAGCGATATTTAGGAGTTTTTGTTTTAGAGCTTTAATATTCGCTCTCGTTCTCCTTCCTCCGATTTGCCGACGTTCTTTCTTTCTGAAAATACTCGTATAATGAGTCTCGGAGCGTGGGGTAGCTAGATCTAAGAATTTGCGTTTTGGATGCTCCCTCTAGCTCGCCTTCCGCTGATTTGCAGACCTACTCTCTTTTAAAAAAAGTTACTTGTAGGGAATCGCAGAACGTAGGGTAGCGAGATTTAAGAGTTTTTGTTTTAGAGCTTTAATATTCGCTCTCGTTCGCCTTCCACCGATTTGCCGACGTACACTTTTTCTAAAAATACTCGTATAATGAGTCTCGGAGCGTGGGGTAGCTAGATCTATGAATTTGCATTTTCGATGCTCCCTCTAGCTCGCCTTCCTCTAATTTGCAGACGTACTCTCTTTTAAAAAAAGTTACTTGCAGGGAATCGCAGAGCGTAGGGTAGAGAGATTGAAGAATTTTTGTTTTAGAGCTTCAATATATGCTCTCGTTCTCCTTCCTCCGATTTGCCGACATACTTTCTTTCTAAAAATACTCGTATAAGAATTCTCGGAGTATGGGTAGCTAGATCTAAGAATTTGCGTTTTGGATGCCCCCTCCAGCTCGCCTTCTTCTGATTTTCCGACGTACTCTCTTTTAAAAAAAGTTACTTGTAGGGATCCGCAGAGCGTAGGATAGCGAGATTTAGGAGTTTTTGTTTTAGAGCTTTAATATTTGCTCTCGTTCTCCTTGCTCCGATTTGCCGACGTATTCTTTTTCTAAAAATACTCGTATAGGGATTCTCGGAGTATGGGATAGCTAGATCTAAGAATTTGCGTTTTGGATGCTCCCTCCAGCTCGCCTTCTTCTGATTTTCCGACGTACTCTCTTAAAAAAAGTTACTTGTAGGGAATTGCAGAGCGTAGGGTAGCGAGATTGAAGAGTTTTTGTTTTAGAGCTTTAATATTCGCTCTCGTTCGCGTTCCTCCGATTTTCCGACGTACTTTCTTTCTAAAAATACTCGTATAGGGATTCTCGGAGTATGGGGTAGCTAGATCTAAGAATTTGCGTTTTGGATGCTCCCTCCAGCTCGCTTTCCTGCCATTTGTCGTCATACTCTCTTTTAAAAAAAGTTACGTGTAGGGAATCGCAGAGCGTAGGGCAGCGATATTTAGGAGTTTTAGTTTTAGAGCTTTAATATTCGCTCTCGTTCTCCTTCCTCCGATTTGCCGACGTACTTTCTTTCTAAAAATACTCGTATAACGATTCTCGGAGTATGGGGTAGCTAGATCTAAGAATTTGCGTTATGGATGCTCCCTCTAGCTCGCCTTCCGCTGATTTGCCGACGTACTCTCTTTTAAAAAAAGTTACTTGTAGGGAATCGCAGAGCGTAGGGTAGCGAGATTTAAGAGTTTTTGTTTTAGAGCTTTAATATTCGCTCTCGTTCGCCTGCCTCTGATTTGTCGACGTACTCTCTTTTAAAAAAAGTTACTTGTAGGGAGTCGCAGAGCGTAGGTTGGCTAGATTGAAGAGTTTTTGTTTTAGAGCTTTAATATTCGCTCTCGTTCGCATTCCTCTGATTTGCCGACGTACTCTCTTTTAAAAAAAGTTACTTATAGGGAATCACAGAGCGTAGGTTCGCTAGATTTAAGAGTTTTTGTTTTAGAGCTTTAATATATGCTCTCGTTCTCCTTGCTCCGATTTGCCGACGTACTTTCTTTCTAAAAATACTCGTATAACGATTCTCGGAGTATGGGGTAGCTAGATCTAAGAATTTGCGTTATGAATGCTCCCTCTAGCTCGCCTTCCGCTGATTTGCCGACGTACTCTTTTTTAAAAAAGTTACTTATAGGGAATCACAGAGAGTAGGTTGGCTAGATTTAAGAGTTTTTGTTTTAGAGCTTTAATATTTGCTCTCGTTCTCCTTGCTCCGATTTGCCGACGTACTTTCTTTCTAAAAATACTCGTATAACGATTCTCGGAGTATGGGGTACATAGATCTAAGAATTTGAGTTTTGGATGCTCCCTCTAGCTCGCCTTCCTCTAATTTGCCGACGTACTCTCTTTTAAAAAAAGTTACTTGTAGGGATCCGCAGAGCGTAGGATAGCGAGATTTAGGAGTTTTTGTTTTAGAGCTTTAATATTTGCTCTCGTTCTCCTTGCTCCGATTTGCCGACGTACTTTCTTTCTAAAAATACTCGAATAACGATTCTCGGAGTATGGGGTAGCTAGATCTAAGAATTTGCGTTTTGGATGCTCCCTCTAGCTCGCCTTCCGCTGATTTGCAGACCTACTCTCTTTTAAAAAAAGTTACTTGTAGGGAATCGCAGAACGTAGGGTAGCGAGATTTAAGAGTTTTTGTTTTAGAGCTTTAATATTCGCTCTCGTTCGCCTTTCACCGATTTGCCGACGTATTCTTTTTCGAAAAATACTCGTATAGGGATTCTCGGAGTATGGGATAGCTAGATCTAAGAATTTGCGTTTTGGATGCTCCCTCTAGCTCGCCTTCCTCTAATTTGGAGACGTACTCACTTTTAAACAAAGTTACTTGTAGGGAATCGCAGAGCGTAGTTTGGCTAGATTTAAGAGGTTTTGTTTTAGAGCTTTAATATTCGCTCTAGCTCGCCTTCCGCTGATTTGCCGACGTACTCTCTTTTAAAAAAAGTTACTTATAGGGAATCACAGAGCGTAGGTTGGCTAGATTTAAGAGTTTTAGTTTTAGAACTTTAATATATGCTCTCGTTCTCCTTGCTCCGATTTGCCGACGTACTTTCTTTCTAAAAATACTCGTATAACGATTCTCGGAGTATGGGGTAGCTAGATCTAAGAATATGCGTTATGGATGCTCCCTCTAGCTCGCCTTCCGCTGATTTGCCGACGTACTCTCTTTTAAAAAAAGTTACTTATAGGGAATCGCAGAGCGAAGGGTAGCGAGATTTAAGAGGTTTTGTTTTAGAGCTTTAATATTCGCTCTCGTTCGCCTTTCTCTGATTTGCCGACGTACTCTCTTTTAAAAAAAGTTACTTATATGGAATCACAGAGAGTAGGTTGGCTAGATTTAAGAGTTTTTGTTTTAGAGCTTTAATATTCGCTCTCGTTCGCCTTCCCCTGATTTGCCGACGTACTTTCTTTCTAAAAATACTCGTATAACGATTCTCGGAGTATGGGGTAGCTAGATCTAAGAATTTGCGTTTTGGATGCTCTCTCTAGCTCGCCTTCCGCTGATTTGCCGACGTACTGTCTTTTAAAAAAAGTTACTTATAGGGAATCACAGAGAGTAGGTTGGCTAGATTTAAGAGTTTTTGTTTTAGAGCTTTAATATATGCTCTTGTTCTCCTTGCTCCGCTTTGCCGACGTACTTTCTTTCTAAAAATACTCGTATAACGATTCTCGGAGTATGGGGTAGCTAGATCTAAGAATTTGCGTTTTGGACGCTCCCTCTAGCTCGCCTTCCGCTGAATTGCCGACGTACTCTCTTTTAAAAAAAGTTACTTATAGGGAATCACAGAGCGTAGGTTCGCTAGATTTAAGAGGTTTTGTTTTAGAGCTTTAATATTCGCTCTAGCTCGCCTTCCGCTGATTTGCCGACGTACTCTCTTTTAAAAAAAGTTACTTATAGGGAATCACAGAGCGTAGGTTGGCTAGATTTAAGAGTTTTTGTTTTAGAGCTTTAATATATGCTCTCGTTCTCCTTGCTCCGATTTGCCGACGTACTTTCTTTCTAAAAATACTCGTATAACGATTCTCGGAGTATGGGGTAGCTAGATCTAAGAATTTGCGTTTTGGATGCTCCCTCTAGCTCGCCTTCCTCTAATTTGCCGACGTACTATCTTTTAAAAAATGTTACTTATAGGGAATCACAGAGAGTAGGTTGGCGAGATTTAGGAGTTTTTGTTTTAGAGCTTTAATATTTGCTCTCGTTCTCCTTGCTCCGATTTGCCGACGTACTTTCTTTCTAAAAATACTCGTATAACGATTCTCGGAGTATGGGGTAGCTAGATCTAAGAATTTGCGTTTTGGATGCTCCCTCTAGCTCGCCTTCCTCTAATTTGCCGACGTACTCTCTTTTAAAAAAAGTTACTTGTAGGGAACCGCAGAGCGTAGGATAGCGAGATTTAGGAGTTTTTGTTTTAGAGCTTTAATATTTGCTCTCGTTCTCCTTGCTCCGATTTGCCGACGTACTTTCTTTCTAAAAATACTCGTATAACGATTCTCGGAGTATGGGGTAGCTAGATCTAAGAATTTGCGTTATGGATGCTCCCTCTAGCTCGCCTTCCGCTGATTTGCCAACGTACTCTCTTTTAAAAAAAGTTACTTATAGGGAATCACAGAGAGTAGGTTGGCTAGATTTAAGAGTTTTTGTTTTAGAGCTTTAATATTCGCTCTCGTTCGCCTTCCTCTGATTTGCCGACGTACTCTCTTTTAAAAAAAGTTACTTGTAGGGAATCGCAGAGCGTAGGTTGGCTAAATTTAAGAGGTTTTGTTTTAGAGCTTTAATATATGCTCTCGTTCTCCTTGCTCCGATTTGCCGACGTACTTTCTTTCTAAAAATACTCGTATAACGATTCTCGGAGTATGGGGTAGCTAGATCTAAGATTTTGCGTTTTGGATGCTCCCTCTAGCTCGCCTTCCGCTGATTTGCCGACGTGCTGTCTTTTAAAAAAAGTTACTTATAGGGAATCACAGAGCGTAGGTTGGCTAGATTTAAGAGTTTTTGTTTTAGAGCTTTAATATTTGCTCTCGTTCTACTTGCTCCGATTTGCCGACGTACTTTCTTTCTAAAAATACTCGTATAACGATACTCGGAGTATGGGGTAGCTAGATCTAAGAATTTGCGTTTTGGATGCTCCCTCTAGCTCGCCTTCCTCTAATTTGCCGACGTACTCTCTTTTAAAAAAAGTTACTTGTAGGGAACCGCAGAGCGTAGGATAGCGAGATTTAGGAGTTTTTGTTTTAGAGCTTTAATATTCACTCACGATCGCCTTCCACCGATTTGCCGGCTTACTTTCTTTCTAAAAATACTCGTATAATGAGTCTCGGTGTGTAGGGCAGCTAGATTTATGAGTTTTTGTTTTAGAGCTTTAATATTCGCTCTCGTTCGCCTTCCACCGATTTGCCGACGTACACTTTTTCTAAAAATACTCGTATAATGAGTCTCGGAGCGTGGGGTAGCTAGATCTATGAATTTGCGTTTTCGATGCTCCCTCTAGCTCGCCTTCCTCTAATTTGCAGACGTACTCTCTTTTAAAAAAAGTTACTTGCAGGGAATCGCAGAGCGTAGGGTAGAGAGATTGAAGAATTTTTGTTTTAGAGCTTCAATATATGCTCTCGTTCTCCTTCCTCCGATTTGCCGACATACTTTCTTTCTAAAAATACTCGTATAAGAATTCTCGGAGTATGGGTAGCTAGATCTAAGAATTTGCGTTTTGGATGCCCCCTCCAGCTCGCCTTCTTCTGATTTTCCGACGTACTCTCTTTTAAAAAAAGTTACTTGTAGGGATCCGCAGAGCGTAGGATAGCGAGATTTAGGAGTTTTTGTTTTAGAGCTTTAATATTTGCTCTCGTTCTCCTTGCTCCGATTTGCCGACGTACTTTCTTTCTAAAAATACTCGAATAACGATTCTCGGAGTATGGGGTAGCTAGATCTAAGAATTTGCGTTTTGGATGCTCCCTCTAGCTCGCCTTCCGCTGATTTGCAGACCTACTCTCTTTTAAAAAAAGTTACTTGTAGGGAATCGCAGAACGTAGGGTAGCGAGATTTAAGAGTTTTTGTTTTAGAGCTTTAATATTCGCTCTCGTTCGCCTTCCACCGATTTGCCGACGTATTCTTTTTCTAAAAATACTCGTATAGGGATTCTCGGAGTGTGGGATAGCTAGATCTAAGAATTTGCGTTTTGGATGCTCCCTCCAGCTCGCCTTCTTCTGATTTTCCGACGTGCTCTCTTAAAAAAAGTTACTTGTAGGGAATCGCAGAGCGTAGGGTAGCGAGATTGAAGAGTTTTTGTTTTAGAGCTTTAATATTCGCTCTCGTTCGCGTTCCTCCGATTTTCCGACGTACTTTCTTTCTAAAAATACTCGTATAGGGATTCTCGGGATATGGGGTAGCTAGATCTAAGAATTTGCGTTTTGGATGCTCCCTCCAGCTCGCTTTTCTGCCATTTGCCGTCATACTCTCTTTTAAAAAAAGTTACGTGTAGGGAATCGCAGAGCGTAGGGCAGCGATATTTAGGAGTTTTTGTTTTAGAGCTTTAATATTCGCTCTCGTTCTCCTTCCTCCGATTTGCCGACGTACTTTCTTTCTGAAAATACTCGTATAATGAGTCTCGGAGCGTGGGGTAGCTAGATCTAAGAATTTGCGTTTTGGATGCTCCCACTAGCTCGCCTTCCTCTAATTTGGAGACGTACTCTCTTTTAAACAAAGTTACTTGTAGGGAATCGCAGAGCGTAGGGCAGCGATATTTAGGATTTTTTGTTTTAGAGCTTTAATATTCGCTCTCGTTCGCCTTCCACCGATTAGCCGACGTACTCTTTTTCTAAAAATACTCGTATAGGGATTCTCGGAGTATGGGTAGCTAGATCTAAGAATTTGCGTTTTGGATGCCCCCTCCAGCTCGCCTTCTTCTGATTTTCCGATGTACTCTCTTAAAAAAAAAAAAAATTACTTGTAGGGAATCGCAGAGCTTACGGTAGCGAGATTTAGGAGTTTTTGTTTTAGAGCTTTAATATTCACTCACGATCGCCTTCCACCGATTTGCCGGCTTACTTTCTTTCTAAAAATACTCGTATAATGAGTCTCGGTGTGTAGGGCAGCTAGATTTATGAGTTTTTGTTTTAGAGCTTTAATATTCGCTCTCGTTCGCCTTCCACCGATTTGCCGACGTACACTTTTTCTAAAAATACTCGTATAAGAATTCTCGGAGTATGGGTAGCTAGATCTAAGAATTTGCGTTTTGGATGCCCCCTCCAGCTCGCCTTCTTCTGATTTTCCGACGTACTCTCTTTTAAAAAAAGTTACTTGTAGGGATCCGCAGAGCGTACGGTAGCGAGATTTAAGAGTTATTGTTTTAGAGCTTTAATATTCGCTCCCGTTCGCCTTCCACCGATTTGCCGAAGTACTCTTTTCCTAAAAATACTCGTATAAGAATTCTCGGAGTATGGGTAGCTAGATCTAAGAATTTGCGTTTTGGATGCCCCCTCCAGCTCGCCTTCTTCTGATTTTCCGACGTACTCTCTTAAAAAAAAAAAAAAATTACTTGTAGGGAATCGCAGAGCGTACGGTAGCGAGATTTAGGAGTTTTTGTTTTAGAGCTTTAATATTCACTCACGATCGCCTTCCACCGATTTGCCGGCTTACTTTCTTTCTAAAAATACTCGTATAATGAGTCTCGGTGTGTAGGGCAGCTAGAATTATGACTTTTTGTTTTAGAGCTTTAATATACGCTCTCGTTCTCCTTGCTCCGATTTGCCGACGTACTTTCTTTCTAAAAATACTCGTATAACGATTCTCGGAGTATGGGGTAGCTAGATCTAAGAATTTGCGTTATGGATGCTCCCTCTAGCTCGCCTTCCACTGATTTGCCGACGTACTCTCTTTTAAAAAAAGTTACTTATAGGGAATCACAGAGAGTAGGTTGGCTAGATTTAAGAGTTTTTGTTTTAGAGCTTTAATATTCGCTCTCGTTCGCCTTCCTCTGATTTGCCGACGTACTCTCTTTTAAAAAAAGTTACTCATAGGGAATCACAGAGCTTAGGTTGGCTAGATTTAAGAGGTTTTGTTTTAGAGCTTTAATATATGCTCTCGTTCTCCTTGCTCCGATTTGCCGACGTACTTTCTTTCTAAAAATACTCGTATAACGATTCTCGGAGTATGGGGTAGCTAGATCTAAGAATTTGCGTTATGGATGCTCCCTCTAGCTCGCCTTCCGCTGATTTGCAGACCTACTCTCTTTTAAAAAAAGTTACTTGTAGGGAATCGCAGAACGTAGGGTAGCGAGATTTAAGAGTTTTTGTTTTAGAGCTTTAATATTTGCTCTCGTTCGCCTTCCACCGATTTGCCGACGTATTCTTTTTCTAAAAATACTCGTATAGGGATTCTCGGAGTATGGGATAGCTAGATCTAAGAATTTGCGTTTTGGATGCTCCCTCCAGCTCGCCTTCTTCTGATTTTCCGACGTACTCTCTTAAAAAAAGTTACTTGTAGGGAATCGCAGAGCGTAGGGTAGCGAGATTGAAGAGTTTTTGTTTTAGAGCTTTAATATTCGCTCTCGTTCGCGTTCCTCCGATTTTCCGACGTACTTTCTTTCTAAAAATACTCGTATAGGGATTCTCGGAGTATGGGGTAGCTAGATCTAAGAATTTGCGTTTTGGATGCTCCCTCCAGCTCGCTTTCCTGCCATTTGCCGTCATACTCTCTTTTAAAAAAAGTTACGTGTAGGGAATCGCAGAGCGTAGGGCAGCGATATTTAGGAGTTTTAGTTTTAGAGCTTTAATATTCGCTCTCGTTCTCCTTCCTCCGATTTGCCGACGTACTTTCTTTCTAAAAATACTCGTATAACGATTCTCGGAGTATGGGGTAGCTAGATCTAAGAATTTGCGTTATGGATGCTCCCTCTAGCTCGCCTTCCGCTGATTTGCCGACGTACTCTCTTTTAAAAAAAGTTACTTGTAGGGAATCGCAGAGCGTAGGGTAGCGAGATTTAAGAGTTTTTATTTTAGAGCTTTAATATTCGCTCTCGTTCGCCTGCCTCTGATTTGTCGACGTACTCTCTTTTAAAAAAAGTTACTTGTAGGGAGTCGCAGAGCGTAGGTTGGCTAGATTGAAGAGTTTTTGTTTTAGAGCTTTAATATTCGCTCTCGTTCGCATTCCTCTGATTTGCCGACGTACTCTCTTTTAAAAAAAGTTACTTATAGGGAATCACAGAGCGTAGGTTCGCTAGATTTAAGAGTTTTTGTTTTAGAGCTTTAATATATGCTCTCGTTCTCCTTGCTCCGATTTGCCGACGTACTTTCTTTCTAAAAATACTCGTATAACGATTCTCGGAGTATGGGGTAGCTAGATCTAAGAATTTGCGTTATGAATGCTCCCTCTAGCTCGCCTTCCGCTGATTTGCCGACGTACTCTCTTTTAAAAAAAGTTACTTATAGGGAATCACAGAGAGTAGGTTGGCTAGATTTAAGAGTTTTTGTTTTAGAGCTTTAATATTTGCTCTCGTTCTCCTTGCTCCGATTTGCCGACGTACTTTCTTTCTAAAAATACTCGTATAACGATTCTCGGAGTATGGGGTAGCTAGATCTAAGAATTTGCGTTTTGGATGCTCCCTCTAGCTCGCCTTCCGCTGATTTGCAGACCTACTCTCTTTTAAAAAAAGTTACTTGTAGGGAATCGCAGAACGTAGGGTAGCGAGATTTAAGAGTTTTTGTTTTAGAGCTTTAATATTCGCTCTCGTTCGCCTTCCACCGATTTGCCGACGTACACTTTTTCTAAAAATACTCGTATAATGAGTCTCGGAGCGTGGGGTAGCTAGATCTATGAATTTGCATTTTCGATGCTCCCTCTAGCTCGCCTTCCTCTAATTTGCAGACGTACTCTCTTTTAAAAAAAGTTACTTGCAGGGAATCGCAGAGCGTAGGGTAGAGAGATTGAAGAATTTTTGTTTTAGAGCTTCAATATATGCTCTCGTTCTCCTTCCTCCGATTTGCCGACATACTTTCTTTCTAAAAATACTCGTATAAGAATTCTCGGAGTATGGGTAGCTAGATCTAAGAATTTGCGTTTTGGATGCCCCCTCCAGCTCGCCTTCTTCTGATTTTCCGACGTACTCTCTTTTAAAAAAAGTTACTTGTAGGGATCCGCAGAGCGTAGGATAGCGAGATTTAGGAGTTTTTGTTTTATAGCTTTAATATTTGCTCTCGTTCTCCTTGCTCCGATTTGCCGACGTATTCTTTTTCTAAAAATACTCGTATAGGGATTCTCGGAGTATGGGATAGCTAGATCTAAGAATTTGCGTTTTGGATGCTCCCTCCAGCTCGCCTTCTTCTGATTTTCCGACGTACTCTCTTAAAAAAAGTTACTTGTAGGGAATCGCAGAGCGTAGGGTAGCGAGATTGAAGAGTTTTTGTTTTAGAGCTTTAATATTCGCTCTCGTTCGCGTTCCTCCGATTTTCCGACGTACTTTCTTTCTAAAAATACTCGTATAGGGATTCTCGGAGTATGGGGTAGCTAGATCTAAGAATTTGCGTTTTGGATGCTCCCTCCAGCTCGCTTTCCTGCCATTTGCCGTCATACTCTCTTTTAAAAAAAGTTACGTGTAGGGAATCGCAGAGCGTAGGGCAGCGATATTTAGGAGTTTTTGTTTTAGAGCTTTAATATTCGCTCTCGTTCTCCTTCCTCCGATTTGCCGACGTTCTTTCTTTCTGAAAATACTCGTATAATGAGTCTCGGAGCGTGGGGTAGCTAGATCTAAGAATTTGCGTTTTGGATGCTCCCTCTAGCTCGCCTTCCTCTAATTTGGAGACGTACTCACTTTTACACAAAGTTACTTGTAGGGAATCGCAGAGCGTAGGGCAGCGATATTTACGATTTTTTGTTTTAGAGCTTTAATATTCGCTCTCGTTCGCCTTCCACCGATTAGCCGACGTACTCTTTTTCTAAAAATACTCGTATAGGGATTCTCGGAGTATGGGTACCTAGATCTAAGAATTTGCGTTTTGGATGCCCCCTCCAGCTCGCCTTCTTCTGATTTTCCGATGTACTCTCTTAAAAAAAAAAAATTACTTGTAGGGAATCGCAGAGCTTACGGTAGCGAGATTTAGGAGTTTTTGTTTTAGAGCTTTAATATTCACTCACGATCGCCTTCCACCGATTTGCCGGCTTACTTTCTTTCTAAAAATACTCGTATAATGAGTCTCGGTGTGTAGGGCAGCTAGATTTATGAGTTTTTGTTTTAGAGCTTTAATATTCGCTCTCGTTCGCCTTCCACCGATTTGCCGACGTACACTTTTTCTAAAAATACTCGTATAATGAGTCTCGGAGCGTGGGGTAGCTAGATCTAAGAATGTGCGTTTTGCATGCTCCCTCTAGCTCGCCTTCCTCTAATTTGGAGACGTACTCACTTTTACACAAAGTTACTTGTAGGGAATCGCAGAGCGTAGTTTGGCTAGATTTAAGAGGTTTTGTTTTAGAGCTTTAATATTCGCTCTAGCTCGCCTTCCGCTGATTTGCCGACGTACTCTCTTTTAAAAAAAGTTACTTATAGGGAATCACAGAGAGTAGGTTGGCTAGATTTAAGAGTTTTTGTTTTAGAGCATTAATATTTGCTCTCGTTCTCCTTGCTCCGATTTGCCGACGTACTTTCTTTCTAAAAATACTCGTATAACGATTCTCGGAGTATGGGGTAGATAGATCTAAGAATTTGAGTTTTGGATGCTCCCTCTAGCTCGCCTTCCTCTAATTTGCCGACGTACTCTCTTTTAAAAAAAGTTACTTGTAGGGATCCGCAGAGCGTAGGATAGCGAGATTTAGGAGTTTTTGTTTTAGAGCTTTAATATTTGCTCTCGTTCTCCTTGCTCCGATTTGCCGACGTACTTTCTTTCTAAAAATACTCGAATAACGATTCTCGGAGTATGGGGTAGCTAGATCTAAGAATTTGCGTTTTGGATGCTCCCTCTAGCTCGCCTTCCGCTGATTTGCAGACCTACTCTCTTTTAAAAAAAGTTACTTGTAGGGAATCGCAGAACGTAGGGTAGCGAGATTTAAGAGTTTTTGTTTTAGAGCTTTAATATTCGCTCTCGTTCGCCTTCCACCGATTTGCCGACGTATTCTTTTTCTAAAAATACTCGTATAGGGATTCTCGGAGTATGGGATAGCTAGATCTAAGAATTTGCGTTTTGGATGCTCCCTCCAGCTCGCCTTCTTCTGATTTTCCGACGTACTCTCTTAAAAAAAGTTACTTGTAGGGAATCGCAGAGCGTAGGGTAGCGAGATTTAAGAGTTTTTGTTTTAGAGCTTTAATATTCGCTCTCGTTCGCCTGCCTCTGATTTGTCGACGTACTCTCTTTTAAAAAAAGTTACTTGTAGGGAGTCGCAGAGCGTAGGTTGGCTAGATTGAAGAGTTTTTGTTTTAGAGCTTTAATATTCGCTCTCGTTCGCATTCCTCTGATTTGCCGACGTACTCTCTTTTAAAAAAAGTTACTTATAGGGAATCACAGAGCGTAGGTTCGCTAGATTTAAGAGTTTTTGTTTTAGAGCTTTAATATATGCTCTCGTTCTCCTTGCTCCGATTTGCCGACGTACTTTCTTTCTAAAAATACTCGTATAACGATTCTCGGAGTATGGGGTAGCTAGATCTAAGAATTTGCGTTATGAATGCTCCCTCTAGCTCGCCTTCCGCTGATTTGCCGACGTACTCTTTTTTAAAAAAAGTTACTTATAGGGAATCACAGAGAGTAGGTTGGCTAGATTTAAGAGTTTTTGTTTTAGAGCTTTAATATTTGCTCTCGTTCTCCTTGCTCCGATTTGCCGACGTACTTTCTTTCTAAAAATACTCGTATAACGATTCTCGGAGTATGGGGTACATAGATCTAAGAATTTGAGTTTTGGATGCTCCCTCTAGCTCGCCTTCCTCTAATTTGCCGACGTACTCTCTTTTAAAAAAAGTTACTTGTAGGGATCCGCAGAGCGTAGGATAGCGAGATTTAGGAGTTTTTGTTTTAGAGCTTTAATATTTGCTCTCGTTCTCCTTGCTCCGATTTGCCGACGTACTTTCTTTCTAAAAATACTCGAATAACGATTCTCGGAGTATGGGGTAGCTAGATCTAAGAATTTGCGTTTTGGATGCTCCCTCTAGCTCGCCTTCCGCTGATTTGCAGACCTACTCTCTTTTAAAAAAAGTTACTTGTAGGGAATCGCAGAACGTAGGGTAGCGAGATTTAAGAGTTTTTGTTTTAGAGCTTTAATATTCGCTCTCGTTCGCCTTTCACCGATTTGCCGACGTATTCTTTTTCGAAAAATACTCGTATAGGGATTCTCGGAGTATGGGATAGCTAGATCTAAGAATTTGCGTTTTGGATGCTCCCTCTAGCTCGCCTTCCTCTAATTTGGAGACGTACTCACTTTTAAACAAAGTTACTTGTAGGGAATCGCAGAGCGTAGTTTGGCTAGATTTAAGAGGTTTTGTTTTAGAGCTTTAATATTCGCTCTAGCTCGCCTTCCGCTGATTTGCCGACGTACTCTCTTTTAAAAAAAGTTACTTATAGGGAATCACAGAGCGTAGGTTGGCTAGATTTAAGAGTTTTTGTTTTAGAACTTTAATATATGCTCTCGTTCTCCTTGCTCCGATTTGCCGACGTACTTTCTTTCTAAAAATACTCGTATAACGATTCTCGGAGTATGGGGTAGCTAGATCTAAGAATATGCGTTATGGATGCTCCCTCTAGCTCGCCTTCCGCTGATTTGCCGACGTACTCTCTTTTAAAAAAAGTTACTTATAGGGAATCGCAGAGCGAAGGGTAGCGAGATTTAAGAGGTTTTGTTTTAGAGCTTTAATATTCGCTCTCGTTCGCCTTTCTGTGATTTGCCGACGTACTCTCTTTTAAAAAAAGTTACTTATATGGAATCACAGAGAGTAGGTTGGCTAGATTTAAGAGTTTTTGTTTTAGAGCTTTAATATTCGCTCTCGTTCGCCTTCCCCTGATTTGCCGACGTACTTTCTTTCTAAAAATACTCGTATAACGATTCTCGGAGTATGGGGTAGCTAGATCTAAGAATTTGCGTTTTGGATGCTCCCTCTAGCTCGCCTTCCGCTGATTTGCCGACGTACTGTCTTTTAAAAAAAGTTACTTATAGGGAATCACAGAGAGTAGGTTGGCTAGATTTAAGAGTTTTTGTTTTAGAGCTTTAATATATGCTCTTGTTCTCCTTGCTCCGCTTTGCCGACGTACTTTCTTTCTAAAAATACTCGTATAACGATTCTCGGAGTATGGGGTAGCTAGATCTAAGAATTTGCGTTTTGGACGCTCCCTCTAGCTCGCCTTCCGCTGAATTGCCGACGTACTCTCTTTTAAAAAAAGTTACTTATAGGGAATCACAGAGCGTAGGTTCGCTAGATTTAAGAGGTTTTGTTTTAGAGCTTTAATATTCGCTCTAGCTCGCCTTCCGCTGATTTGCCGACGTACTCTCTTTTAAAAAAAGTTACTTATAGGGAATCACAGAGCGTAGGTTGGCTAGATTTAAGAGTTTTTGTTTTAGAGCTTTAATATATGCTCTCGTTCTCCTTGCTCCGATTTGCCGACGTACTTTCTTTCTAAAAATACTCGTATAACGATTCTCGGAGTATGGGGTAGCTAGATCTAAGAATTTGCGTTTTGGATGCTCCCTCTAGCTCGCCTTCCTCTAATTTGCCGACGTACTATCTTTTAAAAAATGTTACTTATAGGGAATCACAGAGAGTAGGTTGGCGAGATTTAGGAGTTTTTGTTTTAGAGCTTTAATATTTGCTCTCGTTCTCCTTGCTCCGATTTGCCGACGTACTTTCTTTCTAAAAATACTCGTATAACGATTCTCGGAGTATGGGGTAGCTAGATCTAAGAATTTGCGTTTTGGATGCTCCCTCTAGCTCGCCTTCCTCTAATTTGCCGACGTACTCTCTTTTAAAAAAAGTTACTTGTAGGGAACCGCAGAGCGTAGGATAGCGAGATTTAGGAGTTTTTGTTTTAGAGCTTTAATATTTGCTCTCGTTCTCCTTGCTCCGATTTGCCGACGTACTTTCTTTCTAAAAATACTCGTATAACGATTCTCGGAGTATGGGGTAGCTAGATCTAAGAATTTGCGTTATGGATGCTCCCTCTAGCTCGCCTTCCGCTGATTTGCCAACGTACTCTCTTTTAAAAAAAGTTACTTATAGGGAATCACAGAGAGTAGGTTGGCTAGATTTAAGAGTTTTTGTTTTAGAGCTTTAATATTCGCTCTCGTTCGCCTTCCTCTGATTTGCCGACGTACTCTCTTTTAAAAAAAGTTACTTGTAGGGAATCGCAGAGCGTAGGTTGGCTAAATTTAAGAGGTTTTGTTTTAGAGCTTTAATATATGCTCTCGTTCTCCTTGCTCCGATTTGCCGACGTACTTTCTTTCTAAAAATACTCGTATAACGATTCTCGGAGTATGGGGTAGCTAGATCTAAGATTTTGCGTTTTGGATGCTCCCTCTAGCTCGCCTTCCGCTGATTTGCCGACGTGCTGTCTTTTAAAAAAAGTTACTTATAGGGAATCACAGAGCGTAGGTTGGCTAGATTTAAGAGTTTTTGTTTTAGAGCTTTAATATTTGCTCTCGTTCTACTTGCTCCGATTTGCCGACGTACTTTCTTTCTAAAAATACTCGTATAACGATACTCGGAGTATGGGGTAGCTAGATCTAAGAATTTGCGTTTTGGATGCTCCCTCTAGCTCGCCTTCCTCTAATTTGCCGACGTACTCTCTTTTAAAAAAAGTTACTTGTAGGGAACCGCAGAGCGTAGGATAGCGAGATTTAGGAGTTTTTGTTTTAGAGCTTTAATATTTGCTCTCGTTCTCCTTGCTCCGATTTGCCGACGTACTTTCTTTCTAAAAATACTCGTATAACGATTCTCGGAGTATGGGGTAGCTAGATCTAAGAATTTGCGTTTTGGATGCTCCCTCTAGCTCGCCTTCCTCTAATTTGCCGACGTACTATCTTTTAAAAAAAGTTACTTATAGGGAATCACAGAGAGTAGGTTGGCGAGATTTAGGAGTTTTTGTTTTAGAGCTTTAATATTTGCTCTCGTTCTCCTTGCTCCGATTTGCCGACGTACTTTCTTTCTAAAAATACTCGTATAACGATTCTCGGAGTATGGGGTAGCTAGATCTAAGAATTTGCGTTTTGGATGCTCCCTCTAGCTCGCCTTCCTCTAATTTGCCGACGTACTCTCTTTTAAAAAAAGTTACTTGTAGGGAACCGCAGAGCGTAGGATAGCGAGATTTAGGAGTTTTTGTTTTAGAGCTTTAATATTTGCTCTCGTTCTTCTAGCTCCGATTTGCCGACGTACTTTCTTTCTAAAAATACTCGTATAACGATTCTCGGAGTATGGGGTAGCTAGATCTAAGAATTTGCGTTTTGGATGCTCCCTCTAGCTCGCCTTCCTCTAATTTGCCGACGTACTATCTTTTAAAAAAAGTTACTTATAGGGAATCGCAGAGCGTAGGTTGGCTAAATTTAAGAGTTTTTGTTTTAGAGCTTTAATATCCGCTCTCGTTCGCCTTCCTCTGATTTGCCGACGTACTCTCTTTTAAAAAAAGTTACTTGTAGGGAATCGCAGAGCGTAGGTTGGCTAAATTTAAGAGGTTTTGTTTTAGAGCTTTAATATATGCTCTCGTTCTCCTTGCTCCGATTTGCCGACGTACTTTCTTTCTAAAAATACTCGTATAACGATTCTCGGAGTATGGGGTAGCTAGATCTAAGATTTTGCGTTTTGGATGCTCCCTCTAGCTCGCCTTCCGCTGATTTGCCGAAGTACTCTCTTTTAAAAAAAGTTACTTATAGGGAATCACAGAGCGTAGGTTGGCTAGATTTAAGAGGTTTTGTTTTAGAGCTTTAATATATGCTCTCGTTCTCCTTGCTGCGATTTGCCGACGTACTTTCTTTCTAAAAATACTCGTATAATGATTCTCGGAGTATGGGGTAGCTAGATCTAAGAATTTGCGTTTTGGATGCTCCCTCTAGCTCGCCTTCCTCTAATTTGCCGACGTACTATCTTTTAAAAAAAGTTACTTATAGGGAATCACAGAGAGTAGGTTGGCGAGATTTAGGAGTTTTTGTTTTAGAGCTTTAATATTTGCTCTCGTTCTCCTTGCTCCGATTTGCCGACGTACTTTCTTTCTAAAAATACTCGTATAACGATTCTCGGAGTATGGGGTAGCTAGATCTAAGAATTTGCGTTATGAATGCTCCCTCTAGCTCGCCTTCCTCTAATTTGACGACGTACTCTCTTTTAAAAAAAGTTACTTGTAGGGAACCGCAGAGCGTAGGATAGCGAGATTTAGGAGTTTTTGTTTTAGAGCTTTAATATTTGCTCTCGTTTTCCTTGCTCCGATTTGCCGACGTACTTTCTTTCTAAAAATACTCATATAACGAATCTTGGAGTATGAGGTAGCTAGATCTAAGAATTTGCGTTATGGATGCTCCCTCTAGCTCGCCTTCCGCTGATTTGCCGACGTACTCTCTTTTAAAAAAAGTTAATTATAGGGAATCACAGAGCGTAGGTTGGCTAGATTTAAGAGGTTTTGTTTTAGAGCTTTAATATTCGCTATAGCTCGCCTTCCGCTGATTTGCCGACGTACTCTCTTTTAAAAAAAGTTACTTATAGGGAACCGCAGAGCGTAGGATAGCGAGATTTAGGAGTTTTTGTTTTAGAGCTTTAATATTTGCTCTCGTTTTCCTTGCTCCGATTTGCCGACGTACTTTCTTTCTAAAAATACTCATATAACGATTCTCGGAGTATGGGGTAGCTAGATCTAAGAATTTGCGTTTTGGATGCTCCCTCTAGCTCGCCTTCCTCTAATTTGCAGACGTACTCTCTTTTAAAAAAAGTTACTTGCAGGGAATCGCAGAGCGTAGGGTAGAGAGATTGAAGAATTTTTGTTTTAGAGCTTCAATATATGCTCTCGTTCTCCTTCCTCCGATTTGCCGACATACTTTCTTTCTAAAAATACTCGTATAAGAATTCTCGGAGTATGGGTAGCTAGATCTAAGAATTTGCGTTTTGGATGCCCCCTCCAGCTCGCCTTCTTCTGATTTTCCGACGTACTCTCTTTTAAAAAAAGTTACTTGTAGGGATCCGCAGAGCGTAGGATAGCGAGATTTAGGAGTTTTTGTTTTAGAGCTTTAATATTTGCTCTCGTTCTCCTTGCTCCGATTTGCCGACGTATTCTTTTTCTAAAAATACTCGTATAGGGATTCTCGGAGTATGGGATAGCTAGATCTAAGAATTTGCGTTTTGGATGCTCCCTCCAGCTCGCCTTCTTCTGATTTTCCGACGTACTCTCTTAAAAAAAGTTACTTGTAGGGAATTGCAGAGCGTAGGGTAGCGAGATTGAAGAGTTTTTGTTTTAGAGCTTTAATATTCGCTCTCGTTCGCGTTCCTCCGATTTTCCGACGTACTTTCTTTCTAAAAATACTCGTATAGGGATTCTCGGAGTATGGGGTAGCTAGATCTAAGAATTTGCGTTTTGGATGCTCCCTCCAGCTCGCTTTCCTGCCATTTGTCGTCATACTCTCTTTTAAAAAAAGTTACGTGTAGGGAATCGCAGAGCGTAGGGCAGCGATATTTAGGAGTTTTAGTTTTAGAGCTTTAATATTCGCTCTCGTTCTCCTTCCTCCGATTTGCCGACGTACTTTCTTTCTAAAAATACTCGTATAACGATTCTCGGTGTATGGGGTAGCTAGATCTAAGAATTTGCGTTATGGATGCTCCCTCTAGCTCGCCTTCCGCTGATTTGCCGACGTACTCTCTTTTAAAAAAAGTTACTTGTAGGGAATCGCAGAGCGTAGGGTAGCGAGATTTAAGAGTTTTTGTTTTAGAGCTTTAATATTCGCTCTCGTTCGCCTGCCTCTGATTTGTCGACGTACTCTCTTTTAAAAAAAGTTACTTGTAGGGAGTCGCAGAGCGTAGGTTGGCTAGATTGAAGAGTTTTTGTTTTAGAGCTTTAATATTCGCTCTCGTTCGCATTCCTCTGATTTGCCGACGTACTCTCTTTTAAAAAAAGTTACTTATAGGGAATCACAGAGCGTAGGTTCGCTAGATTTAAGAGTTTTTGTTTTAGAGCTTTAATATATGCTCTCGTTCTCCTTGCTCCGATTTGCCGACGTACTTTCTTTCTAAAAATACTCGTATAACGATTCTCGGAGTATGGGGTAGCTAGATCTAAGAATTTGCGTTATGAATGCTCCCTCTAGCTCGCCTTCCGCTGATTTGCCGACGTACTCTTTTTTAAAAAAAGTTACTTATAGGGAATCACAGAGAGTAGGTTGGCTAGATTTAAGAGTTTTTGTTTTAGAGCTTTAATATTTGCTCTCGTTCTCCTTGCTCCGATTTGCCGACGTACTTTCTTTCTAAAAATACTCGTATAACGATTCTCGGAGTATGGGGTACATAGATCTAAGAATTTGAGTTTTGGATGCTCCCTCTAGCTCGCCTTCCTCTAATTTGCCGACGTACTCTCTTTTAAAAAAAGTTACTTGTAGGGATCCGCAGAGCGTAGGATAGCGAGATTTAGGAGTTTTTGTTTTAGAGCTTTAATATTTGCTCTCGTTCTCCTTGCTCCGATTTGCCGACGTACTTTCTTTCTAAAAATACTCGAATAACGATTCTCGGAGTATGGGGTAGCTAGATCTAAGAATTTGCGTTTTGGATGCTCCCTCTAGCTCGCCTTCCGCTGATTTGCAGACCTACTCTCTTTTAAAAAAAGTTACTTGTAGGGAATCGCAGAACGTAGGGTAGCGAGATTTAAGAGTTTTTGTTTTAGAGCTTTAATATTCGCTCTCGTTCGCCTTTCACCGATTTGCCGACGTATTCTTTTTCGAAAAATACTCGTATAGGGATTCTCGGAGTATGGGATAGCTAGATCTAAGAATTTGCGTTTTGGATGCTCCCTCTAGCTCGCCTTCCTCTAATTTGGAGACGTACTCACTTTTAAACAAAGTTACTTGTAGGGAATCGCAGAGCGTAGTTTGGCTAGATTTAAGAGGTTTTGTTTTAGAGCTTTAATATTCGCTCTAGCTCGCCTTCCGCTGATTTGCCGACGTACTCTCTTTTAAAAAAAGTTACTTATAGGGAATCACAGAGCGTAGGTTGGCTAGATTTAAGAGTTTTTGTTTTAGAACTTTAATATATGCTCTCGTTCTCCTTGCTCCGATTTGCCGACGTACTTTCTTTCTAAAAATACTCGTATAACGATTCTCGGAGTATGGGGTAGCTAGATCTAAGAATATGCGTTATGGATGCTCCCTCTAGCTCGCCTTCCGCTGATTTGCCGACGTACTCTCTTTTAAAAAAAGTTACTTATAGGGAATCGCAGAGCGAAGGGTAGCGAGATTTAAGAGGTTTTGTTTTAGAGCTTTAATATTCGCTCTCGTTCGCCTTTCTCTGATTTGCCGACGTACTCTCTTTTAAAAAAAGTTACTTATATGGAATCACAGAGAGTAGGTTGGCTAGATTTAAGAGTTTTTGTTTTAGAGCTTTAATATTCGCTCTCGTTCGCCTTCCCCTGATTTGCCGACGTACTTTCTTTCTAAAAATACTCGTATAACGATTCTCGGAGTATGGGGTAGCTAGATCTAAGAATTTGCGTTTTGGATGCTCCCTCTAGCTCGCCTTCCGCTGATTTGCCGACGTACTGTCTTTTAAAAAAAGTTACTTATAGGGAATCACAGAGAGTAGGTTGGCTAGATTTAAGAGTTTTTGTTTTAGAGCTTTAATATATGCTCTTGTTCTCCTTGCTCCGCTTTGCCGACGTACTTTCTTTCTAAAAATACTCGTATAACGATTCTCGGAGTATGGGGTAGCTAGATCTAAGAATTTGCGTTTTGGATGCTCCCTCTAGCTCGCCTTCCGCTGAATTGCCGACGTACTCTCTTTTAAAAAAAGTTACTTATAGGGAATCACAGAGCGTAGGTTCGCTAGATTTAAGAGGTTTTGTTTTAGAGCTTTAATATTCGCTCTAGCTCGCCTTCCGCTGATTTGCCGACGTACTCTCTTTTAAAAAAAGTTACTTATAGGGAATCACAGAGCGTAGGTTGGCTAGATTTAAGAGTTTTTGTTTTAGAGCTTTAATATATGCTCTCGTTCTCCTTGCTCCGATTTGCCGACGTACTTTCTTTCTAAAAATACTCGTATAACGATTCTCGGAGTATGGGGTAGCTAGATCTAAGAATTTGCGTTTTGGATGCTCCCTCTAGCTCGCCTTCCTCTAATTTGCCGACGTACTATCTTTTAAAAAATGTTACTTATAGGGAATCACAGAGAGTAGGTTGGCGAGATTTAGGAGTTTTTGTTTTAGAGCTTTAATATTTGCTCTCGTTCTCCTTGCTCCGATTTGCCGACGTACTTTCTTTCTAAAAATACTCGTATAACGATTCTCGGAGTATGGGGTAGCTAGATCTAAGAATTTGCGTTTTGGATGCTCCCTCTAGCTCGCCTTCCTCTAATTTGCCGACGTACTCTCTTTTAAAAAAAGTTACTTGTAGGGAACCGCAGAGCGTAGGATAGCGAGATTTAGGAGTTTTTGTTTTAGAGCTTTAATATTTGCTCTCGTTCTCCTTGCTCCGATTTGCCGACGTACTTTCTTTCTAAAAATACTCGTATAACGATTCTCGGAGTATGGGGTAGCTAGATCTAAGAATTTGCGTTATGGATGCTCCCTCTAGCTCGCCTTCCGCTGATTTGCCAACGTACTCTCTTTTAAAAAAAGTTACTTATAGGGAATCACAGAGAGTAGGTTGGCTAGATTTAAGAGTTTTTGTTTTAGAGCTTTAATATTCGCTCTCGTTCGCCTTCCTCTGATTTGCCGACGTACTCTCTTTTAAAAAAGTTACTTGTAGGGAATCGCAGAGCGTAGGTTGGCTAAATTTAAGAGGTTTTGTTTTAGAGCTTTAATATATGCTCTCGTTCTCCTTGCTCCGATTTGCCGACGTACTTTCTTTCTAAAAATACTCGTATAACGATTCTCGGAGTATGGGGTAGCTAGATCTAAGATTTGCGTTTTGGATGCTCCCTCTAGCTCGCCTTCGCTGATTTGCCGACGTGCTGTCTTTTAAAAAAAGTTACTTATAGGGAATCACAGAGCGTAGGTTGGCTAGATTTAAGAGTTTTTGTTTTAGAGCTTTAATATTTGCTCTCGTTCTACTTGCTCCGATTTGCCGACGTACTTTCTTTCTAAAAATACTCGTATAACGATACTCGGAGTATGGGGTAGCTAGATCTAAGAATTTGCGTTTTGGATGCTCCCTCTAGCTCGCCTTCCTCTAATTTGCCGACGTACTCTCTTTTAAAAAAAGTTACTTGTAGGGAACCGCAGAGCGTAGGATAGCGAGATTTAGGAGTTTTTGTTTTAGAGCTTTAATATTTGCTCTCGTTCTCCTTGCTCCGATTTGCCGACGTACTTTCTTTCTAAAAATACTCGTATAACGATTCTCGGAGTATGGGGTAGCTAGATCTAAGAATTTGCGTTTTGGATGCTCCTCTAGCTCGCCTTCCTCTAATTTGCCGACGTACTATCTTTTAAAAAAAGTTACTTATAGGGAATCACAGAGAGTAGGTTGGCGAGATTTAGGAGTTTTTGTTTTAGAGCTTTAATATTTGCTCTCGTTCTCCTTGCTCCGATTTGCCGACGTACTTTCTTTCTAAAAATACTCGTATAACGATTCTCGGAGTATGGGGTAGCTAGATCTAAGAATTTGCGTTTTGGATGCTCCCTCTAGCTCGCCTTCCTCTAATTTGCCGACGTACTATCTTTTAAAAAAAGTTACTTATAGGGAATCGCAGAGCGTAGGTTGGCTAAATTTAAGAGTTTTTGTTTTAGAGCTTTAATATCCGCTCTCGTTCGCCTTCCTCTGATTTGCCGACGTACTCTCTTTTAAAAAAAGTTACTTGTAGGGAATCGCAGAGCGTAGGTTGGCTAAATTTAAGAGGTTTTGTTTTAGAGCTTTAATATATGCTCTCGTTCTCCTTGCTCCGATTTGCCGACGTACTTTCTTTCTAAAAATACTCGTATAACGATTCTCGGAGTATGGGGTAGCTAGATCTAAGATTTTGCGTTTTGGATGCTCCCTCTAGCTCGCCTTCCGCTGATTTGCCGAAGTACTCTCTTTTAAAAAAAGTTACTTATAGGGAATCACAGAGCGTAGGTTGGCTAGATTTAAGAGTTTTTGTTTTAGAGCTTTAATATATGCTCTCGTTCTCCTTGCTGCGATTTGCCGACGTACTTTCTTTCTAAAAATACTCGTATAACGATTCTCGGAGTATGGGGTAGCTAGATCTAAGAATTTGCGTTTTGGATGCTCCCTCTAGCTCGCCTTCCTCTAATTTGCCGACGTACTATCTTTTAAAAAAAGTTACTTATAGGGAATCACAGAGAGTAGGTTGGCGAGATTTAGGAGTTTTTGTTTTAGAGCTTTAATATTTGCTCTCGTTCTCCTTGCTCCGATTTGCCGACGTACTTTCTTTCTAAAAATACTCGTATAACGATTCTCGGAGTATGGGGTAGCTAGATCTAAGAATTTGCGTTATGAATGCTCCCTCTAGCTCGCCTTCCTCTAATTTGACGACGTACTCTCTTTTAAAAAAAGTTACTTGTAGGGAACCGCAGAGCGTAGGATAGCGAGATTTAGGAGTTTTTGTTTTAGAGCTTTAATATTTGCTCTCGTTTTCCTTGCTCCGATTTGCCGACGTACTTTCTTTCTAAAAATACTCATATAACGAATCTTGGAGTATGAGGTAGCTAGATCTAAGAATTTGCGTTATGGATGCTCCCTCTAGCTCGCCTTCCGCTGATTTGCCGACGTACTCTCTTTTAAAAAAAGTTAATTATAGGGAATCACAGAGCGTAGGTTGGCTAGATTTAAGAGGTTTTGTTTTAGAGCTTTAATATTCGCTATAGCTCGCCTTCCGCTGATTTGCCGACGTACTCTCTTTTAAAAAAAGTTACTTATAGGGAATCACAGAGCGTAGGTTGGCTAGATTTAAGAGTTTTTGTTTTAGAGCTTTAATATATGCTCTCGTTCTCCTTGCTCCGATTTGCCGACGTACTTTCTTTCTAAAAATACTCGTATAACGATTCTCGGAGTATGGGGTAGCTAGATCTAAGAATTTGCGTTATGAATGCTCCCTCTAGCTCGCCTTCCTCTAATTTGCCGACGTACTATCTTTTAAAAAAGTTACTTATAGGGAATCACAGAGAGTAGGTTGGCGAGATTTAGGAGTTTTTGTTTTAGAGCTTTAATATTTGCTCTCGTTCTCCTTGCTCCGATTTGCCGACGTACTTTCTTTCTAAAAATACTCGTATAACGATTCTCGGAGTATGGGGTAGCTAGATCTAAGAATTTGCGTTTTGGATGCTCCCTCTAGCTCGTCTTCCTCTAATTTGCCGACGTACTCTCTTTTAAAAGAAGTTACTTGTAGGGAACCGCAGAGCGTAGGATAGCGAGATTTAGGAGTTTTTGTTTTAGAGCTTTAATATTTGCTCTCGTTCTTCTTGCTCCGATTTGCCGACGTACTTTCTTTCTAAAAATACTCGTATAACGATTCTCGGAGTATGGGGTAGCTAGATCTAAGAATTTGCGTTATGGATGCTCCCTCTAGCTCGCCTTCCGCTGATTTGCCAACGTACTCTCTTTTATAAAAAGTTACTTATAGGGAATCACAGAGAGTAGGTTGGCTAGATTTAAGAGTTTTTGTTTTAGAGCTTTAATATTCGCTCTAGCTCGCCTTCCGCTGATTTGCCGACGTACTTTCTTTTAAAAAAAGTTACTTATAGGGAATCACAGAGCGTAGGTTGGCTAGATTTAAGAGTTTTTGTTTTAGAGCTTTAATATATGCTCTCGTTCTCCTTGCTCCGATTTGCCGACGTACTTTCTTTCTAAAAATACTCGTATAACGATTCTCGGAGTATGGGGTAGCTAGATCTAAGAATTTGCGTTATGAATGCTCCCTCTAGCTCGCCTTCCTCTAATTTGACGACGTACTCTCTTTTAAAAAAAGTTACTTGTAGGGAACCGCAGAGCGTAGGATAGCGAGATTTAGGAGTTTTTGTTTTAGAGCTTTAATATTTGCTCTCGTTCTCCTTGCTCCGATTTGCCGACGTACTTTCTTTCTAAAAATACTCGTATAACGATTCTCGGAGTATGGGGTAGCTAGATCTAAGAATTTGCGTTATGGATGCTCCCTCTAGCTCCCCTTCCGCTGATTTGCCAACGTACTCTCTTTTAAAAAAAGTTACTTATAGGGAATCACAGAGAGTAGGTTGGCTAGATTTAAGAGTTTTTGTTTTAGAGCTTTAATATTCGCTCTCGTTCGCCTTCCTCTGATTTGCCGACGTACTCTCTTTTAAAAAAAGTTACTTGTAGGGAATCGCAGAGCGTAGGTTGGCTAAATTTAAGAGGTTTTGTTTTAGAGCTTTAATATATGCTCTCGTTCTCCTTGCTCCGATTTGCCGACGTACTTTCTTTCTAAAAATACTCGTATAACGATTCTCGGAGTATGGGGTAGCTAGATCTAAGATTTTGCGTTTTGGATGCTCCCTCTAGCTCGCCTTCCGCTGATTTGCCGACGTACTGTCTTTTAAAAAAAGTTACTTATAGGGAATCACAGAGCGTAGGTTGGCTAGATTTAAGAGTTTTTGTTTTAGAGCTTTAATATTTGCTCTCGTTCTCCTTGCTCCGATTTGCCGACGTACTTTCTTTCTAAAAATACTCGTATAACGATTCTCGGAGTATGGGGTAGCTAGATCTAAGAATTTGCGTTTTGGATGCTCCCTCTAGCTCGCCTTCCTCTAATTTGCCGACGTACTCTCTTTTAAAAAAAGTTACTTGTAGGGAACCGCAGAGCGTAGGATAGCGAGATTTAGGAGTTTTTGTTTTAGAGCTTTAATATTTGCTCTCGTTCTCCTTGCTCCGATTTGCCGACGTACTTTTCTTTCTAAAAATACTCGTATAACGATTCTCGGAGTATGGGGTAGCTAGATCTAAGAATTTGCGTTTTGGATGCTCCCTCTAGCTCGCCTTCCTCTAATTTGCCGACGTACTATCTTTAAAAAAAGTTACTTATAGGGAATCACAGAGAGTAGGTTGGCGAGATTTAGGAGTTTTTGTTTTAGAGCTTTAATATTTGCTCTCGTTCTCCTTGCTCCGATTTGCCGACGTACTTTCTTTCTAAAAATACTCGTATAACGATTCTCGGAGTATGGGGTAGCTAGATCTAAGAATTTGCGTTTTGGATGCTCCCTCTAGCTCGCCTTCCTCTAATTTGCCGACGTACTCTCTTTTAAAAAAAGTTACTTGTAGGGAACCGCAGAGCGTAGGATAGCGAGATTTAGGAGTTTTTGTTTTAGAGCTTTAATATTTGCTCTCGTTCTCCTTGCTCCGATTTGCCGACGTACTTTCTTTCTAAAAATACTCGTATAACGATTCTCGAGTATGGGGTAGCTAGATCTAAGAATTTGCGTTATGGATGCTTCTAGCTCGCCTTCCGCTGATTTGCCAACGTACTCTCTTTAAAAAAGTTACTTTAGGGAATCACAGAGAGTAGGTTGGCTAGATTTAAGAGTTTTTGTTTTAGAGCTTTAATATTCGATCTAGCTCGCCTTCCGCTGATTTGCCGACGTACTCTCTTTTAAAAAAAGTTACTTATAGGGAATCACAGAGCGTAGGTTGGCTAGATTTAAGAGTTTTGTTTTAGAGCTTTAATAATGCTCTCGTTCTCCTTGCTCAATTTGCGACTACTTTCTTTCTAAAAATACCGTATAACGATTCTCGAGTATGGGTAGCTAGATCTAAGAATTTGCGTTATGAATGCTCCCTCTAGCTCGCCTTCCTCTAATTTGACGACGTACTCTCTTTTAAAAAAGTTACTTGTAGGGAACGCAGAGCGTAGGATAGCGAGATTTAGGAGTTTTTGTTTTAGAGCTTTAATATTTGCTCTCGTTTTCCTTGCTCCGATTTGCCGACGTACTTTCTTTCTAAAAATACTCGTATAACGATTCTCGGAGTATGGGGTAGCTAGATCTAAGAATTTGCGTTTGGATGCTCCCTCTAGCTCGCCTTCCTCTAATTTGCCGACGTACTCTCTTTTAAAAAAAGTTACTTGTAGGGAACCGCAGAGCGTAGGATAGGCGAGATTTAGGAGTTTTTGTTTTTAGAGCTTTAATATTTGCTCTCGTTCTCCTTGCTCCGATTTGCCGACGTACTTTCTTCTAAAAATACGCGTATAACGATTCTCGGAGTATGGGGTAGCTAGATCTAAGAATTTGCGTTTTGGATGCTCCCTCTAGCTCGCCTTCCTCTAATTTGACGACGTACTCTCTTTTAAAAAAGTTACTTGTAGGGAACCGCAGAGCGTAGGATAGCGAGATTTAGGAGTTTTTGTTTTAGAGCTTTAATATTTGCTCTCGTTCTCCTTGCTCCGATTTGCCGACGTACTTTCTTTTAAAAATACTATATAACGAATCTCGGAGTATGGGGTAGCTAGATCTAAGAATTTGCGTTTTGGATGCTCCCTCTAGCTCGCCTTCGCTGATTTGCCGACGTACTCTCTTTTAAAAAAAGTTACTTATAGGAATCACAGAGCGTAGGTTGGCTAGATTTAAGAGGTTTTGTTTTAGAGCTTTAATATTCGCTCTAGTTCGCCTTCCGCTGATTTGCCGACGTACTCTCTTTTAAAAAAAGTTACTTATAGGGAATCACAGAGCGTAGGTTGGCTAGATTTAAGAGTTTTTGTTTTAGAGCTTTAATATATGCTCTCGTTCCCTTGCCTCCGATTTGCGACGTACTTTCTTTCTAAAAATACTCGTATAACGATTCTCGGAGTATGGGTAGCTAGATCTAAGAATTTGCGTTATGAATGCTCCTCTAGCTCGCCTTCCTCTGATTTGCCGACGTACTCTCTTTTAAAAAAAGTTACTTATAGGGAATCGCAGAGCGTAGGTTGCTAGATTTAAGAGTTTTTGTTTTAGAGCTTTAATATTGCTCTCGTTCTCCTTGCTCCGATTTGCCGACGTACTTTCTTTCTAAAAATACTCGTATAACGATTCTCGGAGTATGGGGTAGCTAGATCTAAGAATTTGCGTTTTGGATGCTCCCTCTAGCTCGCCTTCCTCTGATTTGCCGACGTACTCTCTTTTAAAAAAAGTTACTTGTAGGGAATCGCAGAGCGTAGGTTGGCGAGATTTAAGAGTTTTTTTTTAGAGCTTTAATATTTGCTCTCGTTCTCCTTGCT